>NC_090054.1:13519702-13847532 GCF_038355195.1 Osmerus mordax | reverse complement strand
CAGCACAAGTCAATGGGTATGGGTAACCTGGAAAGTAGACAGGGTGGCAGTAACAGGATCTCAGTCATGTGTCAATGCCTAGAAGGAGAGTCTAATGCCATAAGGACACATTTATTGCCTCCCAAAACAAGAGGGAAAGTGAAAAGATTCAACTTTTAAACTCCCGATGTATAGTTTATAGGTGTCATATGCATGGAGAACTCTCTCAACGACACTCTTCATCAGCCCCCCCCCACCCTCTCTCCGTTGCAACCTCCATGATCCTCACATTTCTCGGTCAGACTGTTTCTCCTTCTCCCTCTGTAACTTTCTCTTTTTCTCACTCGCACACAGACACACACACTCACTCTCTGTCTTTTTTTCCATTTCACTTTCTCCCTCTCCATCTCCCCCCCCCCCCCCCCTCTCTCTCTCTCTCTCTCTCTCTCTCTCTCTCTCTCTCTCTCTCTCTCTCTCTCTCTCTCTCTCTCTCGCTCACTCAACTCTAACTGCAGTTGCTAGCGTCTGCCTTTACCCGTACCGCCTGCGTGTCCCTTCTGGGGAGTAGGATCCGGCCTCACTGGAAGACCCTGAAATAAGGCCTTTATCAGCCAAGCCCACACAGTACCAGGGGGCCCCTCTCTCCTGCTGCAGCCTCTGATGTGGAGGGGAGATGGACAGAGCTCCGTGGTCCTCTGGTCCGGCTTCAGAACAGGATTCAGAGTATTGTACCATTCAAATTAAGCAGGCATCAAAAGGGAAGAGGAGGTTGTTGTTGCTGTATTGTCTCGTGTTATTTTAACCGGCTTAACTCAAGCCTCTTCATGGTGGAGTGTTGTGGCACTGGATGCCGATGATGATAAGTGGTGGATTCTGTGTTAAGACTGCTAAGCTGCTGCGCTGGCTGAACCGAAGCCCTGGCTCTGGTTGGCGGGTGTTGTTGCTGCTGTGCCCGGTTTTGGCTGTGGTTGAACCATTTCAATAGGTTACCATGAATTTATCCAGTAGAAAGCGCTGAGTTGGCTGTCCGTGGTCTGTTTCTTCATGTCACCACTGGGACACCGGTTTATTTTATGATGCTGACATTTTTTACATTTAACATCTGGTGAAAAATGTAACATATTCAGAATTGAAAACTTTTTGTTGTTGTTGTTTATTCAGTGACAACACTAAATATGACGTCAATTTCAATTTTAGAATGTACTTGTTTTAATATGAATCTGAGTGCTACAGCTACAGAGTTATCCTGTTCATTTTGATTGTTCTAATAAACATAAGCTTGTCTTCTGTCACAACATTCAAGCAATGCAATTTTTTAAATGAAACCAGTAACATGTAAATATATACTATAAACACACACGGTGTTTGCAGGGGAAAATATGTTTATTATTGTTGTACCAGCTCAGTAAAGTTATCACCCCGTAAAACCTTACAGCTCTGTCAGTTCATGGTACTTGTGAATGGTTCTCTCCATTTTCCTCTGAAAGCTGTCTATTTAATTTAACTCATCTGTCCTCAGTGCTGTAGCTATTAACTGCCTTCATATGTCAAGGCAGTGACACCTCCTCCATTCTCTTCAGCTTGTTTAAGGGTGTCCCGCCATTGTTGCCCGCACGCCTGACGTGTTAATAGCTTAATAATGTGAACTGGCAAATAATGACACCTCGTCACAAAGGCTAAGGCCAAATGTTTACAAGGGAAGCGGTAATGTATGATGACAGTAATCTGAATAAAAAAGAATTTACTGGCTTCATCTCATTTGCAGTAAATGTTCACTTCTCCCTACACATAGCTGGTACTCTCACCCTCCTTCTCTCACGGCCTGTCTCATTACTGTGGCTTTCAAGTGGTGGAGAAGGAAGAGAGATTTGGAAATGGGGATGGATGGAAAAAGAGAGAGAGAGAGGGGGAGACAGAGAGAGAGAGAGAGATGGAGAGAGGTGGAGACAGAGAGAGAGAGAGAGAGAGAGAGAGAGAGAGAGAGAGAGAGAGAGAGAGAGAGAGAGAGAGAGAGAGATGGAGAGCCAGGGGCAGAGGGATGGGAGACTAGAAAAAGGGATAACGAAGCATTGATAAAGCCTGTTACTTTTCAAAGCCATTTTATCTTCTATTGTTCACGGTAGAGCAGAAGTCGACGGAGAAAGGGGAAGTTTCACACCGATTTCCAAAAGTCTCACTTCTTTTTCTGACAGATGTGGTGTCAGCTTTGTCGTTTAATTAAAATGAAATGGAGGTGATGATTGCAACACAGACGTGATCGGATATGGTAATGTATTTACAATCATCAAGATGATCGTCATTAAGGATGTGTCAGGAAACTATTCATTGTGGGATTTGGGGTCCTGAGCTGTCAAATGTGTTTTTGTGTGGCTGTCGTGAGATTGCCATGAGAATGCCATGACGACGACAGTCACAATTAATAATTTGCAAAACATTTTGATGGAGCTTTATACAGAGTTTAGTTGTGCTTTTGTCTGTGACACAGAACACTTATGCCATTGGTACCAACTCTCGACAACAAATCTGTGTCACTCAAGAAAAATGAAAAAGGGTGAGCACCAGAAATGATACTGTAGCTTTTCAAAGCAAACATATCACCAGTAGCTCAATGAGAAACCTTTGATCTACGCTGCAGTATAGACACGCATAGTACAACATACCACAATTATCAAAAAATAAATAAATGCATTAATTACAAAGTACTCAATTTCCACCGTCACCCCAACAATCACAAACTCCTTTCACTGCACCTGTTGGATAATGAATAATTTGCGGTCATTTTAATTGCTTATGTGACAGCTAATCATCAAAGCATTAATCTATTTATTCGTTTGAACTTCCTCCTAGTTGATAACATATCCTGCCTTATTCTCTAGAGTCTCCAGATACAGATTAGACTGTAGCAGCGTCCTCCAGTATTATGCAGATGTATTAGAGCGCTCTGGAGTAGATCTGCATTAAGCCAACACCACAATTTACCACAGCTTGAATAGCCAACCGCAATGTTGCCTTTTTCTTTCTTTCTTACTTTCTTTTTATTTATTTCTGTCTTTCTTTCTTTATTCATGCAATTTATTGGACACTTACTCATCATCATGTTTTGGTTAAATAAAAAAAGTTCACACAATACACTTGATCCCTGGGGTCACCAGACTTAAAACGATTTAACTTATATCTGAACAATTTGCACCATAAAACCATGAAAAAAAACTGATTTCAGTGTAACCAACCAAGAATAGTCTATCCATTGACAATGAATGCAAACTGAACACCAACCGCCTGCATCAGAAAATCTCTTCTCTGTGATAAAAAGAGTGTCTTAGAGAGAAAAAGAAAAAACTGAGCAAAGTGAGCAACATCTGCCCTCAACTCTCTGAGAAGCGGAGCATTAGCAGCAACGTGTCTGGCTGCTGGTGGCTCATCTGCAGTAGCTGGTGAGCTGGGATTGGTGCGATGGCTTTGGGGAAATCAGCCACTGTTCTCTCGCTGGGTCCCAAGCATGGCCATTAACTGACTGCCAGCAGCACTGGGAAGAAGAACAACAGATGCCAGCCACTGAAAGGCCTCCAGCTCTTCAGCTAAACCAATCCCAACTGAGTCGGGACGGGCCTCTGTAGATTTTTGGACATACAGCGAACAAATGTGGACATGAAAGGGGGAAGAGGAGGGCTGTTCTGGAGGTAAAGATTTGTTAACCCTCTTGAACTTGACAAGAGACGGTGCTGGAGCACAGATTAGCCCTCTCAATGCTGGCTTTTGTGTGTGTGCGTGTGTGTGTGAGTGTGTGTATGTACTCCGGGTTACTTAGCATTTATGATTGATGTAAGACAATGGTACAGTATGTATCGAGGTACAATCATATAGTAACTGTGAATTGTACATAATTGACAGATATCCCTGTGCATCTCGAACACGTGCTCCCGCCAATCCTACCCTGCACTACCTCATCTCAATCATCACTTAGCGAGAGAGTCGTGTCAGTAGTCCAGACGATGTCCTGAGAGGTATGTCAAAAGCATGTTATCTTGCTGGCAGTGACACCTGTGATAGGACGATGACCACGTCAAACAAGACGTGGGGAGGAGCGGGGGGGGGAGAAGGGATGGAGAGATAGAAGGATTGAAAAGGGGGAGGAGGGATGGGTGGTAGGGTGGGAGGGTGTAGGAAGCACAAAGGCTGGGTAAACACAGCTAGACCTGCATCTGGAACCAACTAAAAAGATGCTTAATAATGCAGAGGCGAGCAGGCGGGCCCTGTGCAGCTGTTGTGTGCGCAGGACCATGAAAGACTCTCCATGTGACAGCTGGCTCCTTCGCCATGGCTCTGGCTCCAGATCCTCTCTCTCTGCCTCTGTGGTCCGCTGTGGCCGGGAGACAGCAGATTAGGGATTAGCCAATCCCTGCCATCCTCATCTGGCCCATCTGCCTGCAAGCCCCTCCAAAAAATCTGGGAGAGCGAGCGAACGGGACTGGGGAGCAGGACAGGGGAACAGGGATGGGGGAACATGGGGAACAGGGCATGGGGGAACATCCGAGGAAACAATGGGACAAGAAAACAAGACTGGTGCAACGCCAGTGAGGAGAACGTTGCTGTGAGAGGAGACGTTGATACTGTATGCAATGAGCAATTCAAGGAGAGAGGGGAGGATTGAGTGATGATGATGAAAAGCCTGAGGATGGCGGTGATGATGATGATGATGATGTGCCTTGTTTGTGAGGACTGAAAGGGATGTCTGAAAGGGGTGTTTTGCACCTCCTTAACCAATCTGGGTGTGAATACCACGTGAGTCTAATTGCTTGCGCTGTTTGTGTTGTTTTGCTCACCTCACGAGGTGTTTGTCTCGGCTAGCAGTGTGACATTTGAATGAGGAAATCCTGCATTCCAAGGGAAAAGACTTCATCGTTTTTACAGCTGAGCTCCCGTTTGCAAGGATGTTGTGGCATTTTGGTGAAACTGATGGGTTTTCAAGCTTTCCTTTATCTTATCAACTCATACATTCTTTGTGAATTCAGAATTAATTGAAATAATACCTGAACAAAGCTGGCATACTTTAATAGTGCCTAAAAATACTCCCTTGTATGTTGTCTGTGTATCAAAGAGAACCGCTTGTCTTTTTGTAGGCTGCCAACTTGGATTTGGCAGGAGCTATAAAGCACATTCACAGAAAATAATTGCTGTTATCTGTTGGAGTCAATAAAAAAACTCAATATCGCCGTGTGAGATAAAAGACTATGGTGTTCACCATGTGTTCCTGTCAAGGAAGTCCAGCAAATGATGTAGGTATAGAGCCTTTTTATGGCCATTATGAGTGCACTGTGTGTGACCCAGGTGCCAAAGGCTGAAACAGTGAAACATGGAACATCTCTTTCTGTTCTATTTATATGTGTCCCTAACTTTAATATGAACCATACAATAACCATCCATTCCATTATAACATCAACATTTTCCAACCATGTTAGCTGATTATAAATGGTTGTTGGTTAGAAATAGCCCAAGATCACACGTTGTTAGAAACCTGAGTCTCATTTCAACATTGAAAAGCGGCCTAAACTTTTGGGACCAACTAAGACGCTGCAACAGTGGTTAAAAACAAGTTCACTCACTCAGAACTGCTTTCCCCCTAGAAAGGAGCCCCATAGCTTAACAACAGGCCCTCCTGCTCGTGTACCTATCTCCCCCTGTGCACACCTTTAAATTACACCCAAGACAGTTTCCTTGTCAAAGCAGACTCTCTCTGTCTGAGCCAGGGCTTCCGAGAAACATTAAAACACTTCCTCATGCAAGCCTTGGCCTCCCACAGGGCAGCATCCAGGAGCAAAGCCCCTCTCCCAGGCCCTCCTTCCAGAGAGGATACTGCCACAGCAGAACCACCAAGAGGAAGAGTCCCAGCTTGGACAGCGGTGGTTAATATTTTAATAGCCTACGGCAGAGGCCCTTCTCATCCTGCTGTATTCTTGTTGGTCGATTGAAAAAGCCCACTCTCTCTCTCTCTTCTGCAGTTAAGATCCCGATTTGAGTTTTTAATTATTCTTTTTTGAATTCCCCAACCAGCGCTCCTCTGTTCTTTTTCATTTGTGCCGTACATTTTTTTTCCTCCTCAAGACTATGAGAGCCCTGGGAGTGCTTGACAGTGTCCTACTTAACTTTTCACTTTCTTTCCTGTGATTTCTTTTTTTCCGGTTCGAGGGACGATTACTGATCAATCCATGGCTTCTCTCCCAACACCTCCGTTTGTATTGATCATTCATCCGCCTCTCTCCTTTTGAACTGTTGGGAAAACTTGTCAGAGCAGGTAAAAGTGATCAAATCCCCTCATGACACCACATCTCTGTTCTGTGAAATCCTTTACAAGGAAACTTGTTTGCCTGCAAGTACAAACCCTTTTGAGTTCCATAAAAGCCACATCGGTCTAACGGATTGTCTCTCAACAAAACTTCAGAACAACAACTTGTGTTGTTGTTATCAGTGATCATCTAAAACATCCCAAGTCCACAATCAACAAAAAATCCTACTTAGCTAAACTACTAAACACTACACACCTCCAGTGATTTCACTCAACTGAAAACTTGGTACATAGGAGGCAGAGAGAAAGATATAGATACACTCAAACCTAGAGATGGTAAGTAACATTTTTGGTTCAAGGAAGGTTTCAAATTGGTGTTGTGCATGGGTGCTTGTGTGTAAGTGCATACGTATGCATGTGTTTATGTGTACATGCATGTGTGTTTGTGTGTGTTTTGCGTGTGTGTGTGTGTGTGTAAGCTTGTCATCAGCGGTGCCTGCAGGGAGGAGGCTGGGATTACAGCATCATCTGCAATCAGAAATGAGAATGGCTGAGAGTCATACAGACACTGCCATGGGTTGGTCTGTTTGAGTCAGACCACACACCCGGGGGTACAGCGTAAATATTGCTGTTACAGTTGTAACATTGCCCAACTGGGGGAAACAGGGCTGAGATACCCCAGGAACAAGCAGAATATAGATTTCAGATATATTAAATCCAAAACAATTAAAATGACCTAATTCACACAGCCTAGTGCATTTGTCTTGTCATTCCTTTCGGTGACTGGATGCAGACTATAAGCAACCACAGCACTTTTTACCTGCCATCATTTCAAGGAGATGAAACACTTTGGCCCTTCTCCATTATGTCAAAGAAAAATATATCACACATAACCTCAAGCAATTAAAGGTCTCAACATTTTGGTGAACAAGCACTGCCCTCTTGGACACTGTTGACCCACCCTGCCCAAGTGGCCCGAGGGAAATAAGCACTTATTAAAAATGGAACACCAACCTCATCCCCACTAAGGGTGTGCCATTGTATGTTGTGATTTAATGTCTCCTCGCAGTACATGTATCATTAAAAACAGTTATTTTTAGAGTGATAATTAACATTTCCTATGGCATATTACTGTATGAGAGTTGATAGTTAAAATACATGCATATATAAAGAACTGAACATTTTCTAAATTAATATAATGCCTTAATGTTTTATTTGTTTGTAAGCCTTTTTATCACTTTACTGGTGTACTTTTGTTAATATTGTATTTGTAAAAACAAACGGTATGATTGTATTTTTCCTCTTGATTTGATGGGTAAAGGACCAAATCCTTCAAATCATGGTGTGGGTTTGGGAAAAGTAACAGCTACTTTCTCTGGAATTACATGAATCCCTTGACATGGCTGCTCTTTCTTTGTGCTCTGTAGCATCATTGCAAATAAACTTGTCTTTTATTGTTTCCCCTGGAGAACATCAGTGTTTAAAAGTTTTTGTACTTCAAAATAAAATGCAGTTCAGTGTCCTACATACTATAAGTTGTTTCAAGATTTTGAAATGAATGACACTTTTACTTCTCCTATTAGTTTTATTGAAGTTTAACATTTTATAGTCCGTTCCTGATGACATCATGCCCTGTAGTCATGCACGTGTGTCATATTTTCTAATATTTTATACATATAAAAATGTATTCTTTTTACCACACAGATAATGAACGATCGTTAACGTGGACGCGTTCGAACGTGACGTCGAAAAGAGAGGGAGAAAAACTCTGCCCTGAGATGGTGAATAAAACAGCAGTGTTGCTTAGGGGGGGGACCATTTGGGCCTCTGGTTCTCTTTGTGGGCGTTGAGATGAATAAAGGAGGCCCTTCTTGAGCATGCACGCACCGTGTGCTAGTCTTTGGGAGAGAAGGGGCCCTGCCCTGTGGACAGATAAAGGACTGATAGGACACCGGGGGATAGGGCAAGGACACGTGGCGGTCCGCCCCTGGTCATTGGTGACAAGAGCAGGGGGACGTTAAACACACACACCGGGCTGACTCCACACTTTGATTTACACTTTGATTTAGCGCTTTTCGCCTAATGTTACTGAGGGGGGCCACAGAAGCCCACTGGAGATGGGATCAGCAGATCTCACGAGCTGTCGTTGTGAAGAAGCCTACAGAGGATGAAACCCTCGCCTCGCCCCTCCCTCCCGATAAACACAAGCCTGCGTGTATGTATAGGATTGAGAGAGAGAGAGAGAGAGAGAGAGAGAGAGAGAGAGAGAGAGAGAGAGAGAGAGAGAGAGAGAGAGAGAGAGAGAGAGAGAGAGAGAGAGAGAGAGAGAGAGAGAGAGAGAGAGAGAGAGAGAGAGAGAGAGAAAGACAAAAGTACTTAAATTAATCCGGCACATAATACTCAAAAGAGCATTTAGCCATTTTGCAATGATGTATAATTAATGGGTTAATACTTTTTCAATGATGAGGGATTGGTGCATCCGGAAAAAGAAATTAAAATCACTCGAAAATGTAACACAAACAGATCAATGTCAAATGGATTTATGATGAATACAGTTGCCTAACCAATGATAACAGTGTCAAAGATTCCACAAGAGACGTTCAAGAACATATGGATTTACAACAATGTTGGGATGAGTCATCAATCAGGAAATACCAGTAACATGTAGGTAGATAACCTATCGTCTGTCCCCCACCACGCTGTTAACCTCAGTCTGGGCTGCTGACTGATCCAAGAACCAGACAGACTTTCAAGTTGTCTTAATGGAGCCTACGCGGGCTTCTCCGGGTGTTTCATGCTCTTATGGAAAACAGGCCTTTGAAATCCCCCTGCAGCCCCAATCTTAATCTCATTTGTGAATATGAGCGAAGGCACGACAGGGCCAGGAACATCCTCGTCTTCCTAAAGCACAGATTCATTTGTCAGGAGATTTGGGGCGGTTGACACAGGAGGAGTGATTTAATTGATTTTAATCACACACCTGAGATAGGGAGAAGGAGAGGGGCCGCCCTTAACGATGATTCAGAGGCCCATCCGATTCCTCTGCTCCTCTTCCTGCCTCCTATTTGTTTTCATGGGTTAGAGCCTTGCATGATATAACTTTGCATTATGAATATCGCAACAGTAAGAACGGAAAAAGGTGGCCAAGAACCCATCAAATGATAATCACTCTTCACCGTGGAACCCAATGTCAAATGTTCGGGATGAAAATAAATCACATTATTGTGTATTAACAGTGAAAACTGTTAAAAGTCAAATAGGAGAAATAGGAGAAATAGATTTTCCATTTCCAAATGCATCTTCCAGGCCTCTTGACAACATGGCTTGACTTAGTGCCTCTAGTTGACTTCCTATTCAATGTTTAACGGACACACACTGTGAGAACGTTCCAGAGGCGATGCTCAACTTTGTACCACTCAAAGATGAATTTTTCCCTCTTGTCTCTTCAGGAAGTGCATTCTCCCTCCCCTCAGTGTACCATGGTAATTTGTTATGAAAATCTAGTCCAAAAGCAAAGGGGGAATCAGGACCAAGCCATTAGCGGGGAAACTGTTTGGTGAACATTCTAGAACACCAACACAGAAGAAGAAGAGAACGGAGGACGGCCTGGGGAGAGAGAGATTTAAATATGTAATAAACTAATATTTCATTTATTTGGCTCACATGGGAACCTGACCATTTAGTTCCAGCATTCTGAGATCAGAAACACACCCTTGAATAATGAGCAGCACTGCAAAACATCAACATCTCGGAAAAATACAAAAATGCATCACAAATGGACGTGTACTTTGCCTCAACCGCATGCAAACTTTCTTGTTTCTTTTCTTTGTCTCTTACACTATGGGTTGCGGAAAGGTTGTTGACTTTTGGTGAAAGGATCAATAATTACATCAGGTCAGGGAGACAGAACATCAAGACAATACGTGGAACGACAGACGTGTTTTGTTGTATTGTTTTCAAGGATTTCCACTGGCCTCAATCCTTCCTTTATAGCCGTTTTCTCTGCTTACGTTTGCCATGGTAGAAATACACAGTGATTGTAGATTGCATTTCATTAGCACTGCACCCCTCCCCTTCACAGATCCATGTAGAATACAATGCCATTCATTCTTGATGAGCTTGCTGTCACTTTTAATATCTGTTAGTTCGAGTAAAATGAATGACAGTTGGCCTTGCAATAAATATAACATGCACTGCATGAATTTTTCAGAGAACAAGAATGGGAGGCTCCTGTTACTAATTCCTTTTCAAATGTTTAGATTTAGAGCTCTCTCAATGAGTGCATCTTTTCAAACTTTGGGCCACAGCAGAAATATATTTCCATCTCATTAATAAGCAAATTAGGAAAAGGTCTTTCATGAAAAAGGGATGTACAGTACACAACCATAATCTCCATACTAAAGGACAAGTCTTTGATAAATCTCTGTGGACTAGCCCTGTATGTGTGGGTGCGTGTGGGTGCGTGTGGGTGCGTGTGGGTGCGCGTGTGTGTGTGCATGTGTGCTTGCATGTGTGTATGTTTGTGTGTGTGAGAGTGTATGTGTGAAGGTGTGTGTTCATGCTGCACATTCCGCGTACATATAGAACTTAATTATTGTTGACTTTAAAGCTCAGAGTACAGTTCCTACATGCTCGGATCACATCAGTAACCAGTAATTCCTCACCACAGACCAGTGTCTAACATAAACATCACCTCAGCCTATAGCTACCATCATTTTGATCCCCGACTGCTCCTTTACATGACATGAAATAGCTAAGCAGCGTGATCTTGCAATGTGTACTGTTCGTCCTAAACACATATCGTCCTAAATTAATGAATTGGTCTCCATGACACATGGGGGAAAAGGAGAGAAACGTTTGGATATGCTCAAAAGAAATTCTCTCAAAGGAAACATATCCTCAAAGAAGTCTGGGGAATCTGATATTCTTTTTAATGTCTGGATAGCCAGTGAGGCTATGAGCTATGTCCCTATAGTAGACTCGCCATGCAAACAAATACTGTGTATGCACCAGTGTCAAAGGGCTGGCACCAAACTATATATATTAGAAAGTTCTATTATACAGGTTAATGTCTAGCCCTGGATGGGTCACAGTGGGGAAAATATGACATTTTATTGTTAATAAGAATTCACTCCTTATTGCACAACATTCATGGAGTGAACTGGAAAACATTCTTTAATTCAGATTTCACCTCAAAAAAGGGAGGTTGTTAAATACTTTTTACAAGGTCAGGTATATTTATACAGTGCAGTAACATGACAGTAGGCATAATTTAATGATAATGATAAGTAATGAGTGTGACAAAAACCATGACAATTCCATCTCGCTCTCAGAGCAAATGTCATCCATATTTTAGCCACACCGCTTATTATGAATCTTGCCTTCCCAGCATATGAATTAAAATTCAAAGATTTCCGCTCATCTTGAAAGACAGAATTATTTGAATTCCTAAACATAGTTGACATTGACAGGGGGAAATGGAAATAGAGGGAAAAAATATATATCTAGAGATACTTTTCTTGTGGGCTTTTTTAATGAGCTAAAACCTCCACTTCATGCCATTTCCTTGGTTTAATTGATGATTATGTTGTTACACAGGAGAAGCACTTCACTCTTCCCTCCCAGTCATTATGCTATAGACAGGCAGCTCTTGAGGCTTCAAAGGCGAGATGGACTGATTTAAGATGAATTCAGCTAGCCCTTGGCCCACAGGTGAAAATAATTATATCTAAAAAAAGCTGTAAACAGTGCATGCTAATCACCAATTAGCCCTCTGGCTATATCAGACAATCTCTGTTTGAGTTGACCATTGTTACGGGTCTGGTTACGGCCTCGGTGTATCTCTTTTGACGGCCCAATTACAAATTCAGCTGAAGAACCATAAGGAGAGAGCGTCTCGTGAATATTTAACGACTGCCACAGACACGCACAAAAGGGGCACTGAACTGGATGTCATAAAGGGAATATTAGGCCAGTAACTACCAATCAATACTCTCTTGATCTTGTCGGTATTAGTGTGACGCTTGCGTTTTTTTCCTGGTTCAGTCTAAGAGAAGAAGATGGAGCAAAGGGTGATGAAGGGGGTAGAGCAATGAGGGGTGGTGCACTCTCTCCTCCTGGATATTCCAAATGAAGTCTCTGGTGGAAATAATACAGTATCTGACTGAAAACGGCGCGAGAAGTCAGGAATCAAACTCCAGCCTCGGTGGTTCGGCTCAATCTGAAGGGACTGGCAGCTCTCTGCCACTGCTGGAGAATAATTAGGCTACTGTCCTTCACAATATGTCAGAAAGGCAGAATGAGAAACTGCATGTGCTCACATCGCATTTCCCCTCTTTACAGCTCTATGGGAAGGTCTATGTCTGAAATGGTAGACAGAGCATGTTGCTGACTTAGAGCAAAAAACTATCACTGTACACATTGTATAAGCAGTATAGGGCTACAGTGTTTTCACAGAGAGGGGTTACAAGATATTTTACCCATAAAATTGTTGTACAGGTGACAAAATCTGTTCTAGTAGGATTCTTATCTGCTGACATTGTGGAACTGTGTACCTAATTATGTTTTTTATCACTGCATTCATTTAATTAATTGAGATGTATTGTATCACAGATGGGTAACATACAGCATTTTCTGAATGTTGAATGTGTCAATTATAGGGACATTTTATTTTTCCATGCACTATACATATACGATACAGTCAAGAACATGTTGGAAAGTGGCATAGTGTTATATGCTAATTGGTAATTTAAGTCTTGTCACCTTAAATCCATTCTCTATCTTCAATAACACCAAGAAGCAGCATGGAACATTAGATAATTATTCAATAGTATGTGTGTATTTCAACCTTTTTCACCTCCACCTCTTATTTCTATGTGAAAGATAGACCTCTTGCAGAGCAGGGAAAGCTTCTGAAAATAAAACACAGAAAAACTTGGATACTGTTGAATTGTTACATTTACTCTACTACTATGTATGTATATGTCAAGGAACCTACATTCATTCATTTGCCGCAGAATTGTGTGGTATTACACATTACAAGTGATCACAATTCCCTGCTCGGCTCCAGTCAGAGTTTACTTAAAAAAATGTTTGGGATGGACAACAAGTGCACCCCTCACCCTCCAGTCACTTACCCCTATCACCCAGGCAAATTGTTCTTACTCTGAACCCTCAACAACAACTAAAGACCCACCTGCTCATCCAATAACATCAAATCACAGAGGCTTCCCTTTCTGGGTCTCAAAGGGACCTTCTCCAAGTTGATTCTTTTCATTTTATTCCTGCAAAGGGATAGAACCCCCCACCCCCACCCCAACCCACCCCCCAACCCGCTTCCGCCCTTTATCTGCTGGAGAGAGAGGGGGGAGAGAAACAGCGGATTATCGATTTGCGCTCAAACAGTGGGCCAACCTAAAAAGCCCCAATGAATTGTCACTCATTATTGAAATTATCAGGCACTAATTAAACTGGCAACCCTAAGCCCCCTGGGCTGTGCTCATCTCCAACTGAATTTCAGCTCCTCCGACAGTAATGGGGAGGCAGCATTAGCCGCTACAGGATGCTAATGAGCCCTGGTAGCTGTCTCTCCCTCTTAGGGGCTTGTAGAGGAGCTACGGCTCAGCTGTATGTGAACCACTAGTGCTGTGTTTGTGAACCCTTGATTCGTGGGAGAGAGAAGCTAGTCGGTGCCTGTTTAAGAATGTACACAGCCCGCACAACATACAGCACACATTTCAGAACAGGCAATGAATAACAAGGATTTGAGTTTTATTTTAAAGTGATTTTTATTGTATGTTGCTTCTTCCTATCTTTCACTTTCTCTCTTTCCCCCAATCTCTCTCTCTTTCTCTCTCTCTCTCTCTCTCTCTCTCTCTCTCTCTCTCTCTCTCTCTCTCTCTGTCTCTCTCTCTCTTACTCTTCCTATCCCCTACCCTCCATTGAAGTTGTTGACAGTAGGCAGGCACTACTTCTCCTCTATGAAAATCAACATACATGGTGCCAGTTGAAAGTGACTGACTTTATCACATGGTACACAGCTTGTTAATAACTTCCTCTGACAATTCCTCCTCTTTTTCTGCTGGTGACCAGGGGGACAGATGTGATTGTCATGTTTGTAGGGGAAGAAAGACTCTAAACAATGATGTCACGTCAGCCTCTCTATTAAAAGACTTCATATTTTTGAGCGGCATAATTAATACTCTTGGGCACGTCGCTTCCGAGTTGGCACTCCAGGCAAAGGGCTGCCACTCACCTGATAATTATTTTTGGAAACGGCGCCCAAATTACAAGTGATTGACAAACGCAACAAAGCAGAGACTGCCTCCAGCACTGGTGGAGAAAAGAAATGAGAAAATAGTTAACTAGATAATGGTAGTCTGAGCGTGGAATTAAAGTTTGAGCCATTTCGTCCTTTTATGACAGTAAATGTAACTGTGGCCGGGGTCACACAGTTTAACCTCTAAATCTGCTTATGAAAGCATTATGAGTAGTTCAGCCTGGAGTGCTGTTTAGCTGCACGTTCAAAAAGCACTTACTCCTTGTTTTGTAGTTATGAGGAGAAAAAAAAACAGTTGGCTTTCGCCCTTTTATGATTCATGATCAGTTAATCGGTGAATGTTTTAGGGAGATCAATTTTAAACAATGTACATGAATACTTTAAACATAAAGAACCAAGTACTGACTCATCACATCTCTATACAATTCACCTATGCTTTGTATCGGTTAGCTTGTGCATCCAGCGCAGTGACATGCTTCTCTGGTTTTACATCTCCCCCCACTCCTAAATCAGACTCTCTGTCATCCCACTCGGAAGAGAGGGGGAGGAATTATGTCAAGTTATTTGTTTTGTACCAATATGAAATATTTATCGCGAGTGAACACCTACCAGGAACAGACGATAGGCCGGAGTGCTTCATCTTGCCAGTCTCATATTTGGCTTCTACCTCCGCAAAGGCCAGACCAAGTCCTGGGGGTTTTCACTGATTCAGGAAAGTCCGCTGGCTTTGAATCCACATTTCAAAGCCCGTGCTGAACTGAAGAACAGAGTTGGAACTGAAAATATGTGCGTACACACCACTATAGCCAATTATATGGAGATCTTCTTGGCTTGTTTTGGATTTGTCCAATGGGTTTGAAATGCATATCAATCTTCACGCTAGCTTATTTTCCCTGTTTGTCTATTGATTGTGAAATTTGATTTAGCTTTTGTATCATAAAACGTTAGAGGAGACTGGGTGATTTGTGTCTTTGTGGTAAGGAAATTTTCCACTTAACGGTTGTGTTTTGAGTGAGATGTCAAGATACTGTACAGTCACTTGTGGTTATTTTGTTTTTCTTTTGCTGTACCCTTAACACACATCATGTACCATAATTGAAGCTTGAAATATTGGTTTAAGAGGGAAAATTGAGAGATTGATGGAAAGGGGTACAGGAAAAACAAGGCGGAGGAAACATTAAATCTTGTTAGTGAAGTTATATTTCAGGCTAACACACTGAAACTAGCTATGACAGGAAAACCATGACATAAGCACGTGGTTTGTCAGGCCATCATCGAAAGTGAATTCCTCTACAGTGAATCTTGTGTGAGGAAATGCATATGGCAAAGGGCAGTTAGGGGTTGTTGAAATTGAAGTATTATTTCTCTATTCCAAGCGGACTACTAAACTTTTAGATTATTGATAGTGGTGATGTGTTGGACCCCTGCTCACTGTCCACTGCTACGTCGTTAACCGTGTATCAACAACAGCTTCCACTCCCCCTTCTCTGGGAAACCCATTACCGTCACCGAATGCTAAACACATTAGAGGAGAGAGAGAAAGAGAGAGGAGGGGAAAGAGGGAGAGAGAGGGGAAAGTAACAAAAAAAAAGAAAGAATCGTTGTACCTCTGTCCAAACCTATTACCACACTGACCCTTCGCACATCAAAGCAACAATGATTGAGTTGGTGTCATCACAGACCTAGACGACTCTGCCAGTGGTCCTACCTGGAAAACTCCTTTCTGATCGAGCCCCCCCCCCCCCCCCCCCCCCCCCGTTTGATCGTGCATGCGGGCGACGCATGTCACACCGGGTTATTCCCACAGTTAATATTCTTTCATAACCTGCCATGCAGGCCCAACTTGATTATTTTGGCATCTGGGCAAACAGCTATGGATTGCAGGTGGTGCATACAGTATCAGAGACCCTGGTCACCAGGGTGAGGCTATTCGCTGAAAAGGCAGCGTTCTGCAGAAAGACTCAGCACCTTGGAGTAATGAAGCCAGGGTTTCTCCATTAGAATGGACTGGGCAGGTTACATTAGAAATGCATGAAGGGCAATAGGTGGTTACCTTAGGTCTGATCTAACCTATTTAAATAATCTATCATCTGATATCAAAGCCTGAACATGGGTTTCTGACAGGGGGATGGATAGTGAGAAAAGAGTGCATTGAGATTTCAGTTCAAAATGTGCAAAAAAATGGAGTGACTTTAAACAGTATGCTGGTCTCCTGAAATGTGCTGTGGTCTTCAAGTTAATTGTTCATATTCAGCTCATCGTGGCAAGAGCATTTGGAAGACGGTACAGTTGGAAATATTTGGAAGCCACAGCACGGCTTGGAAAAACTTGGGCTTGGTGAATAAATCTCCCTTCTCAACACACTTTTAAAAGCGCCGTAATTTTTACTTTGCTGTCTCATTACAAGAGTCCAGTTGGCGGAGGAGAGAGAGGAAGCTGCCCAGAATGAAGACCTGAACCTGGGCAACTTTCCTGCTGTCCACCCACCCTCTCTCAGAGTCTTGGTGCTTACTTAATCATGATTAATCGCTGCCTGGATAATCAGATACAACATCAAAAGGTTGGAGATGACAGTCCAAGGACGCTGGGGAGGAAACAAGGTATACCAGGCGTTCATTAGCTTTGGCATGGCAGTCACACATTAGCCCATAACCCTTTATTGTCCTAATTAGGCTTGAGAGGGGTTGCTAGCATTAACACAACCAATATTATGCACATACATTCATAGGGATATTAGTTTACCCCAACCTTCAACCATAGAATGTGTTGCACTCGGAGGATCCCCCTTAATAAGCTGTGTGTGCCGTTCTGTTGTGCTGGCCGTTTGACCATGCAGTATGACATGTTTGTTGAAATTAAATAAACTAAGCTGGGCTGATGTTTTGTATTTGCTTTATCCTGCTCTGGATGAGGATAAAGTGTCTTCTTCCCTTCCATTATTTGACTCATCTCACCACTCACTGTGACGTGGAACATGTCCTGTATATCGCATTTGTATTCCTCTTGTGATTTGAAGTCTCCGTGGATGATGCCTGGCTTGCTGAACGCCATTTCCCAGCTACTGTAGCAGTGGTACTGGGCCCGGTTCAACCCCATTATTTCTGGGAGCCAAATTCCCATGGTCCCAGGAACAGGCGTGCCAGCTCTGGCTCCTTGGCTCTCTTCCCTGGTATTGTTTCCTTTGTTACATCCAGAGCTGCATTTCAGCCCGTTAATGTTTGCACTGGGAGGTCCAAATTCCCAGTGTTCAGCCTCAGAAAAGGTAACTTGAAGTTCAGATTGCAACCACTTCTTTTTTTTCCCTGCAATGTTATTGTAGTTTTATTGTAGTTGTTTTTTCTTTCTCTCTAGTATTCTCATATTGTATTGCTTTGTATTGTATTTTTGGGAAGAAAAAAATAATAATTTACACATTTTCTTCAGGCACAGTGTACATCACAGTGTATATCAAAGAGTTAAAACATACAGTCCTTCTCTGCATGCAGTCAGCAAAACAAGCTCACGCTATAACAGATTATGGGGGGTACACAGTGGGTTTGCGTTTATCATTTTGATTGACTTGTGTAAGATTTCATGGCCACAGAAAGGAATTTACACGATCACTGTTAGCCCAGTATAGTTAGTGTTGACAAGCTGTGCATGGGTTTCTAGACTCAACATGATTATTCATAAATCCAATCCATTTCTAATTTAATTCTGCCAATCTCCAGATTACTCAATGGAGTCTGCGTAACACCTCGGAATTACCGTCACCGACAACAACGCCTTGAGCAATCCCCCCTTCCACGATGATGGCATTTCCCCATCTTTTATCCACTTTATCACCAATCATCGCACCCTTCCCACCCTAACTCTTTTTCTCCAATGTCAACTCACGTCTCCATCATGGCGGCTCACACGTGGGATTAAATGTAGGGTTTGTTAGCTCTGAGCAGCGTGGGCCGCCCCAGCTGATGTGGCATTCCACGATGAGCCACGGCGCTGCTTTCCCAGGGTGCAGACACGGCGGTGTCAGGTAACTCTCTGAGGAAGAGCCACACACCCCTGCAGAGAGCGGTGGGGGAGCCTGTAGCACATCTCAGGAGTTGGAATAGCAGCTTTGAAGACTCCAGTCCGTTAATCCCCCATCATGTGATCATGTGTCTAATAGACCGGCACGCAATTCACAGCATTGTAGGGGATTGTAGATGTCAGTCGCACCAGGAGAGGTTTAGAGTGTGATGTTAGGTGAAAAATAAATACAGTACAACACTTACAGTACATGGACACACACACACACTCACACACACAGACAGATAAAACACACACACACAACCACGATAAATGCTCCCACAGTAGGCCTGCGATGAGTGGTTATATGTTTTGAATATACGTTCTAACTAATGCCATCTCTGCATTCCAAAGTGTGTCTGGTAATTCGATGCAATACCAGTCTGAGGATTTAGTGACATTTTGCACTTTTTTCATGTGATTATCTCTGAGGTACCCTGCACATTAAATGGCTGAGTTAACCTGAACACATGTAAAACCATTATGTCTATTGATGACAGTGGTGTATAATCCTGCTTTACGGTTTGATATTGACACTCATGATCAAATGCTAAGCTCTGCTAGCAGATAGGTCGTCTCTCTCAAGGGAGCTGCGAGACAGGCAAATGAGGCAGCTTCTGACTGGGGATGTTAGAGCAGAGTAATAATGCCATCCTGTGTGTGTGTGTGAGTGTGTATGTGTGTGTATGTGGTCGAGCTTGTGTGTGCATGCACGTACACTGTCTGTGCGTGTGTGTACAATTGCGCACACCCTGTTCTGTGCGGGCTAGTGCAAAGCCAATCAATTAATACTTAAAGTGGAACCAATTCTTGTTTCACTTGGGAACTTACTGAGGGCTTTAGCCCTTCATTTTAATATGGAGGTCTGCATTCCTAATTATGGACAGAGCAAATGAATGTTAAGCCATGCCAAATTAAATCTTAGTTCATTAGATATAAGCTCTTTAAAGATTGAAGGAAAATATTTGAATTTTTTAAAAGTTTGAACATGCAGTGTCCCATTTTTAATGAGGACCATGCAATGTGAGGAAAAAAAGGAAGCGTCTTTGTGTGTGGATGAATAATCTAACCAATATGAAATATTAAGTCACTGTTATACGCTGTTTCTCCTCAGGCTACTGTGTTAGGCTGGATAATAGAAGATTTTCCTTTGGTGACGAGCTGCTTTGAATAAAATACAGAGGTGCATGAAGTTGAAGCTCAATTGTCTAGAGGCACTTGACTAGACTACAGCTCTGAATTACACAGTCAATATATTCATGATTCCTCAAAAAGGCATTGTTGACACGCGTCAGTTTTATCATTAGAAGTAGAGCTAGTCAAGAGTGAGTCAAACAGTAAATAAGTCAACTTTTTTTTTTTCTAGAAAGAAAGGGCTGAGGTTACAAACTTCAAAATGTGAAATATATTTGTGGGCTTGGTAAACTTTGTCACTGACCTAATCTGGATGATCTCCGCAGCATATCCGATGCCTTGGTGTGTTTGGAACAGCACTTCGGGTTCTAATGATAGTAGACTGGAGGCTGTACTGTAGCTCACATTGTGTTCTCTGTTTTACTGGATAATAGAGAGAGCAGATGTTCACTGTGGCAGCACCCACTCACCAGTGCTCTCCCTTCCTCTCTCACGCCATGCATCACACTGATGTCATTTATGGAGATGGAAAAAAAATAAAGGAGGAAATCATTTGTGAGCTTTTAACCTGGAAAGGAGGAAATCATTTGATCCGAATTTAGTCACGAAGCAAGAGTTTTTCATGTACCTCACCATTATACTGAGTAGAACGATTTCATGTAGAGGGGTAGGGCGAACAGTAAAATAGATCCAAAATAAGAACTAGTTTTGCTGTTATGTTGAAAAGGAGATACTACACAACAAGTTATATTCTATCTTCTTTGGTGCTTGTGCATTGAGCGTTAGGGTCAGAGATATACTACGCTTCTGTAATAGAGCCCTCCCTCCAATGTCCGTATGTTTTATGCGGATTTAACCTACACCCATTTTGTAACTGGTAAAACATAGTCCAGATTCTTATTGTCTATGCTTTTTCTCTGACAGAGTGGAATAAGTCATTATACCTGTGATTCTGGGTAAGGACTGATCCAAGGACATGCAGGAGGAAAGGTTTTTTTGGTTGAAAAAACAAAACAAAGGCAGTAGGCTTACAGGAAGAAATAATAGCTGCCATAAACACTTTAGGCTTTCTTGAAAAAAGGTAGATAAAATATTTCAAAAAAGACAAATCAGTTAACAATACAGACATGTGTTTTTTTCTCACAACGATTCTTCGGATTAGATAGCAACCGCTCCTTAACTGTATAACCGGAGGAGATTTTCACCGTACCTGTTGGAAAAGCAGGAAATGTTGAATGTGCTCCAACGTCTTTCAGCGTGACACCCAAAACCCAAGAGTGACGGTGCCTCTTTCCCCGCAGGAGGAACAGAGCAGTCGATTTGTTGAGGGACCCAAGGGAACGTCTTTGCCTTGAAAACAGGTGGCGCAACACCGCACCACAGCATGCCTTCAGGGAATATTTGCAGATACTGAGGAAACACGCGAAAACAAAACATTTCGCTCCGACAAAAACAAATGACACCTACTGTAGCCTACAGAATAACGCAGGAAAGTGATTAAATCTGTTCACAGTCTGACACATTTTCCTTAATGTTTTTACCTTAGAGCCAAAAGATATTTTGGAAAACAACAACAAAGAGTCAGATAAAGAAATGTCATGTTGATAAATGTTTTGCTTTGACTTTGTTCTTCACATATTCAATACCGGCTGCTGTAAGTGTGTTGCTGTCTTCCTCAAGAGTGGCCAATTGAGTCACTCCCAGCTTAGTGAGACGGGCCAGTGAGCTCAATTTCTTCATTTTGACAAATCACTCCAAAATATATTATCGCAGAGGCCAACTGTCAATCTGGCCGCCCAGAGGTCCTTACAGGCCTTTTGGAAGCTCTGAAAAATGATGTAATCAGCCCGTCCTTCCTTCTTTCCGGGGCTCCATCCATCCTCTCTAAAGGCCCGGTCCCCTTGGCCTCGCTCTGGATCAAGTCCCCATAAGGCCCCCTGACCCCGTTACAGACGGCTGATGGGCGGCCCTGTCACTCCAAATGGCTGCCCAGGTCCGGCCTGAGAGTAACCCCTCACTGTGAGTAAACCTCCGCGTTATTTCTGTTTTATAGTCTACGGGACGGATAACAGTGCTGAATGGATGTGGCCAACTTTGTTATTGTCACTCAGGAGTAGAAGGGATGGATGTCTGAGAGCCTTAATGGTGAGGAGGCGGTGGAAAGGTTGGAAAAGTTATGTGGTGTCGTTTCTCAGCGTGGGAAAAGCAAACCTCGTTTCTTATACCGTGTAGACGGTGAGAGGAAAACTGTTGAGGTGTCTTATACAAATACTTCATTTTTAAACAGAATTGCATATTTGGCTTACCAAAGACGACGGTTCAAAGGAAGTTATTTAAATTTCAAGGAAGACGAATGACTCATATATGATGTGTATTTTCACTTCTGGAGAGACTCTGACTTTGATGGGGAGAAGGGAAGACACGGGTTTGTTATTGAAGTAAAGAATAATAAGGCCACAGCTTGTTGGCGGGCTCTCCCTGTACAAAGACCTTGATATGAATCCAATGCACTATGTATGGCCCCTCAGAACAAGCAGGGAGACAGGAAAGCATGTGGCTTTTGATCCTGCTTTCCTTCTGTTGTCTTTTATCTGACCCGTCCTCCAAAATTGTCATAGGGACCTGGCGTCTGACGCCAGCAGACACTCCAACGGTAATCCTCAGGTGCCCCGGTTGGTTCCACGATTATTCTTTTTTCGTCTGTTTGAATGAACAGCGCTATTAATTTAGAAGGTCAGCCCACCTTGTTTACATGGTCTGCAGTCTCTGCGGTGGTGTGTGTAATCAGTATAAAGATTGTAATGAACACGAAAATAAATTGAGTTATTTGCCCGAGTGTGAAGCCCAACTCTAAGAGGAGCTGAACTTGATGGTTTAGTATATGAGTTTATTGTTTTTACAGTTCCATCCTCCTTTTCTGCATCTGAAATACAAAATCACAGTGGATTAGGGTGCAAGCCATCGGCTGCAGCTCCTTACCCTCAGAGAAATCCAGAAAGAGCATGTTCTTCAACTCTCTATAATATGATCATGTCAGCGAATTACACTCTGTGAACAACTCAGCGAGGCTTCAGAGAGGAGGGCATTTGAAAAGATAATATGTTTGGTTTGGAGCCGTTCCGCTGAACATACATTTTTTCTCCCACATAAATTTCCACAGTCCGCCCCTCCACAGCAGTATATCCCCCCTAACACAGAAACAGCCCACTCTAATTCACTGGATTCAGCTTTTAGAATATATTGACTTCATCCCCCTTACCTAGGGGTAGCATTTATAATCGGAAATGTGAGTTTATATGTACAGTAAATAATACATCTGAAGTTTTAAGTGTTTTAAACCCCAGTGCCGAGGTGAGATTGGTGGTTGGGAGTAGCCTCTGTAGTCACCTCCGGACAGTAACTGGACAGTTACTCTGGAAGACCTGACCTGGAGGCCCCAGTCTTATTAAGAGTGAAAGGGTGAAACAAGGTATAAAGTTTTGTCAAATTG
The DNA here is from genome assembly GCF_038355195.1 of Osmerus mordax. Classification (NCBI taxonomy): domain Eukaryota; kingdom Metazoa; phylum Chordata; class Actinopteri; order Osmeriformes; family Osmeridae; genus Osmerus; species Osmerus mordax. Next base: position 13,824,318 of record NC_090054.1, on the reverse strand, counting down.
AAAAACAATAAAATTAAGTCTATAAAATTGGGTGCAGTAAGGTTAAAGCTTTATGTTTGAGGTTTTGACAGCAGTTATATTTGACTTGAATACATATAAATATTTATTTATTGAGATGTTGGGTATAAATTTGTTTTATGCCTTGACAATATTTGTATCCATGGGTTTATCTTATATAAACTGACAAAAGGGGTATTTGTTACTGTAACCCAATACAATACATCAAAAACACATAGACAAAAAGGTCTTCCATATTGATTTTAAAGCAACCTATCCATTTACAAGTTTACAACAAAGTATTCATGTCATAACAATCACAGTATATCAAGTTTCCTAGGCCATCAAAAAAAAAAGGCAGAGACTCAGTTTAATGATACTGGGAAATTGAAGATTACCCTGGATATGAGTGCAAGCCTACAGTTTTCCTCTAGTGTGGGAGGTTGCAGGGCTCTGTATTAGTAATCACAGGGGAGTGCCGAGAGGTGGGAGAGAAAATCTGCCTCTCCTCTTCTCTCATTCATCATGCCATTCCTCTGGTGAGGAAACATGGCAAATGGCCAAATGAATGCACTTCTTAAGGCGCAAATGTCTCCTCTGATGTGCCTCTCACTGAAGTCTTGTATTAAGGGGAGATTTTCACAGATATGAGCTGTGCTTCGCCTGCCCTCAAAGTGCTAGTGTGTTGTTACTGTATAAGAAAATAGATTTTGCGACAAGACTTCAATTCAGATGCAGCCATAACAATGTAACCAGGATTGTGTATGAGAGCCACGGCTCATAGGAGTCCCTATGAGGCAGAGGAAAACGTACTGCACATGCAGAAACCCCCAGAAAAATGTACATTCTTTTGATTTACATGTCTTTAACTGTGGCTAAAAATAGAATATTGTGGAAATTATGCAATGTAACCTAATTCAGCCCAGTTCAGTTTACAGTACAGTAAATCTTAGTACTTAGTCAGATGATGGTTTACAGGAGAGGTAACAGAATAGTAGTGTACAGTGAGGTGGTCAGAGCCACAGGGAGGTGCTATGGCTCTGCATACATTCACATTTACTTGTATTCTCATACACGTTAGTCACAACAGAGAACAACAATTGACTTTTCAACCCTGTTTTGTTGCCCTGTATTCCAGTGTTGATCGTACTCTGGAACGTAATGCAGAGAATTAAATGCGTCAGTTTATTCATTGTAAATCTCGAAAGAATATGTTTTTATGATTGGCTATGTGTTAATGAGTCATGTAACTCCTGGCGCAAAGGCAGATTAAGCTGCGCGATGTGAATAACAATGTCATATCAAGTGAACTTTAAGATTTTACAAAAACGCTCTTAAAAAAATAAGACAATTCTCCCCTTCTGATATGTGTCTTCAATGTTTCCATTCATCATGAAATGTTTTCTTCCTATATGAGAGAGTTGAGAACTGATTATTTAGCAGATCTTTTTAAGGGCAAAAAAACAAGTGCATTCATTTTCACAAGAGTAGAAAGTCTCTATATCAAGTGGACATGATTCTTTTTATTGTTGTTCCAACGAGCGATCCCCAACAAATATAGGAAGCTAATTTCCGGTGAGATTGCCAAGGAACACTTCCAATAACGTACAGTATATATTCACCTAAGCTACAGTACATCATGATATTGCTGTTGAAGCTTTAAACAGACAAGGCCCACTTACAGTTGTCGTATAAAGAAGGGAAAACAGGGGTGTGGAAGGGCATGAGAGAGAGAGAGGCTAGCAGAGGTGTGGTGGTGAGAGGGAGCCAAGAAGTCTTAGCTTGTATAATTACACTCTCAAGATGGCATATTTACTGTTTCTGCCAGCGAGGTCATGCCTTCCATCGTAGTAAACATAGTGAGGTATGAAAGAACCAATTACGGCTCACGGGGTGACCTTTTAACAACCATTACCCCATCCTAGTATCCACACATTATCATTACAGCGCTAAGATTCCCACCAAATTACAACATTACCCCGAGACGTTCAATTCAAGGAAACGCATGTTCCTGAAGATAATGACAGCAGATCCTGGAGAAGAAAAAAAAAAGGACAATAAAAGCAGACAAGTGAAAGAATAAAGCGAGAAAGGGAAAGATGAGAGGGGGGGGGGGTAGAACAATAGACCATACAGTACATTAGCTGTGGATGTCAAGCACCCCAGTCGTTTCCAATGAAAAGCACAACAAATAAGACGTTGGCCTGTTTGTATTCATTATCAGTCAGCACATGCCCCGGCTCCTGCATTAAACATTAGACTGCCTCTGATGTCTGCTTAACAGTTTAATTCCCTCCCCGCCGCTCAGCCTGTCATAATAAACCCAGTGAAGCACACACAAAGTCAAATAAGAGTGTGAGGGCGCCGTCTTCGTGTGCTTGTGATGAGACTGTAACACTGCGTGCACAATTATGTGTGTGTGTGTGCGTGCGTGTATTGGTGAGTGGTTGAGATCCAGACAATACTATCATTAAGCCCATGTCCTCACTAGCCCCTGTCAAGCCATGATGATAGAGAAGCTGAACATAGATTATCTCCATTTTTGTGACACGACGACTGTGCCCATCCTTTGTGTGTGTTTGTGTGTGTGAGTGTGTGTGCGTGTGTGAGTGTGCATGCGTGTGTGTGTGTGTGTGTGTTTGGGGGGGGTTGTATGTGTGTGTGGGTGCACGTGTGTGCACGCTCCCTATCTCCCAGCCACAGCCAGAGGTTGGCACATACACCACATGGTCATAACAGTCTCCTTGAGAAGGGGAGCGGGCTCCTAGGTTGGCAGGCTGGTATGGGCTGGCACAGAGATGAAAATCCCTGTCAGAAAGGAGGGGACCAGTGGGCACCAAAATCCCCATTCTAAAGAGATGATTGGATTAATTAGAGAAATCCACTGTATCCAATGCAATTGTGTGTGCTCCAGAAATATGTCCATGTTATTGGTAAAGGTATGGCCTTTGACTTCTGCGTTCACACACTAACCCTGGCATAAGGGGGCCCATCTGGTGCCTAATCTGAGAGCGGTGGAAATATGAAGTCCTTCACTTCCAATGAACAGTTATATTACTAGAATTATTTCCCTTTGATTAATTGAACCACTTAAGAGTGTATTTGCTCGAGTTGCATGTTTAATTATTTGCCATGAAAACATAATGTGCAGCTGTGTGACAAACAAGTATTCCATTAATAAAACACATCACAGACATATGTTTCGGTACCATGGCTGAAAGATGGCAAGGTGTGGGTTTCTGTCACAGACTAAATGTAGTGCCGATTTTAGGGCGCTATGTAGGACGTTTTTTGTTTGCAAGACAGTCCAACAAAAAGAACAAAAATATTTACAAAATATTGTACTCTTGAAAAAGCAACTACATTAATGAATGGATGTTGTTTTCTAGAACAGGATCGTTTGTGTAGTAAATGATAAGAGAAAAGGGGGCCAGAGATTTCTACTTGAGCTTTACCATGCATGTGTGTCTTTAAAAGGCCTGTTTAGCCAGCAGAATGTTAACTAAGGTAAGCACTGTTGTTTTAGCCCCTCAGTAACCACACCAATTATCTGTAAACTTATTTTTTTTCGACTTCCATGCATACTTAATGCATCCCCTGTTTCCCTCTCACCATCTGCCCCCCTCAACCTCCCCCCTCCCTCCCACTCTTCGCCCCTTACTCCCCCCCCCCCCCCCCTCCTCCACCTCCTCCCCCACTCCAACATTCTGGAATTTTTATGAGATAGGACAAAAATGGGCACTTCCCTTATTAACATCTCACAGTGGAAATCAAATATGCAAGGAAAGTAGTGTATCTACTAATTAGTGCTGAATTCATAATTACTGTGCTCATTGATGGAGATACATTTGAATACGTTCATTTCCTCAGGGAGGGAGGCAGGCTGTCCGGGATAGTCTGGGAGAAAAAAAAATCCCCCTAGCCCCCACCTATTCTTTTGGAAATTAGGGATCCGTGGCACATGGCGATACTACCAGACTAAGATCCGAAGTGCCCGCAATTTTCTTCAGATATAATTAATCAAGTGAAGCATGTAACCTAATGAATGTGTTTGATATCCGCTCCTATTCAAATATGGGCTTTATCATGATGTGTGCCGGAATTGCTTAGAGCAATGCATAGGCAGTGACATTGCTTGGAAATGTTCTTCAACAGTTTCTCTTTGCGTGTAAACAATATCCCTGCTTGTCAAGGCATGAAAAAACAGACAGAGGGACACATTTTAATTGCAGTAAATTAATAACAATTAAGCCTCAGGATCTTGGGGGTCTAGCAGTACTTTGTTGTCGCCCTGGAGATAAAACCACTAATGGCTTCTAGATTTTGACAAGCAGGTAAAAAAAAAGGGTAGAAGAAAAATTGGGAATTTCTCAGAAGGCAGCAATACAAATAAAGTACCAGAGAGAATATGTGTAAGCCAGGGCGACTATAGTAATAATAACAAAATATAAAACAGACATAGAAAGATTTGAAATCGGAGACTGATGTGATTGTTGCGACATTACACAAATCACGGAATACAAATATGAACAAATAAACATTTAAACCGAAAAAAATAAAAATATTAATAATAATACTATGATATGAGCGGCCACGCAAATCGACACGACAGTATAACAACACAAAACAAACATGGAGACGGACAGACGGACAGACGGACAGACGGGGGGACAGATCTATACGTCCTTACTGTAACCTCTGAGGGTCAGAGCAATGGAATCATGTGGCGGACAAAGCTCTCTAATTACCAACGAGGACTGTGGGAAGGAGGGTCTGTAATGAGGCACCATGCTGGACGGTTCTCCAGTGAGAGACTCTGCCCATATGCAGGCCTCGGTATTGCTGGAATTTACATACTGCAGGTCAATTGAACATATGCACACTCAAAACTGACTAATGACTTCCACTCGCGCGCTGATTCTATTTCAGACGCTTCTCTCAGGATGAGGATGTAACCTTAATGAGGGTAATGCATGAGAAGGCCTACTTTTGAAACAGTGATGTACTGTACGCCGGGCAGGGAGAAATCATATTGCGTGGTTGGGAGGTTGAGAAGCGGAGAAGCAGAGTTGGCAAAGTCCGGCAAACGATGAGCCATGCCTCTCTAATATCACTCATTATACCCAGAATGCAACACTGTACAGTAACTACATTCTGTACAGGATTGCGTTCTGTATCCCGCCCCCCCCCAACGCATACACATACAGTTTGGGCAATTTGGAAGATCAGATGGGTGGCTGCGTGTTTGTGAATTTTATGTGTGTGTGTGTGTGTGTGCGTCCATGCACGTGTTCTCACCGGGTGAATCTGCATGCATGCGTGCCCCGGTGTCATGCATGTGTGTTTGTCAGAAAGTGGAGGGCTGGTGTTGGGAGGAATGGAGGAGGGCTGGTGTTGGAGGGTGTTAAAAGTATGATGGGGGGAGCTCTTATTTGGCTGGGTGTAAAAAAATGCCCCCAGGTCTCCTGATGGAGGAGACAGGTATTAGCTCTGAGACCACCACAGTCCCAGCTTGCCATTAGTTTCCTCTCCAGCTGCACCAGGATCCGGACTATGAATCTGCCACGGCTGGTCATTCATCAGTTTCACAGTCCGCACCAGCACACACACGCATTCCAATAACAACACTGTGAAATAGTGAGGGAGTAAAAAAACGAGAGGGAGAGAGAGAGTAATAGAGAGAGAGGATTGAAAGAGAGAGAGAAAGAGAAAGGCAGCGAATAAAAAGTGGGAGACAAAAAATGATTGTCGCTACGGAGGCTTCTACTTGAGTGAGTGTGTAAGGCCGCTACCTACTGTACCTCAATGACAGTTATCAGTCGAGCGGGACTGTGGGCTTTGGTGTGTGTGCTTGTGTGTGCACACCCGAATGTGTGAATACCTCAGAGTGTGTATGTGTGCACAAAGAGGTGATGAGACATGGTATAAATTAAACCAGGTTCCTGCACACTGCCGTTTCGCACAGTTGAACGTTACCCCTGGTCCCAAAGAGTGATGTGGAACTTCCTGTTAAACAGGAAGCATTTAAATGTTGGCTGGAGGGTTATGGAATTGCCTGTGGAAACATATTGAAGGAGGTCAGTTGAAGAGGTCACAACCCAAGACTTTTCAAGTCCAGGGTCTACTCATCCTCTGGCTACTTTACTGGCGGTAAAATATTTGTAACATTTACAGATAATACAAATTCAATTTGACACCATCATTCGTCAACTGCATCCATGAAATTATTCCAAATCCATCTTGGAAGTATTTTAACAAACACATTCATAAAGCTTTAAATGTTAAATGTTCACGGTCAAATGTGGCCTCCATGAAGGGAACTGGACTATTGTGTGTTTGTAGCCTAGAATATTCCATCCTGCTCACCGCTCTGACGGAAGGCCACTACTTTTGTCATGTACTGTGTATGCTAAGTCAGAAAGAGGGACAGGTCCTGGTGATGCAGTCGCTTGGTTGACACGACCAGGACATGGCCACGGGTGCACTGAAAGCTCGCTTGAGCCACAGTGACACGTCGTCTCCATCCATCTTCAGTCTGAAACATTTTACGCTAACTGACAGAGCGTGGCACTTGCTTACCCTCCTCCCAGAGGAAATAGTCCAGACTGGTGTCTTCTTGACATGCACTAAAGAGTGAGAAGTCCTGAGGTCCAAGGGGCCATTGTGTATTCAGCCCAAGACAAAAGGTTATACAGTATCCTGTGAAAAACAAAAGATAAAAGAAGGCACTCTTGAAAGTGACTGGAAAGATTTTTGTCACTTTGATTCGGAAACATCAGGAATTACATTTCAAAGAAAATGATTGTCTAGCTGCTTAAAACTTATAGGCTTCAAACAAATAGAGTATTGCGTATGTGTGGGAAAGACAGAGAAAAAAAAAAAGATATCTCCAATTCAAAAATATATTTGAGATGTTGAGATGAATGAGTCCAACATAAGTTTAGCCTATTATCACTTCTCTAGATTAAAATTGCAATAAAACATACTGTGTCCAACAATTTAACTGAAGCCACATGGCCTATACAATAACAATATACAAATGTATACACTGACCCACTGAATTTTGTCTGCATTTCTTCCTCAAATAACGTATCTTGGTCGGGCACCAAAAAAAAAAAGAGGAGGTTAAAAAATAGAGAATTGAGCAGTGGCTGTAGTAATAAATCACTGGATCGCTGGTGACATTCATACAATACGGATACAGTGTTAACTCAATGAGTCGGACAGCCCTAGCCTGTTCCTCCATCCTGACCTTGCCTCCCTGTCGTCATCAATCATGTTGGCACGGCACACACGCTCCTTATTTATTATTACTCGGGACCCGCATGTACAGTAAACAATGAGCAGACTACATTGGGAGGAGCGAGAGGCTGGGGGTGCTATTAGAAGGAGGAGGTGAAGCTCCAGTGGAGTAACCGGAGGGCATGTGTGTCCTGCCCGGCCGCTCCAAGACTGGGGGAATGTGTGGTGAGCACCCATCATGACTGGAGTAGTAGGGCTGGGACCTGAAAAATGACCAGCGCAAAGTGCTGCTCAGGCCAAAGGGTCACAGGGCTGCGAGTCGTTAAAAGCATTTGTGATCAAGTGTTGGTGCCGTATGTTGGTGTTTGATGCATAGAGTAGCACTGTGATGGTATTTGAGTATTTGATGGGAGTTCCAATTGGATTAAAGCACTAGGGCGTTGAATACGACTAGCTATTCACCCAACTCATCCAATATACAAGTCTGGATTACAATAATAAGGCCGAATTTGCTGACTGTGTATTAATGAGTTGTTTCCCCAAAATTTTTTTAGCAAAAATGTTATTATTCTAGCAATTATTGGATAGCAGGTGTCCATATGGAATGATAAAATGCTTATTTTCTTCCAATAAAGAGTTTAACAACCGCTTACGGCCTACAGGCAATGCACTAAGACAGGCACAGCCAAAAACATAACAATTTATGAATCAGCCAAGCCACACATGTCATCCAGAGCCATATGTACCGATTGCAGGGGGCCTGTCCTGGGCCCCGCAGTACAGCAGAAGGCCCCTCAACTCTCCATGAAGGATGGCCGGTGAGGAGGGGGGGCAGAGGGGGAGCCAGTTTAAAACACATACCATATGCAGTTAGGAAGAGCCTCATTTATCAGCCCCAGAAAATTCTCTCGTTTTGAACACCTCAGACCCCCCTGTCTCCCCCAGAGGTTACCCACCTCCTCACTGTACATCCTGGATGACAGGTCGCTACACAGCCCAGCCCCAGGACTGCCCATCTCCACACTGTATGTCTGAGTGGGGAAACTGAGAAGGAATGGCTTTGTATTTATACTCAAACTGAGGACAAAACCTGAAGATAAAGTAAATACTGAGGACGATTCAAAAGAAATATTTCCTTTTCTCTTTCTTTTCACTTGACAGTCTGCTCTCAATTTGTCAGTGTGCTCAGGTGACACCTTTAAACATTAACAGCGAGAAAGCAATTGAAGATGTTGTGATATGTAATGCCTTGCTAAGCATTTAGTTAGAAAGCACAATGTGTGCAATACAATAACAATGCAGACTTGGAGGAAAGATAAGGATCTAGTCTAGTGGCTCTGAGTAAATGTTTGAAATAAATTGTGTTTGACTCAAAACTCAAATTAAATAATAATTGTGCTCAGTAAATCGCATATTGCAGCATATGGCAGTATAAATGTTATAAATACGTTATAAATAGTTTTGTACTGCCAAAAAGGAAGGTTACTAAATAGTTAAAATAGGAATTCCAAAGTTATAAAATGTACAGTCCCAGCTCAGCGGAATCACAGAGTGAGTGTTCCGGTGAGGTTTTACTTGAACATGTAAGCGACTAACTAGCCCGGCCCTGTCTGTTCTGCCCTTCTCCTAACCTTCCTGTCCCTCCTCTTCTTCTCAGTCGGACCTCATCTGGCCCGTGAATGGCACATTGTTAAGTCCCCCCCTCAGCGCTCTCACTAACAGATGCCACGTGCAGACACCAGCCCGCCACACTCAGGGAGGCGGTGGGGCTCTACAGCATTCAACACAGGGCTGTAAATTACATCCCGCGAACACACAAACATGCTCCTCACTCAACTGCACACCAGCAATTTAAAGCATCATTTAAGGAGCATGGCATATCCTGATTCGGTGTGAGAGACCGACTAGTCTCAAGCAGCGGGGAAGTGGGCCTGCGGCGCGCGGCCATGGCCTGGACGAGGGAGATCGCAATCAGACAGCTGGGCTTTGAACTCTTTACCCCTGCGTTCCTGGGGTCAGCAGCACGGTGGCCGCACGGGTCGACCTGCAGTAAGAGGCCGTCTTCCACGGAACCACAGGGCTTGTTTTCACAGGGTCCCCGTGGCATGCTTGCTTCACGGTGGGTGGAGGTGAAGCATTGTGGAAGTACCAGGTGGAGCTGAAAGTAGGAATAATATTGATATTATAGGCGTGGGTTTAGTGAAGTCTGATGTGTGTGGATCCCATAGCCAGTAAAGAAGATTCTCTAAACTGTCGGAAGACAACACGTATTCTTACTGTGTTTAAGGTGGAAGTTCACTATTGTGCCAAAGTACTTTGATTTGTAATTGAGACACACACACATACATGTTGTGTGTTGATTACCAGGGTGTTTTTTCAGATGGCTACCACAGGTTTCCTCAGATACCGTGCGTTCCTCTGCATTCGCGAACGAGACAAAGTAATAACATGTTTGTAAAGGTCAACTTGGCTAAGTCAAACACGTCTGAGTAATCTGTTTGAGCTCAAATCTTCCTACTCGACACAGACAATATTTACCCACTCAAATCCCACGTCTAGTCAAAGCACTGAGGCTGGATACGATATGTGAGTTACTTTATTCATAGCACTTCAATTACAAAATCATGTATTGGGGGGTTTGAATAAATTAATAATAAAACCCTTATCTGAACTTCTAATATTTTGCTTGGCGAAGGGAAACGAATTACCCTTTTCAGAACTGATGATGTATTACTAGTGTTTGATCCTTGGAGGTTTCGCCGTGCTCACATTCATTACTTTCAAGTGCTGAGGTGTATCTGCAATTAGAAGCACCTTGCAGTGGATTTCTGACACTCCCGCAGACTTGAAACACCAGATCATAGAATCATCACAGCGTTATCCTGCAGGAGAGAGGACGTTTTCTCCTAAGAATGGGGAGGTGTCTGCTAGAGGTGGTGGTGGTGCTGGGGGGCTGGGGGAGGCGGGGGGGCTGGGGGGTGGGGGGGGGGGCTTAATTTAACCATGTGCCTATAAGTGAGAGGAGCCGGTAAGCAAATGAGGACCTTTCATTAAATCAAAGGTGATTTTTGTTCTGCTAATGGGCGCCCCAAAAATCTGGTGCAGCCGAGGAACATGTGACCGTTCTCTGTGGAGCCTCTTCCGTAGAAGTGCATGCTGGCCACGGCTATTCTTATTACAGTATGCATAATGTAATGAGCGTGCTTGTTTCATTTAATCACACAGAGTGCACCGTATTAGTATTTATTCCAAACGACAAAGTCAAACACACATGTGGTCCGGGTAGTAAGAAAGAGATTGAACAATACAATCACTCATTTTGGCGTGTGCACTAATGGTGTTTCTATTTCATTTTGACTGGCAAGTGGCAGCCATTGCAGTATCATGCTGGTATGTTTGGTTTTTATTCCCCCCCCCACTACGGAGCAGTCTTTACCTTGTGGGGTTTTTATATCAGCACCAGTGCACTAACTCTCACATCTGCACACGTCTTTCCAAAGTCATCAGTATATTCCGAACTACCATTGTCTTCAAGTTGTGTGCTGATTGGTCATGACAGAGGCAAAATGGCCACCGTGGCGATGCACCTCAGAGAAGCAAAAGAGCTTTGGCCAAAAAACACGCTGAGCCATTATGTTAAAGTAAACGACAGCACTTCCTAATGTCGTTTGGCAGTGCTAGCATTCAGCAATTAGGGTCTCTCTTAATGTGACGCTGGGAGCATTTCTCCTCAAGGTTAGCGCCTCATTTCCCCACGATGGGTCTGCCGGGCCGCGGCAGATGCATTCTGGGAGCTGGGGGGCGCAAGTTAGGACAGGTGTCCGCCACCTTGGATACCTCCCCTCGCAGCTGGCACCAGCTGGCACCCCCGATGCCCCATTCGGACAGTCTGCTCTGCCTCCTCCGTGGAGGGGGGGTGGGGGGGAGAGTGGGGGGGGGGGAGTGGCGGGGGCCATGTCAAGGGCAGACCTGGTACAAGCTCACTCACAGGGCACCCGTGCCATGACATGACCTGGCCACTAGGGGAGCTGCCAGGAGTGAGGGGTTGGAGTAATGTGGTGCAGCAGAACTGGCCGCTTGGAGACCTGCTCCAGCATCCCTAATGGACCGGCAATGATGAGGCCCAGCAGTGCCAGAGGGTCAGAGGCAGCTTCTGTAGAGGACGCTGCTCACCGGAGAACACAGTAGGCCATGGCTGAAGGTGCTCTCCTCTGAAGCACCACAGTTGCTCTTCCACCGTCAAGAGGTAAATGGGAATTGTCTGTGATATTTTTCACAGATTAACCAATTTCTCAGGCTCTCAATACAGTAATTGTTTCGCGTTATTTTTTATGTTGTTTCTTTTCATAATGCAACATTATAAACAAATGTTATGCCAGGCCTAAACAATACAAATCTATACACACACTGAACTGTTGAATGGAGGAATCACTTCACATTATAAGCTCATTATCCTTTGGGCAACCCAACAGAGTGATTCCCCTTTTCATGATGTGAGTTAATTCTGTTAATATGTCTTTAATGGGGAAAGGCTTGCTCTGTGTAAAATGGTTTCTAGGCTGACCATTATCTGAAATCAACCCTAATGATGGCTGCATTTTATGCTAATGACCATTATCACACAGACCACCATGTGTGCCAAATAATCAAAGAATCTTGATATTTCTTACTTTGCGTCTGAATTTGTTGCTCATGTAAATTTGGGTTACTGATGTAGTTCATATTCTTTACGCCCCCCCCCCCGCCCCCTCCCCTGAACACACACCCCTCCCCCACCCCTATTATCTAGCATGGAGACACAAGACTTCCATACTGAACCAACGTAGGTCTTTTCAAGTTATTAGCCGCATCCAGTGCATCTTCATTGCCCTAGTCAGTCTTTAATGGATAATAACCATGCAGAGATCTCATATTCTACTGTACACATTTTGCACTGTCCTCAGCACATAGGTAATTGAGAGGCAGTAATAATAATTTGTAATAACACACGCTGACTCTGGGCGTCTGATGCCACATGGACTCTTTGAAGTGCAGACTGTTGATTACTGTAAATGAGAGCTGTTTCAGGGTGGATTGTGGGTAATTATATGCAGTGCACCCTGGGGAGCAGTGCTACGACCCAGGGGACAGCATAGTTCCACAGGAGTGTGGAGTACAGACACAGCAACACATGCTGGGCCACTGATTCCCAGCGTGATACAAGTCAACAGGGCCAGCTTTTCTTCTTAATGCCTGTGATTTACTTCAAAGCATCACTGTCAACCATCTACAACAAAGCATTGCGCATTGGTACGTGACTGACAACTTTAAATATTTGATGTGCCCTGTCCCGTCCACAGCACTTGATAGCATAATGACAACAACAGCATGATTACTATGAACATATTGTCATTAGCCCTTTTGTAAGGTACACCTGGGGATTTTGCTCACATTCATCTTGTTTGCTGAGTAGGAATTAGAGAGCAATATACAGAGCTTACTCAATGTCTTGTTCAGTGTGAAGCAAACGTTTCTTTTCTACAACTGAAACCATCTATCATTCGGTGAAAGTGAAAAAAAATCACAAAATGCTCACAATTCTGGAAAACGGTCTCTGGCAGGGAGGATAGAGGCAAAAAATAGCATTTTTGAAACGCTATGTGTTTTTAAATTGTCCTTACGTCACATATATATGAACATTTGTAATTGAATTCAAATTAGAATGCAATGTGTGGTAAAGTTTCCCATCACACCGGGAGACGGCAATCTCCTTCTCTTCACTTGAGCTCATTTCTCCACTAATGACTTTGCCCTCTGATGCAAGCCAAGGGATCGTCAAAGGTCCTTGAAACAAAAAGGGAAATATAGCAATTACTGGGACTTTCATCGGCAAGAAAGAGATTAAAAACCCTGTGGTTGTATAAGCACCCGAGTAGCAAAGCCTGACTTGTTTCCCTAATAAATGTATATTCAAGCACAGAAATGCTGGGCTCATTGTCAGGAAAACCTGTTTGTTTATCCTCTACCTCTATTCACTGTCCTTCATAATAATGAAATCAAATACATTATGTGTTCCTAATCGGAAGATAACAGCCTTTAGTGGTAGTGTGACGCATGTTGATTTCAGATCGCTGTACAAGAAAAGCCATTGCTTTTTAAGAGTGGCCTGAGGGACACATGTCCCTTAGCCTCCATAACCATTGACACAAGGGCTCCCCAAACAATTTCAAATTATTACTTTATTTTTTTTCTCTCTAATATAATCCACCCACATTATTAAATTCACCACCATCTGGGACCACAGCAATACAATAACCTTACAGTACTAAGATGTTTACATTTGAGACAGTCAGCTTTACTTGTAACAAGCATGTAGGTTTATACCCTAAGGACGGGATCACTGCATATGCATGCTACTTGGCCTAAATGAGACTCGGGTTATTTTGTTTATAGACGGGTCAACATTACCCCGGGCAGGAAGCAAGTCCAACATCAGAAACTGACTGAGCAGAAAATGGCTCCTGCTATTCACAGATGAGATCTATTATACATTAAACATGCTTGTAAATATTTACTAGTCTGACTATTCAAATGGAAAATATGTTTCAGGTCATAGGTCAGTGAAAATGTTGTCTCCAGAGGAAGTCCCTTTAGAATAGGGACAATGATGATAAAAGGCAGATACACCCATAGGGGACCAGGAAGAACATTAGGAGTTGTTTTACATGTTCGACTGTGGGGCAGCGATGATACTGGGGAGATAAATGATGAGTACTTATCACACTGGACTGGCTGAGAGTTATGCACCATGGCTAATGGAATGTTATCTTATCATCAATTATATTCAAACAGTGTCATAACTTCGACAAATTCTGGTTTGATTAAGGAATTTCTGTCAAACGAATCTGGCAAAATGTACAAATTGGACAAATGCTTTAATAATAGTACCACATACATATGAAGGTAGAGTAAGGCATATCATACATAATCTTTTCTATTGCACTGTAGAATAGCCAAACAAAAGATGAGAAGAAACCGACCGCACACAGACGTCAGCTTTATTACCAGATTGTTCACTGACAGGATCACATGGCTCGAAAATTATTTCATCATGTTGAAGTCCAACTACAGGACTATGGTGTTATCTACTATTTTTGTCTCCTGCTGTATATTTCAGAGGCCAGGAACAATGCAGTCTGACAGACATATTCTTTATGAGGGGCTCGTGGTCTCTCTAATTTGACACAGTTGTCAGAGATAAAGCTCCTTAGAGAGTGTGTCCATGCTCTGGGTAAGAATGGGGATTAAATTAACACCCCCACCTTCACATCCTCTGACCCCAATAGTACAGAATAAAACATACAGAGTGATTCACTCCTTTATGGTACTTGTGCCTCTGATTTAACTTCATGGATTTGGTCTCGTCTTGAAAAATATTTGATTTACACAAATGGAATGACAGGAAACCATATAATATTCCACATCCTCTTCAAGACATCCTTTGCACTTTGTTGTCTGTACAGTACACTGTAATACAAGGAAACATAGTTTACAGTAGCAAGCCACATAAACATCAGTGGAAAGGGAATCTCAGTAATAATCTGTGTAACAATAACCCAACTACAATGTCATTCCTGATCAAATGACCGAGCACGGAAAATCAAATCAACACAGCAATAGATCATATCAAATTTCTAATGAAAACATAATGTGCTCTTAAAATGTCTGTTGGCCCAGCAGCCAGCCATCCAGAGATAGAGTCTCCCAGATGACGTGATGAATAGGGAACACCGATGGAATATGCATCAAAGTCGAGCTCATGATTTATGTAATAGCAGTCACTTGGACACTGATTAGCTGCTCTGTCAAGCGTGTAATACGAGAGGCACAACCCCTGGTTTATCAGTCATTTATCTGAAGTGCGTTGCTGATATTATCACTGGATCCTAATGTCATCATTATGCTGCGCAGCATGTGCGGGCCAGTGTGTCACGGCGGCGGCGACACTGCCTGTCAGGAGTTCAAGCCTCTTCATCTGCAGAGTGTTCAGACAACCTCGACAATATTTTTACAGTAAAATAACGAAAGCATCTCATATAAGAGCAAGGAGAAACAGAGACTCAGATGCAGTAAATAAGTCAGTGTGATGGATGACAAATATTTGCAGTGAGTGGGACCAGAAATCTGATTAGTAAATGCACTGATTCTTACTGACAGATAGAACTAGACAAATTGTATCTCTACTATTCATGTTGGTTCACATTTAAATTTTCTGTAACAAACTTCGATAAAAACACATCATTTTTGTTTGGACTGTGTATACTGAGACCTGACTGGATCTTTTCAATGTAGGAAATTTGAAGAATACTCCACATGCCTTTGTGTGGGAGTAGGATGATGCCGTTCATGCTGTCTCTGGTCTCCTCAATTCTCAAACATGCCTCACATCATAAATGACTGCTACTCCTCCCACGGAGACATGGCTGCGAGCATGCGGACACAGGAAAGGGGCGAGACCGAGGCAAACGCTGTAGGACAGAGCCACCTACATGAACGGATGGAGAGAATTGCTCATAAACAATTTCTGTCATAATTCAATAAATGGGGTTGTTATTCTCACAAACATCTGGTGCCATACACTAAAAGGAAGCAGTTCCCTGTAAGTCAATCAACACCTCACACAAACAAAAATAGTGCGGGAAACTGAACAGGAAAAGGAGCTCTGAGTCTCAAACAAAAGCTATCTGGCCTGGCTGCCAACACAGATAGGGCACCACACCTTGGCAATGATGCTGCTCACAATCAAAGGAACAGCCGTCACCAGTGGAACTCTGTTTGGAAAGGATATCTTTAAAAGATTAAAAAACTTGTGTCATTTATGGCAAACAATTGGGAGTGGAACCTTTATATTCCTCCCACGCACATCGAGGCTGCTCCTTTCACCCTCCATGGTCAGTAGCCTTTCCTGTTTTGACACTCAAATTTACATCTTTGTGCCCCTGACAAACTTGTTTTGTACCGTAGGCTACCTAAAGCTGTGTAATGTAGGAAAGATAAACCCAGTCAAAACTACATATTTGAAAATATTCTGATTTGATTCATCAAATTTGCAAGCTACTGTATAAAACACCACATTGTGCACTCCTTTCCATATTGTACTTGCAAGAACACAGGGTAAGAAGTATGTTGAGGCCATTGAGACGCTCTCTATTCAAATGCAATAATGACTCAGGTGATCCAGCAGAGGGGGCTGCTCACTGCAATCATATGCTGATTAATTGGGCTTGATTCTCACCATGCTGTGAACATAAGTTGTCCCACACTGTACATGTCGCTATCTGGATAAAGGTTGCAGGCCTCTAATGTCATCAAGTCATCTTTTTACAGTAGGAAGCCAATGTTATCAGCCTATGTACTCCTCTGTACTTGAAGAAAAAGTTTCATTTTGCATCAAGCCCATAGTATATTAAACTGTGTTATGTTAATTTGTATTAATCATGCCTGTTCCTGTAATTAGCTAATGAGAGACAAAAAGCAGGTTTAGAGCAGCAAAATGCAAATGACTCTTAGAAATAGCACAAAAAAGTAAATGGCAAGGCAGAGAATCATCCTTCATTGAAATGTCAGAGATAAATGACTCAAATGTCACATCAATTAAAACGGGGGACAGTTAGTAGTTCATTAAAGAGAGAGCCATATTGCACCGTCGGGTACCGTTGCCAACCCTTACTATCTGGGGCAGACTGGCAGCGGGTCCAGATGGCATGGAAATCCTCACAGATTTCAAAATGGTCTCTGCAGGGCCAGCGTTTTCTCCCTGCTTCCACCCTCACCACGGTGGAGAGGGGTGTGGGGGGCCAAAGGGCCTACACTCCCCAAATGGAAGTCTGCACAGAATGACAGTCTAAAGTGCAGGCAGATAGTAGAATGCAGAGGAGTACTTGTCCTGTATCACTTTATGATTAATGATATACTGAGAGCGTACACTCACAGTAGCCTGATCAGATTAAACTAAGTGGGAGAAGTGGACTAATGTTAGCCCCATACAATATGAATAAGGGGTGAACTAAATGCATTCTTTCACTAAAGATAATGCTCAAGGTATTATTAAAATATATACTTAAAAGTATTTGTGCCTTATGCTCTGTTTTATTTACTTGTTCAATCAGGTAAACCTTTTGGAAAATGGTCACTATATTGTTTTCTAAAGCTACTTGAATCTCGTCCTCTGTCATCTCGGGAGAGGAGGGTAACATTTATTTCTGTCCAATGATCGCATAGTGATAAGGGAGTGGGAGGTGTTAACGAATTTTCATTGGCTGCCTGATGCACGTTGTAAAGGATACGGAAGAAAATATCTGCGGTACACACGCTAACGCTGAAATGGTGAAATGTTCATCTGGGCAACATTTTTTAAACGTAAGCTGCAGCAAAGTTGTATCTTTGTAATGATATCCGTACTGTAGCTTTTATATCTTACCTCATGCTTTTTATGAAAGAGTGGCAAACGAACTTAGAGTTGGAGAGTAAACGCCAGTTTTGCCTACCACTCAAATGACCCGAAAATTGGGGATACGATGCAGGTTGCATGACATCCCTATTGTGCGTGCTTGAAACTACTGGGTTTTCCAATAGCTCGATGTATTATTTGCTTTGATGCATTGCAGTCTGATATTATCTCAACTCAGACAGAACAACACGCAGGGAACCTTACTTGTAAGAAGTTTCAAACCTTTATCCTTGCAAGCAGCATCTGCACTGTTTTTTGTAGGGTGTATGATTCACGGAAAAAGAAAGCCAGACTAATGCACACATAACATGGGTTAAATGTTACTTTCAATACATGTTATCATGCAAGTAACTTAAATACAGCATCTTTCATGCTGGAATACAATAAGCCAATTTAATTGCAAAGTTACTTTACTGCTCTGTACTACACAGTGTGTTGAACAGAAGGCCTTATTGGAAGAAGTGATTCCTGGTTGGAAACCTTTCCAATCAATGTGACCTTTATTTATTATAACCCCCATCTCTCAAAAACTCACATATAACATAGTCAATCATCTGCCCTCCCCTCAAAGTAAAAATAAAAAAAGAAACTGCTGTCTGGTTATTGCCAGTATCCATCTCAGTCGTCAGAAAAGCTGCACGTTTTTGCTGTTGTTAAGGGCTAGAAACCAGAATCCCATCGGAGTTGCACCCTAAGGAACAAATTTAATGCTAGAAAAACATCCCGGCCATCAACCAAAAATGACGGATTGAAAATAATGTTGAGCTATCTAGGGAATCCCCCACCAGACAAGGGAACAGACTGCATTGTTTTTCTCATTTATGTGATATATAGAACAGAAAGAGGGGAAAAATGGACGATTTATTGGTTAGGTAGGCGTATTGTTGCTTTTTTATGAAAGAAGGAAAATCCTAGATTCTAATGTAAGGATCAAGTCAAATCATGACATTGTTTGAAGGGCATGCATTGTAACATGTAAAGTGTGACACATGCGTGCCACGTTTTTCAATAAGCGATTCAATGAGAAAGGGGATGAGAATGGAAAAAGTTAACCACATTAATACTCTGTTGAATACAAGGCGATTTGTTTCCTAGTGTAGGACGGTGAGATGAGCCAGAGAGAGAGCCCGTGCGCCCAGAAGACCATCTCATTGCTGAGCCCCCTGGGAAAGATCCAAGTCAGCGCATGTGAGAATGGTGTGCACACCATCCAGATCATAATGGATGTGGCACCTGCTGAAAGGTACTGTACAACAGCCTACTCAGTGACGTTATAAACAAAGGTGTGAAATTTACAGGCAGACAGAATCCACTCCCATGATGGAGTGCCACCATTCCTCATCGGAAGCAGGGCGTTTTTGTAGATCCCATAAGAAATATCCTGGAGAAAGTTGGGGCAAAATATGAGAGGCGCTAGAAATATGAGGGGCACTAGAATACGGTTGAGCTTGAAATTAGATTTCTGATGGCATGTGGTAGTGATTCTTCCTGCAGTATATTTGAAATATTTGAAGAAAAAAATTACTGTTTATTATCCACAAAGGAGTTCATTGGAGACCAAGTCTATTGGGTCAGCTAAGGCTATTGGGATCATGGTTGGCACTGTACTCTGAAGTTATGTTTGATCCCAGCTGTATGCTATACTTCAGAGTGTAAACAAGCACTTCTTATACTGTAGCTACTGTAAGGTGCTCTGAGATTCCTGCAAAAAAGAAAAAAATCTGAAAATGATTAAAATCTCCATTAAAAGTACTCTTCAATTTTACAGTTTTACATTTTCAGGTCCACACCCGACATCTCAGATTAGTTTTGATTAGATGGAAATTAAATATCCATGTATCACAGATTCACATTTGATAAACTTGATTGGTTCTGGAAATTAAACAATTTTCAAATGCACCAAATAGGAAGTCATCCTTTTGAAAATGTATGGCAAATTCTAATTTATGGAAACCTATTAATGCGCTTGTATATTATACCTCAACATGTGTTTGCTTCGTGACTGTCTCCATTTTCCTAAAATGCATCAAGCAGTAAAAGCATTCTACTTGTTAATGAGTAGAAGTGAGGAAATTAATAATATGGAATTCTGATTATGAAAGATGTCCTGTATCCATGCACATCACCTTGCTCCCTCTCAGTCTGTATGTGGTTTAATTTGTGTGTTCAGGTTCAGTAAGAATATGCAAATGAATGTAATGATTCGCATCAGTAGATCATTTCTCAGTTTAATATCATTTGCTATGTCGATCATACGTGTAGTCTCCATCACATTTCTCTGTACGTCCCCTAATGTGAGAACAGGATTTAAATCCAAGCCTAACCCATCATCAAAATCATGTTTTTTTATCATGGAGAGATGTACTATAAGGCTCAAGGTTTGGCAGCGTTTGTGGAATTAGAATGTGACTGAATGTGGATAGCATAAGCGCTAACAAAGCATTCGTGACAATGATAAATAGTTGATTGATAAACGTCATTATAGCTACACAAATGCTCCTGAAGCATTGCTTACACCCCATGACCGTCAGCGTTCTAATGGAAACGTGTGAGGCCCCTTTTTTTGCTTCTTTACTGATCTAAGCAACATTTCCTGAAATAAAGCTCTGCGGCTTTAACGACAGCCCTGCAGGCACCATCAGATGAACAAATTCATTACATCTCAACAACCCCTGTTGGGGCCCAACTCTGTTAACCAGTTTCCTTCTAGTTTAGCATGGCCAGAGCGTTCACTGAAAAATTACACACATTTTGTTTACAGGAGATTACTATAATCTGAAATATGATGCTTTTCGACCTTTACATCCAACATAGACACATAATACAAAATAGGGAGTATTTTTTATTAGGGTGCAATATGAAAAAATGAAAAGAAAAGGGTCTGGACTTCTGCCCCGAGACATTTCGCGGGCATATTATTTTACAATGATTTGATCAATTTGTCTGTCATCCCGACTGAGGTGTGGAGGAGCTGGAAAAAGCAATTTAGCTTGTGAGGTCCTCAATAGAAATGTACTACAGGAGCCCATGTGTGACATGTTGCATTAGAACTTGAGTAGTCTTTATTGCTGGATAATGTTGCAAGGCAATACTGATATCAATCATTCTTTAACAGCCAGCAGTGTTTTTGTGAAAAGAAATCTCGCCCAACAGATTTTAGAGCAATAATTGATGTATTCAAAGCTGAAACTGCTTTGTCTTTATCAACAATACAAAAACATTGCAGTGGAAGGACAAGTGAAAATACACCAGAAGCTAGAAAGCTGTTCAAAATAAGCTCCTCTTGTATGCTTCCATAGAAAATTCTAATTAATATTACACGCATAAACAATAAACATTCTGTCTCATTTGCATATAGATATAAACAATATATTTGTGCATCTGAATTCCCAGCACACATGGGTCATGTGATCTGCCGAAAATCCTAAGTGGCTCAAACCAAAATTATCATTATATTTCCCAGGCTATAAATCCGCCTTTTTTTTCCCTGACACAAAGCCGTATAAATCTGTGTCTGATTTTTCACATTGCACATTGTTTTTAGTTAATGATTTTCATCTGTTTGTTGTTCCTCTGATAGCGGGGAAATGTACCATATGCTCCGGCAAAAGACAAATGATTAGCAAATGCAATTCTGGACAGCTGTCTGACTGAAAGCGTTTGGTTGATAGCATTCTGCTACCATAATTAGCTTAAGCTTTGGGTTAATTAACTTTCTACCTGGATATGCATAATAATAGCAGTCTGTAGAAAGCCATGGCGCTTCCAGTATATCAGCAACAAGGGCTGTCTTTTTATTTTGTATTTCACCAGCATATTTCAATTTCAAGAGGCGATTTAGCTCTGGAGTGTCGTCAAATATTGTAGATTTTACTCTCCGAGATAGATAATTCTGAAACAATAGGGGTGTATTATATGGCAGAAATGCCATTTCTGAATGTAATTAAAGTGATGAAAGCAATCACAGATTTTTTAAACGCTTTTGTTGAAAAGCAGGCCTGCTTGTAAAGAAATACCCCATCAGGAAGTGAAAAGAGGAAAGAACCCCTCTTGTCCCTCTATAAGAGCTCTTACATTTGGAGTGAGGTACAACAGTAATTAGTCTTTTGAATAAACCTGCTCACTGAGTCTCTGATTAGCAATTGAGAACACTGTATTGCTCTTAAGGAGAAGGGTGTAGTCTATTTATCACCAGTTAGCCCAACAGCCTTCCATTGTCACGGACAACATGGGACGAGATGCAAAGTGTCCTCATTGTTCACAGGTCGAGTGTTTTCACTCTTTAGCTCCTCACTCTCAACGTGATCACAGTCGCATCGACGTGCCGGGGCACTTACCGGTACTCCCTCCTGTCTAATACCCTAGCTGTCAGGGCAGCTTGTACACAATACCAACTACTGGTGTGAAATGTCTGAGGTGACGCATTTATTGTTTTCTCACACTCATGTAGTGTTGTGAATCAATGTTCTGGATCACAGGGAATGTGTGTTGCCTATTCAGGTTTTTTTTTTTCTCACCAAGGTCTCTTATCAGCAAATGTCGGCCTCCCTCTGTGGGCCAGTGGGGGTTGGACTTAGTTAAGGAGAGTACATTACGGATTTGGAGTGGGTATGCTACTGCTTAACATGTCCCTCAACACTAGACCAGCATTACTGCATTTTGAAGTAGAAACAAATGGCAGGAAATTAATTCAAATTCAACTAATATCTTGGTGTGATTTTTCTATTTGCCCCCATGTATTAGAATATTCATTAAACCATTTTGTGGCATGCTATGTTAATGATGTACAGTTCAAATGTTGTATTTTATTTTCCTGTGGCCTTAGGTAATCCCTGGGTTGTATTGTGCGAGGAGTAGTCCTCAGCTGTGTGTTCATTAAGGTGCTGTTCCCACTGGCCCCTGGACCCATCTGTGCTCTGTGTTTACGGCCAAGTCCCCTGGGACCTCCCCCAATCAGCCTGCGTGTGTCATTTCCTGTGCAAACCAACACCTGTGTAACACACTACCTGTAAACCGCCCATCGCAGACGGACGGACCCTCTGTCAGTCCCTCAGTCGTCAGCTGAACATTAGGGAATGTTGAGATTTCTAAAACTAGTCTCAGGGTGCTGAGTGTTGAGTAGCAGAGGGTTTGGGCTGAGTTCCAATTCCTGTTATTTCTGTTCTGTCATCCGAAAAACTTTTAGCATGATGCTATTCATTGTGACTTTTAAAACGGAATGGAGTTCTGTATTACATTGGACTATAAAGTCCTTTACCTCGCATATTCTACCGAGGTGATATGCAGAGAGATTATTTTACTCTGACATCTTGGAGAGGAGTACGAGTCAATTATGCCCAAGTGTTGTTCTTGCTTATCTTCCTCCGGCACCAAACAAGGATTTAGTCAAGGATTTAGGGGTGAGGGGGTGGTGGTGGGGATCATGGTAAGCGGTTCACAACAAAACACTCAAAACTCCTGGGAGCGGGCACTGATTTAAAAATAAATTACAGAAGACGAAGCGCTAACACTCAAGGGCCCTCAGCAGTGCTGGCGTACACAGGTGAAGATTAGCCTCCTCGCTAATCAGAGGAACAAGGCAGTAATTTGCTCCGAACACAGACAGTAATTAGGACTTGGTGACACTGGATTCCCATAATGCCTTTGTGCTTGACATGGTCAAATTCTGACAGAGGCTATCCATGCAGGGTCACTGTCCCCCCCATCTCTCAGTCCTTAGCAGTGGAGTTTCCTCCGGTCCCAGTCGCGTGTTACAGGGGATCCCTGATGTACTTTGTGTCTCCCTTTCTGGCTTCTTAGCATTTGGGTAATTGGAATCTCTTTCGGCGGCACTTGAGAATAGAAGACTAAAAGCACCATTTAAAGTGCTCACTAGCCACTTGTACATAAACATAGCTGTGTTGGGTGTGTATGCAGTGCATTATGGGGTGAGGGGTAAAGCTCTAGTAAAACATGTCTACGTTGACTCCTGTGGCCGCTTAGCTGGGGGAGGCCTAATCGCTGCATGCTGTGTTGCCTGCTCTAGAGTATAATTATTTTAGCACAGAACCTCACCGTGCAACTGAACAGGTTAGTGTGAGACCCATATCCTGTTTGATGGACACATTGTCTAATAAGGCAGCTATTACATTTCTGGAGAGCAGTTAATGGATCCTCTGTTGTTGAGTCTAGATGACATGCTGAGGTTCAGAATAGCTATACTGTAGGGCCTGTGGAATAGAATAAGCAGGGCAGCTTAGAGTGAGCTGCTTTAAAAGCTCCTGACTTCTCTGTGTCAGCGTCTAGATCCACATCTGAAGGATCTCGGGAATGCTTGAACGAGCCATATTGAGCAAGTGACTTACAATTGTATCGCAGCCTTTGGCTGAAAAACCATCAGGATCTTGACATTCATAGAGACATGGAATAGTCCTTTCCCTTTTTAGACAGTCATTTCAGGCTGTTTTCATGCTCTCTTGAGTCTTTGACATCTCCCAGTTAAGTAGCCGCCACGATGAGACTAAGGGAAATATGGACTGGTCTTGGCCTTTTCTATTTCATCCTCTGACCCGCTGTGTTACCCATGATTGGTGAAGGGGAACTCTGACAGGCCGTGTCAAACGTGACAGGCCATCCAGTCAGAATGAGCCTTATCACGCATCACAGGATGAAGGCATGACTACCCATTTTTTTTTTTGTTTCTTTTTCCCCCGACTTTTTTTTGTGTACCACTGTTTTTGGCCCCTACCAGACATTGGTACACAGACTGACAAAATCCATTTCAATTAGTCATGTCTGCTAACGTACGCTCGATGTGTGTTCAAGCCCAGTAGCTTGACAGTCATACTGAGGGAAGGTAATACTATTGCTAGTTTTTTTAAATTCCTCATGGTAATCTACAAAATGGATGCCGTTTTTTTCTTCTTCTTCTTGAAACAATATTTCCCAGCTCTCTCACCTTCTTTGTCCCTTTTGATTGTTTCTTCCTGGATGATGAAATAACCACCTTAACGGTGATATCAACTCCCTATTCATTCTTTTATATTAGAGGAAGAAAATAGGTGGAGAGCCAAATGACTCTCACTCTGCACAGCAATGATTTATGGTAATTGGGAATTGATTGTGACAGGAGCACAATATTAGAAATTCTTTCAAATCACAATCTGCTATCAAGGGAAATATTCTCTCAACTGCTGCAAATCATTGCCAAGTTAGAGTCAGTATCTTATATTCACACCAATGAAAGGACAGAAACCTGATGTTCTAAATATTCTAGCTTATTCAATAGGAATTTACAGTAGCAGTTAAGATTGAACCATTTTGCTCATTTAAGAGAGAGATACTGTTGCACTGAGGGACAGATATTAGGTTTTTGGAAATGAAAAGTTGGACAGGATGTTCTCTTTTGTTTTGTTTTTGTTTTAATCTGAAAACAGTCAGTTATATATATTTGTTTTTTTCTGTCCTCCATTGTAATTGCAAGAACACTGATCACATTGATTTGATAACCATTTTAGTTTTCCACCTGATACAGTCCCACCAATGTTTCCGATACAGTCCAGATTTGATGCTTCGCCTTAGAGACATTCGTTCTGTGAATACCGTGTGCCGTATGCGCTGTGCTGTTTATGTCAGCGGAGGCTCACTCAGACACGTTTAGCATGAGACTGTCAGCAGAAGAGGGGAAAATTAGCCCTGGTGACAAGTCTGAAGCCTCAGTGTGGGTCAAAGGGTCTGAGCCTTAAGCAAAGGTGCTCTAGCCTTTGTCCAGCAGATTGTCGGGGCCTGCGGCTCCAACAGGAACATTTCCACACACAATATCCCTGAGCTGTCAGTGTGCACTGGCTGGAACATCCTCTCTGAGAGAAAGAGGTGGTGTGGTGGTGGTGGTGGTGGTGGTGGTGGGAGGGGTGGGGGTGGACTAGAGAGGGGCGAGAGGGAACAGTGGCCTGAAGATCTTCACTGAGGGAAAGTGTATGGTGGGGGGTGGGGGGAATAGTGCCGGCAAAGTAGGATAGAGAAATAGAGGGGAGAAATGAGGATGGAGCAGTGGGAGGTGGGGGTGAGGGGGGGGGGGGGGGGGGGGGGGGAGGGAGAGAGGAGAGACAATGACAAGTAGGGGCTGGCTGGGCACTCACCCATGCCGACAGAGATTGCCATGAGCCATGGCCATTGTTTGAGTGGGTCTCAGTGCAGGGCCACGGGTGGCTTTCTCAGTTTTCAACACTCACTATAAACTGTGGTTTGGTTTATTTACACTTCAGAGTATTTACGCCTTTTTACAGTATTTACACCTAGTGTTAAACAGCACCCCAGATCATCAAATCACAGCCCCAGACTGCCAGGCAGTGCTTTTCACTGCAAGCTAAACTGCTGAACTGTGCCTGTCATAACACAGGGGCAACTCTTTCTCCTCAGATGTGGAATAAAATGTTGCTCAAACTGTGACCTCCTGAAGTAGTGTAAGAACACTTACGTGTAGACCCTTACCGTGTTGACTAATGTACCAGGAGGTCGAGCAGCAAGAAAGATGGCCTGTGTGTTTAACAAAGTAAATGTGTATTATTAATACCGTACAGGATAAACCAATTTTCAAAAAAGGGCACTTAAATGGTGATATTATTTATTTATAGGTCCGCACACCAGTTAATGGAGTTGGCGGTGTATGTTAGATCTTACACACAGCTTGAGGTCCACTTTGCAGTAATGCACATGCTAAGAGAGGACCATCCAAATAGGGTCTTAACATGTCAAATGCAGGTCAGTCTACTGGCCTTGACCCAGGGGGTGGTCAGTCAGCAGCACTGAGAGAATCATCTGTTAACTGATTAACAAATTCCTGTAAGCAGCCGTTCACTCGCTAAGGTACACAGGATACCAATTTCTTTGTGGCTTGTCACCACTGCTTTATAATCACATAACACTATACCATTTTCATTTAAAGTGTTTTTTGCTCATAGCTATTCTTTGCAATGTGCAAGTGTCAAAAGTGTTTACAAATTCGAGAAACTATTGAAAACTGACTTGATCAAGTTGTCCGAAATTCCGAGGCCAACGCTCGATGATGAACATTTCCTGGTTAAACACTCCACCGAAACTGTTCTGTCAGTTCGCATCTGAGTCACTCAAGGCATTTTATTACACCCTTCTGGCACATCACATCAATCTCCAACAAGGAATTCTTCATCCTTATGACTTTTTCCTCCTTCTGGACGTCCTAGGACAGACGAGCCCCCCCAGAGCTGTGTGGTCAGCGAGGGCCGAGCGGAATCCAGCCCTGAGTTGCAGCGCTGCGTTGAATGGCTCCAGGCCTACTTCTCGGAGCCGTGGACCGTAGGGAGTCTCCCCCTCCCTGCCTTTCACCACCCCGCCCTGCACGGAGGTCTGTCATGGATAAATATTTGCAGAGCCATGACTGGGATCGGGCTTTCACTCTTAATTGTCAGTTACATCACTTACACTCGCTGGCGCACTGTGTTATAATGAAGTATTTTATGGCTGAGGGAGAGAGGGAAAGAGTGGGGGGGGGGATAGGAGCAGGAGGGAGGGAGGGAGAAGGAGCGAAAGAGAGAGCACAGAACACAGAGCTGTAACTTGGTTCAGTAATCTGTAGCTCTTACAGTGCGTGTTAGTCTTGGCCAGCTTTCCCATGATTCTTGGCACATTCTTTGAAACTGATCAAATTCCACTCTTGACATTTTCAGACAGGAAGCTTTTTTTTAATGAGAGAGCATGTGAATGGTAGTAAAGTTTCAATGAGCTTTTTGTTGGCTTGACCAGTCACCTACTGCAGTGGACAGGGGAACCTAAAGAATGGACAATTAGTGTCCTTTCAACCAGAAGTTGTGACACCATAGTTTATTATTGAATAAGATGGTCATTTGAGTAAAATGCACCATTTTGTAGAGGTTCTTGTTGTATTTCTTTTTTTTTTTAACCCTTGTGTTCTCTTCGGGTCATTATAACCCATCAGTCATTGTTACCCACCGTCGTATTGTGACAACTTTACTGCATACAAAAACAAAGTGAAGCATTTTCTTTTAACCGTCGGGCTGTCTCAGACCCTCCACATTGCGAAGGTTAAAATAAAATTGTTTTTTGTTGGGTAAAATTGGGTAAACACAACGATGGTTAGTTCTGAACCTTTGGGTCATGTGACCCGAAGGCAGCACAAGGGTTAAAGATAGAAAGATAATTCACTTAAAAAAAACATCTAGGATTTAAATCGTTTTTGAAAGAATACTATAGGCACATTTCCTTAGACAGGAAAAAAGAGCTTTCTTGTTTTTACTTCTCAAACAGGACAAAGGCATTTAAGGTGAAAACGAACACAGAAAAAGAAACACCCTAATGTATGTATTTGACAACTGTGCTTCTCTTCCTCTGCAATCAGGCTGTGGCTGCTCTCTAATTTCATGCAGATCCACAGTACTTGAGTGATGGCATTTTCAATGAGCAGGTAGTCCGCCGAGACCCTGTATACAGCTACGAGTCCCACGCTCCCGCAAAGGCAATGCAGAAAATACATCAGGACCAATTACGATATCAACTTTCAGCGTGATTCCCTTCGCCACCAAGTGCTTGTGTACCCGCCCCGGGCTCTTTCAAATCGCATCTCATCTGAAGTCTTTGGGGTTTTAATTAAATTTCAGGATAGATGGAATTCTTCATTAGTACCTGATCTGAATAGGTGATTGTGCTGCGCTCCAGCTCTCTCCCTCGTCTGTTGTTGAGTGGCTGCATGAATACGAGGCATAGGGATATGGAGCTCTCAGCAGTTAAAACCACAGGCCATGCTGGGGTAGCTATGTTCAATTCGTACGTCCGGAGGATTTGTTCCAAGGAAAGACAGTTCTATAATTTTATTTGGGGTGATTTGCAGGATCTCTACATTGTCTACTGTCTTATTATGGGTAAGAATTACAGGAGGCTTTGTAACCCCTGAATTAATTGCTTCTGTCATTGTACCACAGTGGGAATAAGACAAAAAAACAAGTTTAATCAGGTCATTGCAATTTCTGACAACCAACTTTTTGTTGTTGTAGTTGTTGCCTAATGTGTTGTGATCGAGAGATTCTGGATGTTTCTTCTGCAGCATGCCACGCAGTCTTGTCACGACCTCCTCATGTGCTCCTGTGTCTTGTTTCCTCGCTTCTGACAAAACAAGAAGCTTTTCATATGAGCTGTCACTGGATAGCACTGCAGCGAGGTGACACGAGAGGAGATGTGAGGCCCGTTCTCCTTCAGCGTTCACCGTCGCTAAACACATCACACACACACGCCTCTTTGGTCGTCCGAGGTAGGAAAGGAGGTTGCGTGCTTGCGTGCGAGTGCATGTTTGTTTGTTTGTGTGTGCGTGCGTGCACGCGCAACTCCTCGAAAACACAAACCTTCTTAGAAACAATGCATCTTCTCATCTCATTAATAAAACATCCATATGTAACAGTGGAGGGGGATCTTAGTCTGGGTAAGCGGCATGGGGAATGTGCAGGGAAGGGTTGTGGCGGGAGGGGGTGGGGGGGGGCGGTAGGCAGGGTGTGTGTGTGTGGGGGTTGGTATGGTGGGGGTGGGGATAGGGGGGAACAGAGCTGTGGAGAGCGGGGGGATAGGGGGGAGGGCAGGGCCTGTGAGAGTGGGGAGGAGGAGGGTACGGGCTTCAAAGCCCCAAAAGACTGAGTTCCTGCAGGAGAGTGAACCTCCCCCTGTGCACAGCGCAGGGCGAGATGAGACACTCACCACGACTCGCCCCTGTGATGTGGAGAGGAATTAGGGAAATGAACGTTTTCAGCCTATCGAATAATCAGAGAGTCATCAGCACCCCCGTCAGCCTTCAAAAGGGTGGATCCATCCGGACTCGAGAGACCCGTTGACTGGGAGTCAAAGCCTCCCCTCCCATTAGGCCCGCTGGATAATGAGGAAGCCGCTTCTTCCACTCTCGTGTTGTGCTCTCGCAACTACCCGCAGTGGGCGGATGTCAGCCGCAAAGGGAAATGTCCCCGTCAGTCGGGACCATGTGGTCCCCGCTATTTGGGATATCGGATCTGATTGCCGGTTCAAAGAGATCGTCCGCGAAGAACCATGAACGATTCGATTTCTTCTTTGACGTGGCGAATCTGGGAAGTACACACCCCATCAATATGTTCATAATCGTGGGATCCATTTCTGCCCATCGATTTCAGCCGCTGGCCAATCTGGTCTCTCCTGTAGCCTGGCCTCCTAGCCTGCTGGAAGGTAATGACCTGTGACATAATTACGGGATGTCCGTAAACCTGTAAGTGGTCCCCCCTCAACTTTTATTTAAACAATTGACACTGGTGCTCCCCTATCTAAAGAGGGTCCTGACCCCAGACACAGCATATTAAGCCCTATATGAAGTATGGGGCTGAGGGACCGCTCTGGAAATCATCCCAGGTCACATAAAGTGACCCGCTTGAATTCCCCCGGTTCAGCTGTGCTTGGAGCAGACTTCTCTAACCTCCACACTCACAGTTAAAATACCCACACTTACATATGTCTGAAGAACCAGACCGTACTTTTAACCCAGCGGGTAGCTGTTCGAAGCAACAGCCACGGCCTCGTGCTGTTTTGTTTGTGGCATAGCCCAATGGTGTTTGAGCACAGAGTGGCACCATGACTTTGAGAGGGTTTTCAATAATGTGTGCATCAACAGGGATTTGTCAAACCCGCAGTCCCTATCTGTTCCCACGCGTTGTCGTTTTGTCATGAGCATCACTGTGATATCAATATGCACCACATGCTCCACGTGGCCAAATCCATGCTGCATGAGCAGGAATAATGTATAAGAACAATTTTGATAAGGGTATATCGCATAGCATTAAGTCTGTGCAAGAAGCCATCAGCCCTCTCGTTGACAGCGTGATTATTACCTGAAAAATTATTAAACCGTACCTACGGGCCTTGTTCAAGACAAGGAACCCACATGGGTGTGCATCAATCAAATCTACCCCCTTTAGGTTTTACACTTATTCCCCCCAGTTTAGGCAAATTGCCTTGTTCACGTGGCTTTGTGTGGGAGAGTGACTATAAGGTAGGGAGCCTGGGGAGTGAAAGATGTTCACTCTGTAGAAGAGAGACCGGGGGGGGGGTGGGGGGGGTGACATGTTTTCACACAATGCCAATTTAGAGTGATTTCACATAGATCACTTGTCATGTGCTCTCTGAGACCATGCAAATGAGAGAGAATGGGAGATCACTAATTGAATTTTCATGACCGGGTGTGGGTGAAGCAGACTTGAGGAATCTTCTCGCACGATAACACGATCTTTGTTCCGGAATCCACCGTACAAAGGTGGTTTTCAACCACACAGATACAGTACGGCGCTCTCAACGCTTCGGCTTTTCTCCAGGATAGACGAGGTTTGCTCCAAATGTGGTAGATTTCTTTTTCACTGTGATCTTGGTTATCCAAACATGCCTTTCAGCCGGTGTCTGGTGGTTGTACAGTAAAAGATAATGCCTCTACCGACGTGCTAATGAAATCAAAGCCGTTAATATGGTCTGCTAAGCTGCAGATGATTCGGTGAATTCCACCATTTAAGAGAAGATGATATAATGAATCTACTCTGAATAGAAAGCAATTAAAAGGACAAATTGGTCTGATTAACCTCAAAGTCATCCCACTGCCACAAATGGTATGCAACATTCAAATTATTTTTATTAAAAATCTGGAGCACATTTGCAGTCTTTTTGGCCTCTCTTAATCCTTTTAAATGAAAGAGCGAACTTTTTAATTTTAGCTGTGACCTTTCCTTGCATAACCTAGATTTTTCTGCTTTGGAAATAATGTTCTCATACCAAACCGAGCACCATGTTAAAGTGCTATTTTTAAGGTCAAATTGAAGTATTTCATTATTTCTGTAGACGTTGAATAATCTCTCCAAAGAACGAATTAAGGCGAGCAAGGACGATTCATGAAAATCCATTTGGTTTCTTGTGCCCCATGAAATGTCAGGCTACAGCTTATACTGTCCAGTTGAAGCCATTTTGAGTGGGTACAATACATTTATTATGTTCATAGGTACCACATATCTCAAGGAGACGTAGTCAATATGCTACTTCACTGTGAGTGTCTGTGAGCCACTGGAGAAGTCACTCCAGTAGTTCTGTGTGTGACTGATTTCAATAAATGCTAGTCCTTGTTTTTTTCCCTCCTTTATTTTTCCATATCTCTCCTCCACTCCTCTCCTGTCCTCTCCTCCTCCTCTCTGTGTAGATGCATTCACCAGCCGAGTGTTGCAAACTCTTCTGAGGGACGTGAAAATGGGAGAGACGGTGTCGTACAAGCGCCTGGCTGAGATGGCGGGCAACCCAAGAGCCTCCCGAGCTGTGGGAGGAGCCATGAGGAGGAACCCGGTTAGTTGGCCCAACCCTTATGTGACAGGCACCTCAGGTTCTCCAGGCAAGCTCAACACAAGGGCTTCAACCAGAGCTAAACGTGTTGTTGTTTCTGCTAATGAAGATCAGGGTGTTAAGTAAATAACCGCAAAATCTACCTGGGATATACATTCATTATAAAAGTTGCATGATAATATAATCCTAAGAATCCCACACTGAGCCACCCCAACTCTTAGGATCTCTACTGGCAACCTTAAGTTTCTGGGGCCTCTCCTATGTGGTAAAACCACAATTGTCTCTTTTAGGGAACATGGTTGCTGTGTTTTTCCCAATGATTCATTCACTCTGTACAAAATGGAGGGCTAGAGGGCAAGTTGTGCGTCTCCTTTTGATCAAACCATTTGATCAAAGCCCGTTTAGCTCTGCCCATGTAGCGCTGTGGGCACTACTGGTGTGGCGTGTCAAACAGAACACTACCTGCCTCCACTGTTCCGGAACTAGGCAGACACGCACGCACGCACACTAGCATGTATTGTTTAGTGTAGGCACATATGCACAGTAATCACTTATGCCAAAGGATTATTTGCCTTGGCAATTTTTCATATTTGTGTGAACACTGGGTAACACTTAGCAAACAGTTGAAAGTGTGTATTAACGGTTATTAGGATCTGAATAAATAATGTATATATTTGTTTTTTCTTTTTTATATTTGGAGTTATTTCAAAAATATGCAGTAGACATACATTTGCACAAGATCATGTTTCAGTGAAAGCATTCTGGCGCATATTTCACAGCGTGGATCTTTGAGGCTCATGATTCAGCTGTACTGTAGAATCAGATTGTCAGTGTCAATTACCTGTCAGTAGTGCTGATACACTTGGGCTTCAGCTGTGGAAAGCTGAGCGCGGTATTGATTCCCGCCTCACCGTGGCACTTCCTTACCAGGATTTGAGTATTGATAAGCCGAGTGTAGTGCTCTTTCCCCAGGTGAACAGGCAGATCCAAAGGCCTTGAGGGTTGCCTGCCTTCACTCCAAACCTAGGGAACCCAGTATTGATCAGAGTATTCTGGCAGTACCTTGCTGTCTGCAAGGTTAATCTAAGGGTTGAAAAGTTTTATTGCTCTTGATATGGTAGTGGGTTTAATGATGGATTTGAGCTGAAACCACATTGGATTTCCTTCTGCTGTACAGCTCTAAAGGAAGGAGTGGTACAACCATCACACCATGACAACCGACCTTGCAAGGAGGCAACATCTATTAAGCAATAACCGCTATATACTATACGGGGGCGTAACTAGACAGAGTATAAACAGCATTTTGCAAATACAATATTTTTAGACTTTTTCCTGTGAAAATAAACAATGGTAATTATCTTGTCCTCGACCCCTTGCTTCTATTCTTATCCCTAAATTCACAACCAGAGGAGGGATTTCTGCCTGCTTGTTTAATCCTTCTCCAGCCATTTAGTTTACAAAGAACTCAGGACCCCCCTGGCAGCCGACTGCAACAAGCATAAGCGCTCCACTGACTCCCTCTTTTTAATGATCACAGGGTTATCACATCTTAATGTTGACACCCTCTCCATTGAATATTCATCCTGCTGGTGTTTTTGCCCATTAATTTTTGATTGCTGCTTTGCTTTATACTATTAAAGAGCAAAAAACATTTATGTCCATCCAAAGACTGAGCAGCTATTCTCAATGTGGATCTATTGAGTATCAAGCTTGACAGTTATGGCTTCATGAATAAATGAAACAATATGACTGCGGTAAAGAAACATGAAAATTGTGTACCGTAGATTCATGTTTTCACACCGTGTCACGTTCTGGAGATTTCTTTCTTTTTCCTTGGGTGAGAGTCAGGTTCAGCGACTCTTTGTTATCAAAGCTGAAGACAATAGGATCGCATTTGTATTACATTTTGTACACCACAGCACAGTGTCTCTTAAAGGCTACAGTGACCTAACAACAGGAGTAACATGATTCTCATGTACTTCTTCTGATTAAGTTTAAAATGGTTCTGTTGTTACTCGTTGCTGGTAACTGAACACCTTTCTGGCACTAGGTTCCTCTCCTTGTCCCCTGCCACCGGGTCATCACCAGCAGTGGCCAGAGTGGACCATACATGCGTGGCAAGGGAAACCATCTGAAACAGTGGCTGCTTAGCCACGAGCAGCTGAGAAAGGAAGGATGAGTGAGAGCCAAAGCTGTCCTTCGCTCACTGAACCAGAGCACTCAAACCCTGAGACCATTCCACAAGACCAGGACGGACGGCCTATTCGCTTCTTTTCACCTTCCAAAATAACTGAAACTTGAGAATTGTCTGAACAAAATAAATGACCGTAATGAAAGTAATGCATAGTTCATGTGACAAGAGAGCTGTTGTTCATTGAGTGTGTTCAGAAATAACCTTAACAGAGAACAGCAGGAATTGCAAACATGATCCCATGGGTGTCTGTTCAGTTTGCCAGATATTGTTGGAATGTTTTTTGAATTATTTCCCTAAAATATGTCTCTTGAATTGTTTTCCTTCCTATGTTGAATTACTCTTTGTACTTCTTGTTGGCTATTTCATTCCCTGCCAAGTGAATTCTTTGTTCAACATCCAGTATAGGGCTTCAGCTTTGTATTGGTTTAAAGCTTTTTTCTGTCCTCATTTACAGTGTATTAATTTGTTTAGTTTGCCCAATCGAGTGTCATTGTTTAAAAACACTTTTCTGATTTTTTCCCACAAAGTAAATAAAGTTTAAATTCATGTCATTTTACTCACTTTCACAATATGAGTAATCTTACTCATGTATCTACTATTTTGATCAAGAAGCAACATTTATATCATTTTTTGATTTGTATTTTTCTCCCACCTACCATACATCTGTCAAATATTTGAGTCACGTCAGTGTATATTCCATTTTCCGTCTCATTTTAAATAGTGCTTTCCAATAGAGGGCAGTACAGAACGGGGAAAAGAAGTCTGCTTTGAATTCTACAAAGAGCATTATACCCCTAACTTAGGTCATATATGCATTAATTTCCATCATTTGATCTCATTGAGATGGATACGATCTTCCTCAGGGTGATCAAGCCCCAACAGCAGCTCTGATGTTGAGCGCTTGACAATATCCTCAGCTGATTCAAATGACAGTATCCCAAGACACTGTTTAACACTGGTCAGTATATATTTCACGGTTATGCGCTGCACTGTAAATATAGTACAGTTTGGATAGTACACTTTACTGCTCAATTTTGGTAATCCCCTCCACTCTCAGAGAGCAGTGTTGAACTGACCTAGTGAGCCCCTGGGAGACATTACCAATGTACTGTTCAGGTAGCCTAATCCACCTTCCAAAAATATATCCACTATAACCTTCATAGAAACCAATTCAGAGGGGCTGCTGAATACATTTACACTGAAGTAGCCACATTCCGAATTTCCTCCCCTATCAGCTCGCCCGTGTGTCTGACAGTGGTGCCGGACTCCCTCTCACCGCTCTGCCATCGGAGAGGGGTCCTCGTGTGGATGTCGAGGCGGCAGACAGGCAGATGAAGAATGGGTCTCAGTCTGCGGTTTCACACAGGGCTAATGATGCCTGTGGTGACTACAAGCTACAGTCAGCCCCTTAACGAAGGGAGCTGTGACACAGACACAAGGGGTCCCATTTAAGACAGGGCCACTCTGAAGTGCACTGTAAGCACCCTCTTCTTTTTTCTTTCTTTTTTTCTTCTTCTTATAAATATATATCTTTCTTTTTTTCTCTCTCTCTTTCGGCTAAGTCAATTCAGTGGAATACCACACAATTTAGGAGTGCAAGATATTGACGTCTGTAGAGTTCTATTATTTCTGAGTGTGAAAGAGAGTCCGGCCACATCACAGTGTCAGATTAGTGGAGGCAGTGTACTGTAAGTAATTGGTCATGAGAGGTGCTTGCTCAGGGATCAGAGAGCTCACATGGATAATATATGCCCTCTCTACAAAGAATGAATGAGTAGTGTGGATGTATATTAGCGCCATGCATATGCTCACCCATTCCCTATCATTCTGGCACTGGGATTCGATGGAATTAGCTTTAAAGAGGTTAAGGCTATCTCATCATCTGCACAGTAAATCTCGGTGAAACGGTTAATTTTGACCTCATATCTGCCTCTGTGTGTGTGTGTGCACGTGCGCATATGTGTGCATGTGTATGTCCCCGTATGTGTGTGTTTGTGTGTCAGTATATGTGTGTGGGTGAAGTAGATGATATTGAGTCTGACTTCATAAATCACCCAGACACTGATAAACTCCCCATGCACCCACACACCGCTAATGGGCAACCCTTAAGGAGTGTGAGAGTCTCGTGCGGCGTTTGATTCAACATTTATTAACCCCCTCACACACACACACACACACACTCTCTCTGTCTCTCTCTCACACTCACACACAGACACACACATTAGAACCTCACAAAGACAGAGGGTATGGTAGTTGGCTTTCAGAATGTTCACTGCAGTGCAGTGATCTGGTCAGACTGTATTAATCATGGCTGATAGTTGTAAAAAACATTTGAGCTTATACAACAACGTTCTCTACCGCTTCCATCTCATAAGTTATATCCTGTCTCCAACTCCCGGCTTCTCATCTCATATCCTGCCACCCTTTCTCATTATAGAGTAATTTTCTTCCCCCACATCAAATACACACACTTTGCTCCCAACTCTCCCACTCTAGTCCCCCCCTAGTACCCCTCTAATTACTTGTAGCATTATTATCTCCTGAAGAACTTATAGTCTGCTCACCTGCTACTTTCTTACATGGCACAGCCCATTAGTCCTGCAAATGTACTTCACAAACAGCCCCTTCCCATTGTAGCGTTCAAGCACACCGCTGGATGCCAAGAAATGCGAGCAAATGCAAACCGTAAAGCACATATGCACCTCTTTAACTCACCGTCCATCCCAAACAGAGAGTAATGCCACTTCACTGCCAGAGGAGTGTTAGCCGAGCAGATATGGCTATGTCCTTCTGTCAGACGCGCAGACGTTAGAGCGGGCTTGGCAGGGCTATCGGGTTTCCTCCCCCGCTGTCGGGTCGGGGCTGGGATGGCCTCAAAGGCCCTGACACCACGGCACCACGCAGCCCAGCCACAACAGCTGCCATTGCAGCATCTAATACCGACACACACTACCACAGTCCAGCCGTTCTTTCAAAGAGGAACAGGGGTTTTCAACAACACGGCATACTTTGATGCTGCTGTAATGATGGTTGTGTTCTTAGGGAGCAGGAGTCAGATGGGGCCTTTGTCTCCTTTGAACAAAGAAACACCCCAACAAAGACGCCCAGTACACTAATGGGAAAACTTTGATTAAAAGTGAGTAAGGTTGCCTCCCAGCCCCCTCATTGTCAGTCTTTCAGATAAGTTACAAACTAGTAAACAACAAAGACAAAGTTTGTCGAAGTGTTCGTATCCATGCAGGATTGGCTGCAACCGAAACCATTTTATTTATATTCGCTGGTAACATATTATGGTTTGTTTATAATTGCGTGTGTTTGTGTGTGTCAGCGTGACCACAAGCGTGTGTTGTTCCAAGCCCTGGTAATTACGTTTGATGAGCAGCCATACATTACGTGTGTGTGCATGTGTGTGTGTATTCCTTTACGTATCAATCTATGACCACAGCCTCGTTGTCAGAACGGGAACTTGAGTGTCTCAGACTGGAGAAAGTGCAGGTCTAGCCTCGCTCATGTTGACCAAGGGGCGGCACTTCACAGGCTCCAGGACCCCATGGCACCAGTCTCCCCAGTCCCCCAGACAGACTGGGAGCATCTGGGCTCTGTCAGCGCCTCTGGCCCCCGACAGACTCCGATCTATATGACGGCCCTGAGAGGAGTGGACTGTAGCAGGACTGGGAGCGAGAGAGGGAAAATATGAGCTTGGAGCCGAGCAATGCATCCTGGCGCGGCATGCTACATATTTACTTATTAGGATATATGCTATGGGATTGATCTAGAACTGATATTTGTAGTTGCTAGTCACCCTTCGTAGGTTTCATGTGCAATGTTGTATCATTGATTAGATAGAGACAAGATTAAATAATTGGTCTGTATCGATCAACATTGGGAAATTATTGCCACAGAATACCAAGGAATGAGAAAGCACATTTTAGTAATTCTCCGCACATTTTTTTATATATTTTTTAATATAAACCCTGCAAAGATAATGCTTAAATTGGAGACATTTGATCATCAAATCCATGCTGGAGTTCTGTATGTCACTGGGAACCTGTGCCATCTCAGAGTTGCCAAGACCAGTTAATTAAACCATACATCAGCTGAAATAAAAATACACCTACCGTCCCAATCAAATGTGACAAGTTCTAACACCTCCCTCTCTTCCTTAAGTTCTGTAGTTATTCAACCCCAAAAAAAAGATAGCAACGTGTTTCACTTATTATGATTGACGATTGATGATTAAGTCCTCCTGCCGACACACACTCCACCAAAGCCAGTGAGTTGGAATTGGATGTGACACATACACAGTTCTGCGTGTTAGGTAATTTGTTGACGAGGGGCCAAATTCATTTATGGAACAGCAGTATTGGCAGGCATGGACACTCTCTGCAGAAACAACGATAATCACAGAGGTTTGGCACGGCGTGACAAGGACCCTTTAGGGAAAGGCTCTTACACACTACTTTGTTGGCCGTTTCTTCCATGAGATGGAGAGACACTTCCTCTGTACTGCTTTCAGGTGGGAGACTGTAAGAGAGGCTGCAGGGGAGCGCTTGTGTCTGGTGTAGAAAGTTTGCAAAGGTTCCTATGTATATTTAAAGAGGTTGAACTTTTTGAATGCAAAGATTGCCCTCGTTAAATGGCAAGTGTCTTTGTACAAGGTGGGTAGGCATAGGAAATGGGACAATTTCACAAGGATTTAAGTGGATAATGTTTGGAAGAAAATATGAGGTAATAGCCATGGTTAAGGCTCCTGTGAGAATAGGCCATGAGCAGGACCCATTCTAAAGCCATTTAATCTCCACATTTGTGCTCCTCCATTTTTTCTGCTAATGAGCCTTATTGACTATCAAACAAGAGCTGTCATCCCCCAGCATGTACCAGTCTCAGACCCGCCCTGTTTGTCATGGTGTCCTCACAATCAGAGTCGAATGCAGGACCAGGATGGCAGTTTATTGGTTCTCACAGCAGTGCTGCCCGAAAATGGCACACTTCCTGTAGCTTTGCAGCTGCCACCTCTGCTACTTCCATTACTTTCTATAGCATGCAGATGTTGTATC
Organism: Osmerus mordax; assembly: GCF_038355195.1. Lineage (NCBI taxonomy): Eukaryota > Metazoa > Chordata > Actinopteri > Osmeriformes > Osmeridae > Osmerus > Osmerus mordax. Next base: position 13,784,990 of record NC_090054.1, on the reverse strand, counting down.
AACATTCCCCGCCAAGGGGACTGCAATAACTGTGAGATTCATGCCATGTTTCGGAGGCACGTCAATTTCTCAAGTGGCACAATTAAAGAGGGAAATACACTACCAAGTTTTTCACAGGCGCTGAAATCGGAAAAGGTCTTTTTTTCTCTTTTTTTTCCAAGGGGGCTGTTTCATAAGGGTTCAGAAATCCACCCAATTTTTACAGCCCTTTTCCTGAGTTGAGCTGTTCTGTGAGTCTTTGTGCGGCAGACCTGTCGCGACCCACAGCGGATATGGAAATGGGGCTAAGGTTTTATAGGCCAAACGGATTGGACACAGTCAAGCTCGGGGGGCATGAATATTGGATGTTATTTCTGCTCTCTTTTTATGTAATCCATTGCCAATACATTATTAATAGATGATATCATATCCAGAACTAGTGGACAAAGCACTACAGAGGGGAGCTATGAAAGGACCTCTGTGTGGTTGACTGTGGCAGAGAACAGAGCTGAAGTGATATTAGTTTATCACAGTTGCCTAACACTTTTTGACCATGGTTTCTGCACTGTGTGCACCCCTGGACAGAACAAACTTTAGACAGTAGAGGGGAAATACAGTGAAAGTCTCTGCCAGGGGTTAATCCGGCATTTGTGGGTTTGAAATGCAATACATCATTGATGAAGTATCAAATGACACCCAAATACAAGTTTAATGGATTTTGAGCGCTGGGATACTTTGCTCATCCCATCTCTTTCGCAAAGAGGGAAGAAGGAATCTTTGTATGGATCTGGAGTTGTTCCTGTCTAAGCTGACTCAGAATGGGTTGTAGATATGGGACTAAGGTCTTATCTGATGGACTGATTCACAGGGAGCCAGACACTGAGCTAATGTGCTTCAGTGAAAGAGGTCATGCTGTCTGTCTTGAGCCTTCATAGTGAGAATGATACAGTATTATTTAGTAAGCATTGACATCACATAAGCCTATATAAAATGCATAAATATATACAAAATTATAAGTGAGCTTGCACAAGTAATGTCATAATACAGTAGTTTGGGTATGCAGATGCTGTGTGCATTTACACTTATTTATTGAGTATATTCTGTAAAGTAAAGTTGTGTTTCTATATATGAAACCGTACAGGTTGTGGGGGGGGGGGGGGGGGGGGGGGGGGGAGTATGGTCTGTCTTGACATGTAACCACTGCCCACAGAAAGGAACAAAGACAATAAACCTACACCCTTCTGCAATTGAACAGTCGAACATACTGTATAAGCGGCTGAATAAGTCTTGCACAGGGAGTGGGTGTGTAAGGTAATATTCTCTTTTAAGGTCAGTTTGAATTGTTTTTCCTCTTGGGAAACTGTGGATTGATAAAACACCAAACAAAACCCCTTTTCTGAATGCTTGTCCTCCATGGCCTCAATGAAGGTTTCATTCCTTTATATCATCCAGCCCAATTCCCAGCGTGCTCAGCCATTGTGGCCCCTTTCAACTAGGGCTCTCCATTGACTGGCTCATTGTCCAGCGGGTGCTTTTGTGAAGCGCTATCACCAGAGCACAATCTTTCACCTGAACAGCGGATATGGCCATACATAACGCCTGACTCACACATCTACATATATGCATCGGAGGAAAAGTACAGGACAGGCACACGGGTCTAGTCTGCAGTAGCCCTCATTCCCTACTAACAGGACTGGTTAGTGCACAGCAATGTGTAGCAAAGACAGAAGATAAACTAGCTCCCTCTTACAGTATGTGTGCGTGTGTGTTATTGAGAGTGGGTTTTCCTGAAATATAACAATGCATGAGCAGATGTTAGAAGCCTGGCCCTGGGCTGCACAAGGCTACTCAAGATCGATAACGCTTTCAATATTTCTTTCCTTTGACAGATAACCGCTATTGAGCAAAGTCTTGATAAGAGTGGCAACATATGGATGTAGCGAGCCTTGCTCTCCTTTGATTGCGTGACCCCTTGACCTCTGGCTGTTTTGAGAGAGCGGTGGCCACATGGTCTGGGGGTGTACGAGGGGCGGGGGAGGCTTGACTGGGCCCTGCTTATGAGGCGTTATTGACTCAGGATTTATAAATATTTAATGCACACATTAAGATCATGGTGGAGGGTGGCCATTAGGGTTCTCCAATAAAGAGGCTCTCACCATGATTGAGTGGCGAGGCCGGGCTGAGGCCGGGGATGAGGCTGTGGACATGGATACAGAGGACAGTCAGACCTGGCCAAGAACATCGGTCTTAATCTCGCTATGCGTCTACAGCTTGGTAACGCTGGGCATGGTAACAGGGATTGTACAGGTGGAGGTGTTCATGAAGGAACTCAAAGATGTATAGAAGAAACCCTCTGTTGTCGAGATATAAATACAAAGTTGGATTGGATAACAACAAATCGGACTCAGTTAATATGAGGAATAAGATTGCTCATTAAAAAGGTACAGACTGGACACCAGGCTGCAGCCTGGCTTTGCTCTACAGTAGATAGATTAAGTCATTGAATTGAGGCGAAACAGCAGTAAGCACGACCATGGATCCAGAACTGTGTCTGTGTATCTGAAACGGATAGTGCTTTGTCAGGAAGCAGGTGCGTTCACTATTGTTATCAGACACATTGGATTATCGAGGGAATGTTTGGAAGCACAAGGCGTTTGCGGTCGAAAATTGAATTGCTCGTGTGCGTATCTACCCCTCACACTATCAGCAACGCCTGCACTATCTCCCCCACCACGAGATCCATGCAAGCTGGTGACATAATTAGCTGTGATATGCTGATTGCTACTCAACTTGCATCGCCTTAATTGTGCATTAAAAGGCGAGGTGGCCATGGACAATGTTGCTGTTGATGAGAAATTGACATTTTCTGACCTGGTCTCAGCAAGCACTCAGGAAGCCAGATAAGATATTTCGTTGTTTTAAAGGAGAGGCAGTATTCTTCCCCATCACTCCACTATCTCTCTGTTTGACCCACTTGATGAGTATAGATTTCACAGGGGTCCCCTTTCAGCTTTCAAACTATGAGAGGTTCAAAACGATACCAACCCTTATAGACAAAGGATAACCTTGCTCTTTCAATGTATTGATTCTTTATTAACTTGGTGGCTTAATGCAATGAAATGAGGGATTTGAATGGGCCCCATTTCGGGCACTTTGAATAAAAAGCCTGCAGTATTTATGAAAGGGCTGCAATGCATTTAACAGCACCACTGAAGTGAGATGCCGATGTAAAGATCAATAGGAATACATCTCAAAGTCAGAATCTTTAGCTATAAGAGAATATGGAACAGAATACTCATTTAACTTTTGGGGGGAAATTAAATGGACTTTTATGACATGCGAGGAAACAGTATGCTTTTGTTTTCTAGTCAGACAGATCACTGAAAAAGTCCACAGTTTAGGAACTATAATTTTTTTACTGAAAACTTTAATAAAACATCACTTATTCATTTCTGTTTCCATTCCAAATGTTGACATTTTGAATTTTCTTCCCTGTAAACACATTTAAGCTATGTGGCAGAGTCATAAGTGGTGAGTAAAAATGACTTCTATACATTCTACAAAACAGAAAGAAAATACAACCACAAATGGAGTTTCTTCCCCCAAGGTTGTCCCTCATGCACATTAGTCTCTATTGGATCTTAACAACTATCATATGGGTCACAAACAATTTATTTGACAATACAACCAACAAAGTTTTCTCCAAAATGGTCTGTATAGATAATTTAAAATCAATATAAAAATAAACAATGAAGTTTGACTTCCCCTTTAAAAAAAATGGACAGAGAGTCTTGACAGAGTAACAAAAACTTGAGGATACATGTGAAATATATGAACATTGCATTTCATCAAATACAAAAGAAACAAATGAAGGCAACAGTTCTTGGCTGAATTCTCTGTGCTGCATCACTATATTAAGGGCATGACGATTAATACATACATAATGAAAAGCAATATACAAAATTTCCAAGATAAATACAATATTTATAGTTGATATGTTACAAAATGTCCCCTCAGTGAGCGCAAGTGTGTATTTGAACAGAAATATGACAATGCACTATTCTCTAATTAACTCCTACATGTTCAATGGAATTTCATTTTACTTTAAATGTTTTTTGTTGGTCTAAAATAACATGGAAAAGACAGATGTATAAATATTTAGCACAAGTTTGGCAATATCACAATAGTCTACAATTTATACCACATATAAAACACATAAGGGAATTGGAGCTAGAGGGAAGAGGATGGCCCTCGTCAACAAGAAACAGACTTCACAGTAGCCTAAGAACGCATTAATATACAGTGCTAGCAAAAGGGTTGAAAAACATGGCAAAACACACTTGCTTAAAAGGAAGCTCTAGACATGGAAGTACATAGTTTTTCATCAACAGAGCCAAGCGTTCTATACACGCCAGTGTTCTGGTTGAATCCAAGAGAATTGTTTTACTTTTGAAGATGATTTCTAGCTACAATAAATTACAAATTTAATTTAAAATGCAGGAATGAATCAGGATACAATCTTGCCCACTCAACCCCTCCCCATTTAATTTGTAAGTGTTGTATTTTATGATTGATTTTCTACATTATATATTTCATATATTTTCCAGTTGAAATTCAAACTTTCTTGGCCCCGGTGTATTTTCTCACACATAAAAATACAAAAAAGTCACATTAGAAAGACACACAACTGTTGTGAATCTATTAAAAGATAGTTGAAACAGAAAACAATTTCTGAGGCAAACAAGTTCATAGGTAAATGTACTGTACATCAGTGTTTACATTAAAACCAACTGTTTAGTCCACAGAGTTCCTTCCAGTACAGTATGTGTGGTTCAGGGGAAAGAGCCGAGGCAAAAGTACAACCCAACAGGTATACAAAATAAACACTTCATCGTCCTTTGTCCTCTTCAAGGTTGATAAAATGGAAAATGAGCAACAAAAAATATTGGTCACTAAAATGGTGGTCCTCATGAAATCCTTTACAGGTCCAAAATTCGAATTTGTGAAAATGTCTTTATAAGAATGTTGTTTGTTCTTCCCCCCCCCCCCCCCCCCCCCCCCCCCCCACCCATCTTCATTACAAACAGAATACGCTTTTGACTATAGACTACACCAGCATTTTCTTTGTGTGCTAAAGGGGCGTCCTGTGTCTGTGTGTGTGTATGTGTGTGTGTTTTTTTTGGGGGGTGGGGGGGTAGACTGGTGTTTGAGAAGGGGAAAGTGCATTTACATCGGAGGAACAACCAGGCCGGACATAGCTGGAAAAAAAGAAATGACATTTTAGACAGGTGCTACAGAAGATATGTATTTTATATGACAGACCATACACAGTAAACATGTTGAAATCATGCGTGTAATTGTGTGTGCCTTTGTATGTGTGTATGTCTGTTTGTATTTGTGAGTCTGCATGTGTGTGTGTGTGTGTGTGTGTGTGTGTGTGTGTGTGTGTGTGTGTGTGTGTGTGTGTGGGTGTGCATGCTTATGTGTTTGTCATGTGCGTCAGTGTGCGAGTGTACGCCTTCCTAACAGGAGAGCTTCAAAACCTCCCTCTTGCTCTGACATTTCAGCCCCCAGCACGCCAGTCTTGCTATGTGTGATATTTCTCCTGGCGTTGGGGTAATGGCAAACAGTGGCCCAGACTCCCTGGAGACTGGGCCACGGCAGCGCTAAAGCAACAACATGGTCACTTCCCACAATGCCATGCTACAGTACAGCCCTCCTCCTCCCTGCTCAGTGAAAGGACTAGACTAGACACTCTAACACACTCTATACTCAGCCCCCCACCCCCATCCGCCTCCCACCACGACTTTATACCTCCAGTTCCTCACTCACTAAGCCCCATTTCAGAGTCATTATCTAAAACAGCATAGATTAGATCAAAAGGTAGTTTCCTCTCCTTCACCAAGACCATCTGCTAGGATATCATTAGCAACTGTACCTTGCCCACAGTTTATATACTCACTATTTTCACACATTTTAACTACTAGGCTAGTAAGGTACCGGAATTAAATATTATTATATTGCTCTCAGTATTTTTGGAGTCATGGTTGAAATGCTTTTAAGTTTGCCAGCACAGATGATGGCAAGGCATTGCTCATTAATTTCTGCACAACATGTATTAATAAGTATGAACGTGCAGCAAGATGAACTTTAATTTCCCACTTCATTAAGCCCAATGTTATTAATCTTGGGGCACACACTATGGCTAAGCTTGTTTTCAAAGCAATCATGTTGGTCATGACACACGCACAAAACCTAATAAACATAATTACTAAAACAATTCTGGGAAGGTGTTTCCCTACGACCTCCGAGAAGATTCATTTGTACTCCCGCATGTGTGTGTTTGTGTGTGCGTGTGTGCGTGTGTGTGCATGTGTGTAGTGATGGGTGTAGATTGTCAAAATGCATATTTGTAATGATTAGTCCCTCACCGAACCGGACTGAGGCCTGAGCAGCGGTATCTGACCAGTAGTCCGTAGGGAAGGGATGGGGGGGTGAGGGGGGCTCACCTTGCAGTCCGTTGCCGTTGGCGCTGGTGCAGGAGGGGGGTGGGGAGGCCTGGGGTCGGACCACAGGGGCAAAGGCGCTCTTTTGTTTAACTGCGGAGACGATAGGGGAGAAAAAAAGGGGGGGGGGGGGGGGGGGGAGAGAGTGGGATCGTGCTGTGAGACAGTGTACACCACTATAGCCAAGGGCTGGCTCACCACATCAAATAGCACTACAGTCTGTCCTTATCAATAATATCTTACTCTAAAAATACCACAAAAGGAGCTCTTTTGGAAAGGAGGAAATAAGCATATGTACATCGATTCTTGGCCTGCGTAAACTAAGCGCAGCGGCCAGAAAACGATGTAAACCCAACGTAGACTGCCCAATATTGTAAACAGGCCATAAATGATGTCGTAACAGCAAAGAGCTAATCTGGGCACGGCAAAGCTATGCGGATGGGGGGGGGGGGGCGCTAGCTGGGCTAGCTGGGCTGCTACTCACTTCCATATGGGGAGTTGGCAGAGGATCCGTTGAGGAAGCCGGGAGAGCTGGGCACTCCCAGGTTCATGCCAGCATTTCCGTAGCCGTTCATACTGTTGCTGACGGTGTTGTAGCTCGACTGCTGGGGGGTGCTGCTGGAGATGTACCCACGAGGGGACACACTGCTGGTGTTCCGGCTGTACCCCACTGGACAGACGGAGAGAGAGCGCGAGAGAGGAAGGAGGAGAGGCTGGTTAGAGACGGAGGGGCCTTCCCTCCGCTTCCACTTTTGGTATTTGTTGGAAAGCAAAGTTGCTTCCACAATCACTTATGATGCAGATTAAATGAGAGTTCACATGATGTGAAGCTAAAGTGTGAGCCACGTGTCTCCTCTACCTGCTTTATCTGAATGAGGGGGTAAAGTAGATGCAGTGGTTGTGGTCCACCAACCTTGGTCGTTCCCCTGTGACTCGGACACGTTGACGGCTAGCTGGCTGCCAAAGGAGTTAACTCCCATCATGCCATGGGAGGCGGTGTTGGCGAGTGAGGGGATCTGGTTGTGGTTGCGGGGTACGCTGTACAGGGCCTCAGCAATGTCAGCTGCCCGCTTCAGGATAATCTCCTGGGACAGCGAGTGGGGAGACACAAGGAAGTTGGGTTATTTACATTTCAACTGTCACACTGTGTGGCTGCTTCTTTGTCCGGGCCTTGTTTGATGCATCGCTCCTGTCAGTTTACCCATGCAAATAATCAATGGAGAAGTGAAGGTCCATCTCTGATATTCATCCTCCATGCAATTTCAAAAAGGTTCCCTGTGATTTTATTTGATGTGGGGGGTTTTTTGTGCAAATCTTTGTCCAGAGAAACATTTAACATCAAGTTGATCTACATACCTGGTTATTATGTGGCATCCCATATAGAGCTTCAACCAGGTCAGCAGCTCTTTTCAGTAAGACCTCCTGAAATAGACGAAAAGGAAATTGTACATGACTTAATAAAGTATTACTCTCCATATAGCTGTGCAAAAAGCGGCACCACAGTACTAGAACCGTTACAGCCAGTATCACTTAGGTGTGTTCAGTGGTACGGTAACTAAATACAACCCTGAATTGAGAGAAACCAGTACTCTTGTTTGTCCACTTACTCTTTGGTCTCTAGAACCACAGGGAGCAATGAATAATGTTCCATATCTTAATTAAACCGGCGTAGTCCTTTAAAACAACACCTCACCCTTAATTTCAGAGTCTTGCGTTTACTCCTGAGTTCAATGCCGAGCCCTCTTTCTTCAGAACAATAAAGTGAATTAGCCCGGGTTAATCTAGTTTTGTCGTAATGACATTAAGGAATTTTTCAATTAACCTCTTTGACTGGCTGTTGTAAAGGACTTCACAAATGACTTCCCATCCAAAGAGAGCAGGGTGCTTGTGCCTTGGGGGACATGGATGCACAGGATGGGGTCTTATCCATGTCTGCATGCTTGCCCCTGCTTGACAATGAGGATTAGCTATGTTGCTTTGGTTTTTTGACAACTGAAAATGAGTTGGCCCCAGATCCAGTGCTCCCTCCCCTGTTCCAGCCTTGTGGCTTGGCCTGTTTGTGTTCTTTATCTGCACGTTGAATTGAACATTTACAATTAAACCCCAGAACCAGAACTGCTTTTGTTTCGAACGATGCCGTAAGAAATATGCTCAATGAGAGCCGTCTCCCTCATTTAGGTGTATCTAATGTGACAAAGGGACGTTTCCGATATAGCTCGAGGTGGGCTTGGAAACGCCTGTTTGTTGTCACCTGCTGTATCACCGTGAATAAGCTGACGTTCCCGTCAGAAGCGACCCGGTTAAAAGCAATGCAGATCTGTCACTAGAAACACCTCAGATGGACTTTGTTTTCTTCCCACATTCCCCATGTTTTCTCTCGCGGGCCTCAGTAATTTGTCTGAAGTGTTCCATCACTTGGCAATAGCAGTCTTGGATTAAAACGGCAGCTGCCGTAAATGAATGTAAACACAGCCTTCACGCCTTCAAACAGCGGCCTCCAAGACTTGGCCTGCATTTCCAAGGCGTAGCTTATGGAGTGTGTATGGAGTGTGTATGGGCCCCCTTTCATCCTGAAGAGCATATCTCTCTCCGAGTCCTTGATTTATCAAGATGAATCACTGTGGAAGCCACTTCCAGCGTCTGCCATGCTCTCTTATAGAAACATATCGCTTAATCCACCCCAAGTTACCGGATGGGTGGCTGTTAGAATGGGCTTTTACCTCTGAAATTGGTGTGTATGCTCAACGTTGCATGCATCTAGTTTGCATACAAATAAAGAATTATGGTTGTCGTAAGGCAGGTACACTAAATGAGAGGACCAGCTGTCTTGATGTGTTCTCATCAGGCGGAGCAGATTTCTCTTCTCGCTCGCTGAGTGAGATAAAGTGGTTTTCTTTCATTTTTTTCTGCAGTTAATAATTACCAATAATCTATTCTATCATATTTCAAGATCTTCTACATGGCTCTCAATTTTAAACAACAATTACAGCAATTAAGACTGTCACGTTCGCGAGCCATGTTTCATTCTCTGTGAACGTCCTCTCCCTCGTCGTCCATATGGTACTTTGTAGCGGCAACATAAGGACAGCTGGAAAAAAAGAGAGGGAGAAAACGATATTGCCTCTCATCCTTAATCTGTCGTTTACCGCGTGGTGTCTTAACTAACCAAGCTGACTCGCAAGGCTATGCTTAAGTGGGGGCCTAGTCATATCCAGGGATGATGAGAAGTGCTGTTCCCAATCAACGCAGGAGTTTGTTTGCTTCCGACGAGACGCTTTCACGCGTATCAGCTCACGCTGTGAATACGATTAGCAGTGGAATAGTGTTCTGAGGGCATTTCCATGTAAATCTGTATACTACTTCAGCATAAGTGTAATTGGCTTTCTTGTCATGGAGACATATGAGAAGACATCATGTTAAATGGAAACAATTAAAGCAGTGAAATGATCTCTGGTGTTCTGTGACAAAGGCATGACGGATATTTCTCCATTTGTTGTTTTACACAGGGATCTCGCGTTCAACAACTGTACAAAATGTGAGAGTAAACATAACAGCTCATCTAAATTCATGAAGACATACGACGGCACACATGATCTGAGTTTTTGCATGACAAATGATGTGGTATATTACATGTTTTACATGACAGCTCTGTGGTCTAAAAACCGCCAAATTGTGATTTCTCAAGCACAAGATTAGCCGGGATTGTGTACTTATATTATCACAGTTAATAAAGGGGGCTAGGTTATGTAGCTTGGAGTGCTAATGCCATTATGAAACTGTAAGGCAATTACTCTGTTAGCTCTAGCCTGAGGTAATGAATACATTCAGAAGCATAGGGCCATTAGATGAAGGTACTTCAAAGAGCACAGGAAGAGAGATTCATTTAAATACATGGGTAATTGCTTGACATGAACACATTTGTAATATTTTCTCCTTGTGGATTACACAAAGAATTGGAAAAGAATAGTTTTGTGCTCAATTGGAAAAAAAAGAAAATAATCCAAAGCAATCAAGTTAATAATAAAACAATATTGAGTTTCCGCTTTTAATTTCGTAATGAATATAATTTGTTACAGAAGAGAGAAATTGAGTGTGATATAATGTGATATCTAGTCTATTTGTCCATTACTGCCGGAAGGCACAAAATAGTATTATAAATTGTCTTTTTTATATTATGAATCGAAAATTGTTTTATAACAAGATCTTAAAAAGGAGGGTGAATTCAGAAGTCTCTGTTCACTTAACGCCATGCCCACAAACCAATCTCCTTTCTCATCACTTGACTGCTCACACTTATTGCTTTCATATTCACCCTGGACTTTGCATTGAATTTTTATCCGTGCTCCTCCCAAAGGGTCAGCCTGTCATCTGCGATGTTGTCTCAAAATTACGAGGTAAACTTCAATCAGAGACAGCTTCCCCCCATTTTTCTCTGTGTAGCAACAATATTAGCGTGCATCCCCTACAATCCATGAGCGCTCCTGTATTGGCTTTCTGTCTCCTTACAATTACCACGTGTCTTACTGGTCCAAGGGAAAAGGCTGGTGGAAATCAATAGTGCAGTAATATTATCAACTGGGGGGTGAAGTCATTGAGGAGGGAGGGGGGGAGGGAGGGAGCGGTGTCGATTTGCCTTTCTGCTAATGCATACTACACGTCCTCCAGCTTTATCTCCTTTTTATAGAGTCTCCCCACCTCACCTGCACCCAGTAATGGCTGTTCTCTATATGCCTGCTTCTGTTCTCATTCCAAACCTAACATGCCAGCCAGCCAGAGGCGCTTTTATTGGAAATGTGCTTTTGACCCCAAGAGCCGACCCTCAGATGGCAAGCTTAACAATGACGAATCACTTGGTGGGATCATTTACATGCCCCCTGAACCCCATATTTGGGTCCATTAGAGACCAAATCAAATATTTATGTTGTTTATTGGAAGTGCAGGGTTTCATCTCACTCTGTGATTGCTATATGCTTATGCTGGGAGACCTGGCTATATTAGGAATAAGCACCCTGAAGAGACTTATCTTGGATTCAGTGTCAAAATGTCTTTGCTAAAGGCGGTTAATTCTAAGAGGGAAAAAATAAAATGGCCTCTTTTGTTAAAGTGTGTGTTGACATTATTGTCAGCTGTGTTGCATGTTTGGTGATCTATTGGCTAAATTGAAAAGGCTCTATAGAGACTCAGAGACAGGCCAGAGAGGTTGCGTATCTCTTTCAGATATTAAAGTGACTTTGACTTTTTTTTGTGCTGTTACACATTTACAGTTGAAATTAGAGTAACATTTCATGTCCAGGTGTTGTTTTCTGTCTCCATGGGGACTATCTAATTGAAGCACTTCATATAATATAGTTGCCGTACTAGAGACTGACTGTGCTGTCGTATATCTGCACATTGACATGGTCGTACCATACCACACAGTCTGTTCTTTATTAAATTGTCCGTTGGACGTTAATGATATTGCTGTGTTGCATGCTGGGGTTTAATAGATAAGGTCTTAAAAGGTTTTACGCTATTATTAAAACTCTGAGGTGGTCACCACTTTAGTAGATGCCATGGGAATTTGAGCAAACTAATCAGTCATAATATTACACTTGAAGCATCTGGGATGCCAGTCAGCATATGGAAATTAGCAGGATCGAAATGTTTGAAGCAGAGTAATAAATTGCCTTCAGTTGAAATGGAATTAGTGGAATAAAAAGTATTTCTGGTGACTAAAAAAAGCGTGGCTGCTTGGTCTCTGGCTTTTCATTCTAAAATGCATCAACATGGCAGGCTCCTCATGTGCGGCCCAAAATCAAAAATGCTCTTTACTCTTTTACTTCCGTTAAAAAAGAAAACAGTGAGAACCAGCCCATATTAAAGGCAGGTTCTTCATCTATTAGCCAAACTAAGACTAGGGGGTTTACGGCACACGGTTCTGTAAACAAAAGATTAAACCAAATCGAGCTGTAGAAAATGAAAGGAAAACAGGAGTGGGGTAATGAGGGTACAGACGTGGAGCTCTATCCAGATTACCATCTCCTCAGACTACTGGAGAGGAAAACGCCTGATTGAGCTATTTTACCACACAGAGAGTTTACGCCTCCCCCTAACCCCCTCACAAAACCAATACCATTACTCTGATGGCGAAGGGGCACATGTGAGCATTTCAGTTTGGTAAAGCTTTATGTTTTTGTTTCTTTGTCTGTGGTTGGGCTTTGTGTACTCGCAGGTCACGGTGCTGCTTGGATTGTTATTGTTTTGCAAAAAGTCCATTTAGTCTCTATGTGTGTAGCAGGACCTTAGCATGGAGATCAAACCCTGGGTTTTCCACTCATATGGCCAAAGTGTTTACCATTAGACCATGGGGATTATTTGTTGTGACACACATGTCTACCTCACCATGGGAGCATATCTGCATATACCATTATCTTCACACAAGCAGTTGTTCTAGAGTTAGTTACCTTTGGTAACCTTTCAGGGTCACCGGGGTGCCTGGGGATGACCTTCTGCAGCCTCTGGAAGCCATAGTCGATGGTCGGCTCATTCAGGGCTGGAACAGAAGAGGAAGGCAATTCAGCATAACGACTCTGAGTTCTTGAATTGAGACATGAACCTGCTTCACAAAGCAATACATCACTTGAAGTCACAGACATCCATCCGAGTCAGACATCCATTCGCTTCAGATGCGAATGAATCAGTTGGAAAGTTGACCTACAGTAGCGTACTGTATCTTCTGTACTGTACTGTATCTAGACACTAACAGTGCCGGGTGAACCTTCCCTTTGTAGTTAAGATCCCAGCAGGCTGTGAGTCAGACACGTGTGACCAAGTGCTATCACATCAACAGCTATGATAGCCCCCATCAAACTCAGACAGGTCTCTGATCACTCACTCATGCCCTCACCCACCCCCCCCCTCCTTCCTTCACCCTTTCTATCTAATTGAGAATATTGACTGCAAACTACATGGTGGGGGTCTTTTAATCTAACAGTGCTTTAATAATCTGTGAAAAGGCTGCCCACACATTGATCTACGGTACGCTGCTGTCAGTCCACCTTCCGCACCTCCCGTAGCAGCGAGCTGGGCCTGTGAAATACGGCAGTGGGACCCATCCGCACATTAATCTCCAGCAGCCTTCAAACTGTAATCTGGAGCGTGAGGCATATTGGCCGATGAATCAGAGGCGCAAAGTAAATGAATCATAACCCCAGACTTGGTGTAAGACCGGTACGTTTTATGTCTGACAGTCCTAATGGGTAATTGAAGGCTTCCTTACAGCCTGATTCTAAACAATCATGTGTGTACCCCCGTAGGCAGGGACCAGAGGGAGGGGAGGGAGGGGAGGGAAAGTGGGAGGGAGGGAGGGAGGGAGGACGGGGGCGAACGGGTGGAAGGAACGACTTAATAGAGAACATCACTTCTCAATGTAGATATCATTTTCAGCAGAGTAACTCCGCCGAGCGCGGCGCTTCATAAATCAATGGCTTTCTGTGGAGACTAATAAGAGCTGCCTGCCTCTATTCATTGTTCAGCCTGTAATTTGGCCCATCACTCATTACTCAGCATGTAATTTCAGCATTAACACCGCGCAGCTCGCTGGGCCTGCTGAACACCGGCGAACATGAAGGAGGACGCCACACGCCCAGGCGGAGCCACAAACACTCTGGGTAGGGAGCCGCAGCAGGAGGAGGAGGACAGGGTAAACACCCTCTCTTTCTCTCTGTCTCTCTCTACCTCTCTCTCTCTCTCTACCTCGCTCTCTCTGTCTCTCTCTCTCTCTTTCTCACCCACATTCCCGAACCCACGCAAAACTCGGAAACGCAAACAGCCTTTGGTGCAAAATCTTAAATACAGTAATTGCTAGGTAGAGCATGATCAAGTGGAGCAATTAGGTGCTCCAGCATGGAGAGTGCAAGGTACTGGTCAATGACAACCAGCTCCCAGATAGTGGCCGCGTAGGGTGGATGGATTCCCAGGCACTGTGTACCTAAATAAACCCCACGTCACAACAGACACCCGGGGAAATTACATTTGACGTGTCATCATGCATCCCAAAAAGACAAAGGTCCGCTTTTGAAACGTGAGAACGCCATTTTATGCTAAATAAAAGATTGATCTGTGTTATTGATCGTACATGACAAGGCTCTCGCTAACATTTTGCCCTCTTTCTTTTGTTATTTCCTCCCCCCTCCTATCTATGCATAGTGGCAGTCGTGTGTGTATGTGTCAGAGTGTGCATCTGTTATGAGAGTGTGGCGTGGTGTGTCTGTGTGAGCACAAGTGTCTGTGTTTGTGTGTGTGTGTTTGTGCATTGTAGCCCTGCCAGACCCCTCTGCTCAGTGTGATGTAAATTGTGTATGTGTAAAAAGCACTCCATAATCAGGCCATCCATCATCAGAGGCTGTCACTGGGCTCTCTCCGGGTGATACATCACGCTCTCCTGTCCTCCGCCTCAGCTGGGGCCTACCCCAGCCGCCAGGCATGCTGGGAACACAGCACACCACACATCCAGAACAGGAACCGACTGGGGGCTGCCATGGTGTAGGACTCGGTGTGCCGGGATCCAACGAATACTGTGCGTACAGTAAATGTATTTTTGAAGCAGTTGGGATTTGTATTTTTTTTTTCTCCGAAAGTCCAAAGATGTTATTGGGGAGGACATTGTGACATACGGGATGCGGTGTCGAGGCACTCCACGGGTAAACACGCTGATGTTCGAGGTGAACGCAGGACGCAGGAGAGCAAATGTGACGCCTTCCTCGCGTAAACGGGGATTAGGACGCGTCTCCCGGTCCTGTGATTGGACGGCGGCGCTGACGGCGGGGCAGAGCTCTGTCGACGCGGCGCTCTCTCATCTATCATGGAGATGATCTTTGTAACAACCCCACGTAATGAAATTGGTGACACACACCGCCATCTGCTATTGATTTCATGCAAATGCTTTTGACAGCTGATGGAGACTTGCATTAGTGCTAAACGGTGCTGTCAGTTGATGGGTTGACAGTTCTGTAGTCATACCATGTACACAGCAGACAGACACTGGCCACATCAATATCTCTACAAGGCTGATCATTATATATACTGAGTACTGGGATTCACTCTGCACAATAAATAATAATTGTTCTACAGTATTCATAGCAAGCTATTTGTTGTCAATCACATTTTGGGGAGCTTTATTTTTCATCTATTAAACTTGGCTGTTCAGCCTGTCTCCTGATCCGACTATGTGTAAAAAATTGATGTCCCACTTCACCTTCTTTCAAACATCTACCTCAAACATGTCAGAAGTCCAGGAGCTCCGTGATGCCCTTGGACTCTATAAATGCCAGTACTAGTTTGGTCCTCTTCATCCTCCCAACACAGCACTGAGGAGAGAGGAGGGAGGTGGGGGGTGGTAGGGAGTGTAGTCACCCCCCCCCCCCCACCCACCCACCCTGAGGTTCTCTGCCACGGTGAGGAAACATGAAACCCCTCCACACACATCCCATAAATCCTTCTCTGGGTGGGGAGTCTGGCCGAGGGGGGGAGGGAGGGGTGTGGGGGTTAAGGCGGGGCTAGTGAGCAGCAGTGGGGAGGGAGGGAGTTGCTGGCACGTTCCAGTCACGCCCGCTTCCCGGCCCGCGGCCAATCAATACCACTTTCCTGTTTTAGAGGCGGGTAATTATGAGGTGGAGAGATTGTCTGACCTCTCACCCCTGCTGCATTACTCGCCTGATATTAAGATAAATTGCCTGATTTTGGGTAAACATATGCTGCAATTCAAACTGTCAGCACTGGTTTGCTCAGGGATAATTTGTATTGATCTCCTGGCTTCTTCCCCATTTTGCTTACTGACCTCACGGATAATTAGAGAGAAAAAGACACAGGGAGGTAAGGCAGGCTTTGCATTTGAATACATCGCCAGAGATGGAAGGGGTCGGGGGAGTAAAGAGAGAAGGAGAGGAAAGAATGATAAACACTAATAGCATTTTCACTTTCAGATTCACTGAAAGTTCAGCTGCAAAAGCGAAGCATTAAGTGCAATTATCCTACCTAAATGTTCACTGCTTTCCCATTACTCACACATCGATATAATTGTTTGTAAATTAACATACAAGGGCTAGTTGATGAACAAAATCAAAAATGTTTCAATTTAAGTTGTTGACGGTTTAAGAATGTAATTGTTTTGAAAAAGCTAAATGATTCCTCGACAAAGAAAAAGGCTGCACATGGGAGTGTACTCCTTCTTGGTGGAGGCTGGAGGAAAACTTGATAAATATTTCAGTAATTTCCTCACTCTACTGAGGGAACGGTCATGTTTCAGAATATGGAGAAGTGGAATGCATGACTCGGTGTGTGCAGCTGTGAGCATATCATTTCTCATTTCAAGCAACGCATACACACCCAAACACACGTGCACGCACGCACGCACACACACCACGTCACGCACACAAACACACACCCCACTCAATGGCATGGCTTCAGTGGAATTCCTCTGCCTGGGATGTGCACTTCCTCGATCTTTTTTTGATCTAATGCCTTAATCTCGCCTGTCATCCCGCTCTTGTTCCTCACACATCCACTCCAAGGGGCCCCCACCTCGGCCACTTTGCTTAAAATGCAGAGTGGACGGTCGAACATGGCGCCTGAGCATGGTCTGCTGCTCCCTCGCCATGTTTTCTAGAAATAGGACATGAGTAACCGCTCTAGAGGAACAACGGAACAAGGCCGACGTTGGCAGATAGAAATGCTTACATGGCAATACACCAGCCATGCTGCCGTCCTCTCTGTGTATGGGAGTGGATTGAACTTGTGTATTGACATTTACAGTATTGGGCATAAACGTAGGGAAATGTTGGAGTAGGGCAGTAAATTTCAGGGAAATGACTCCTTGTTAAGTCTATGGGCTTGAATGGAAACATGCACACAGTGCTAGCATTCCTGCCCGCCATTACAGCTTATTACGATAACTCTATCTTTCCAGGAGATAAAAACCTAGCCTTGTTGCCATTTGCCAGCTATTACTTTCGCTAATTATACTTAACTGCTCGGAGCTTATCTCCACTCCTCCTACACCATTGAGCAGTTATTTTTTTTCTTCCCTTAACACAAATTAGAGGAGGAGTGGGAGTTGGTTGGAGGGGGTGCCGATAACAGAACAAGGAGAAGTTCATTCAAATGTTATTACATTTGTAGATCATCAAAGTGTCCAACAGAAGCCTCTTAGGCTTCTGAAATCATATGAAAAGCATGGAAATGAATGCATTCAAGATCACCGATGGTGTCACATCAAGAAGTGTCCTCATTAAGCGGGTACTATTTCCCGAAGGCTCAATCGGAGATTAAAAGGAAAAGCCAATTCGCAATCAGGGGTTATCGAAGGTAAACAGGTGAATTTGAGCAGGGCCCCACAGATCGGGTTCACTGGAAGATGCTCAGAAGTCATGCAATTCAATGCTATAGATTCCCAGGTGCAGAGAGGAGAAGGATTGACACCCCACACAGAGGCATGCATGGTAGCCATTTTCAAACCGAACCCAGTCTACCCTGAATTCACAGCAAATCCACACAAATCAAACCCGAGGCCTATGAACACTGACCATATTTCTCTCCATCCAACTCCCCAGCAAGTTATTCATTGAGTGATTCCATCTCCAGAAGTCTCAGGATGAACAGGAAATTAAAATGTCATAGATCTGCAGTTAAGATGAATCAATGGAGTGCGATCAATGTTCATAGAAATTTCATGAACTTTGAGCTGATATAGATGAGACCAAAAACCTGGACAGTTACATTTCCAGCTGATATTGCACCTGCAACAGATAAAATGTCATTAACAAGGTTAAATTGCAGGGATGTATGGTATTGCACATCCATACATCCACATCAAAACTCCTTTCGTTTATATCTGGTCGACAGGGGCGGCGGCACTTGTTCTGTCCCCTCAGACGACATCTGAAGGAAGTGGGCTTCTTCAGGGAGGGTGACGTGGGACTTTCACACATTACCCACCTACAGGAATCAGATGGGGTGCCTTCACAGCTGATTGCAGGCGCAAATTAATATTGTAAAATGAAGATCAATACATGGACAGGGCGCCGATCGATGACGGCTAAATTACGGCCGCGTTCGCACCCCCTCATTCAAGATGAGTTGTGTTTTCCTCTCACAGTCAATACCGCGCAGCCTCTCTCATTCATTTCTCAATAAACTTGCAGATGAATTTCAATCATCAAAGTCAGTGGTGGGAGGGGTTGGGGGTTGAGGGGGGGGGGGAGCACGATTGGGGCTGTGGGTGGGGGTTGAAGTTCTTTCGAAGCCTGTTGGATGTTGAATGCACTGAAAATGGGGCGGGGAGGGGGGGGGTCAGGGGGGGGTGTAGAACATCTCGTCTATCAATAGCCTCCTCCGCCCCTCCCCACACACCACCCCCATCCTTTTTTTTTTACCTTGCTCACTGTGCAGGACTGATGCAGTAACTTAGTGAGGACGATCCATTTGAAGCCTGAAGCACCATTAGAAAACAGACATCTAACAACACGGCAGAGCAAAAAGGGGGGCCAATTAAAATCAAATCAATGAATACCCTCTTTCCAGAGAAACACCTCTGTCCTGGTACCATTCGTTCTCCCTTAAAGCCACCAAGCCACTATACTTAGTGCTGAATTTCACCGCGAGAGCTGTACTGTAGCCTAATAGGTAAAAGACATGCTCAACTGCAGCCACTTATTTCAATCAATTTCTCAGCGCCGGATTTCACAGGTCACTTCCTGATAACAGGCGGTGGTGTAATGCCAGCGAGCGCAGCTCAAAGCCCACCTGACAGGCCGGCTGACAGTGGGGGAGGAAGCGCGCGTGTCACGTCAGACCCCTAATTGGACGCAAGGACCTTCCTCCCCTGAAACCCTGTCGCTATCCGCACACGCTCACAAAAGGGCCTCCCCATCTGCGGCCGTCTGACTGGGCGACAACTGTCGTAGACACTCCCGCGGAGCTCGCTAAATACCATGGCTCTAATGAGACAGACAGTGGGACAGGTATTAGAGAAATGAGCAGGGTGATGGGGTCTCGGTCAACGCGGTCAAAGCGCTGTGCTGCATCCAACCTAACAACGGCCATGACATTTGTAAATGCCTATTTCAACTGTTTTTCTTATTTCTTTACTGCCTAGTGGTCATAAAGGCTCTCCACTGCATGTTCTATCTGGCGGGTTTCAAACGCACATTGGTCTAGGACTCTGCACCGTCGCCTTTGTTGTGGGTATCTGAATCCCCCTTTATAAGAGATATGTTTACATACCTCTGTGAACGGCTTTGATTACAGCATATCTGTAAGTGTAGGTCACGCCCCGTGGCTGACCAGTAGCTCCCCACCCTGCCCTGTGGAGGAGGAAATGGCGATGAGGCAGGGTATCTGATCAGCCCCAGATCCACAACTTCAAAGTGCCGCCGGACCGATGGGCGGAGGGGAGACCGGGGGATAGGCCCGATACACTGACTGAACAGGACAAGACCCCATCTGATCTGCTTTGATAAAGGACTCCATGTTTGTTTACCTAACTTCTTTTTTCTTTCTTTCTCTGGTGAAGTACCACAATACCGTGTTGTTGTTTTTTTTTCTCCCCACATTCTCAGAGTAGAGTGCAGGGTTTAATTTTAGAGTCTAAGTCGTAGAGTCCTATCACTATTTATATCTCTGGCGTGTGAACATACTGTACGCAAGCCAGCCAGCCTGAAAGTACATGGACACAGAATCAAATATTCACAAAGCGTTGCATCCGCCAAACCAAGTGTTTACAAACTAAGGGGGGAAAAAACGGATAAAAGAGAAAACTGATCCATAGTATATTAAGATCTTCCTTCTCCACTCCATCCCAGGCTGACATTCCTGATCTCCAGCAGTATTGAGTGAAGCACACATGACCTCTTTGTCCTTACGTTGATGAATGACTGCCTCATACCCATTTTGTCAGATTTTGGTGCAGTGGAGTCGATACCGTCACCTTGACAAGAAAACTTTGTGATCCATCAGCCCTCAAGGCTGTCTGGACCCAACTAAGTCTGCCAGACAGGAGCTCCTTACTGTATAGGGGGCATCTGGCTCATTCAGAATCCTTCACCCATGTGTGCTTTGACTCTGGGAGGTCGGAACCAATGACTCTTGTTACAGTCTCTTTATGGGAGGGGAAAAAATAGAGCCCTTGACTTGTACTAATAGCTGAGAAGCCATGGTGGTCACCTAAGGTCTGAAGACGAAGCACCCTGTCAGTGCCCAGCTTGGGAAATTAGCAAATAATGTTCTCCTCCCCTGACAAATGTGTGACAGCTCGCCTTCGCCAATCATTCTCCTCTAACCTCATGATGCATGTCTCAGATCCCCACTAGAGGATACACCAAGAAGTTTACTGACCCTCAATTTACCCATGACAAATGGGTCCCTGGCAAATGTGCGTTTTCTGGGGCGAGGAAAGGGTTCATTTTAAGCAATCCTGGTTATGTGGATGTCACTGATTAGGATAAATAGTGTCTGAGTGGGTTAGGGCTGCTGGCCCACCATGCCGCTAAGCTCTGCATGGGGCTGGGGGAGGGAAGGCGGGAGGGCTCTGAGAAACCAGGCCAAACGCTCCCATGCAATTACATGGTCAAATTGGACAACATGTTTAGTCCAAGTTATTCTTGGAGGGTATACACTTTTCTACTGTAACTTTGCAAAAGGGTTGAAAGGAAAAAAGTGTTGTGGCAATGAAGCTTGAGGTTCGAGGAAGGATCCTTAATAACTTAGTCTCTGCTTAAAAAAGCAGTGCTTAATACAGAGCGTAGTATTGACTTAGGGACAGCTACTCCTGTCTCCTTTTGATTTTTTACAACCTCGCTGACAGTTTGCTCTCACAGCTGTCCTGACCCATGGATAACCAATACCTGGATCAGACTAAGGACAAACCAGCTCTCCCAGTCGCAAGCGAACGAGGCGAGGAGACACACACATACATGGAACTGCCTGAAGGTTAAAAACCATGTGTTCTTTCAAAGCAGGGTGACGTTTAAAGTAGCTTCAGTCGAACGGTGTCTATTAGCTTGTGTTGGAGGGACGACATAGGGCTCCCATTCTCACAGATATCCTGTGAGTTTTGGACGTTTTCCAGAACGCCGGCCCGACACGGCATGTTCGTCTGCTGTTAGAGCCCGCTGCAGTCTTCTCCTTGTTGACTTTGGGTAATTTGTGATAATTTCTTAAATTGAGCGAGCTAAATCTCCACAATTAGGGCGTTGGGGCAAGAAGAGTCAACATGAAAAAGGTCTCAAAGCGCATTTCTCAAGGCATGTTGAATAGTCACGCTTGAAGCATGGGCTTTGATAAATGGACCTTTGATATGCACACACGGTGCACTAACATGACACCATTACATTCGGTGCCCTTCAAAACAGAGTAGGAACATCGCTCTCTGCTCGTGTCTTCATTTAACATGCACTGCCGTCGTGATTCATCCAAAGCCTGGTAACTTACCATGTTGAAGAAAAGCGATTTCACACCACAACAACAACTCTATCGTGGGGTGTGTGAATCTATGCTTTTGGCCACCTTTTCAATGCATCGGAAAACCTCTGCTCTGTCGACGTGGAATATCATGTATCTGTTCTAGGTGACCCGACTGTCCTCAGTGGTTTTAATGTCCCATCGCTGTAGATACTGCATGAACGGGGCGTTAATCCTGCCGTCAGGCGCCCTGAGTCCGCTCACGGCCCGGTCCTCTTAAACGCTGATCCCCGTACAGTCGAGGTGAGGTGAGGCAGCGCGGCGAGGAGCTGGACCTGTCCGCTAGCGACTCTCTCTTTTAATTCACTGCACTAATCAATTGCAGAGCCATTGCCTCGCGGGGTAATTGTATCTTTCTACTAACTGGAACAGAGAAGGAACCCAGGCAAGGAGCGAGCGAGCGTGCACGCGAGAGAGAGAGCTGCAGACGGAGACACGTTTCCCCACTAAAACCTGATGGTAATCATCCCAATCCGCTTAGCCTGTGTGACTAATGGGGTCTGTTCTTAAGGGACCTGGCACTTTCACCGGGGTGCTATAGAAGCCATTAATGTCTTAACTTATACACCTTCCCCAGGCTTCAGTGAGACACGCACACGCACACACACACACACTCGCTGCACGGCACACAACACTCTTGTTTCATTATCCCGGTGCCTTGTTGGCCTCTGCTCTGGCCCCTGCTAGGGAGGTTAAACGCAGGAGCGCTGGGCCAGACTGCATGGTTGGAGGGGAAGGGGTACGAATGGCTGGTGGGAGGGGGGGGGGGGGGGGGGGAGGGCTTGATGAGAAACAGCTGCCCTAGGATGGAGGGTCTGGCTGGGGGTATGGGAGGGGGGGGTGGGGGGGGCTACCTCCTGGACCTCCAACCCTACTCCACTTTTTTTTTCGGGTGGATGTGCTGTGAGCTCAAGGCCGGGGCTGTGTTTGAGGCCTGTGGGGGAATGGTGGGGGGAGGTGTGGAAGGTGGTGGTGGTGGGGGGGGGGGGGGGGGGGGTGCTTTGGCGCAGTGTGTCTCACTCCCCCATCAGAGCCCTAACAGGGAGAGGCTTCCAGGTCAGACAGACCGTGACCCCTGCAACCTCGGCCTGCTCACCAATGATGACAGATAAGACCACCACTTCCTTCTGTTTGCCAAGATAATCAGCCTTCACTTAGAGTGTGATACACACACACAGACACACACTCACACTCACATTGTGCAAGACAATTCCAAATCTTTTACATCTTAAAACAATAAGAAATCCCGTAACATATCTCAGAAATCAGCAAATTAACAGATGCACTGCATATCTCACACTAGGTAAATAGAACTGGCAAAGTAAGTTCCCCTGACAGCTTGAGTTTAACAGAGCTTGGCAGCAACCCTTTATAATGGCAGTTCAGGGAGGGATCGAGTTGCACTCGTAGAAGCCCCGTCTACCAAACACCTTGAGCTAGTCAGGCAGATCTCACACATTTAACATTCCTAAGAGCAAGGGCCCTGCTTAGTTCATTAGCGATGCATGGACACTGATCTCCATTCAGGGAGAGAGAGGGGGGGGAATGCCAGGGCAGTCAAGCCCACCAAGGAGAGACTGAGATGGGGCACAAAGCAGCCTGACTCACCGGTGTAGACGAACCTCCCGGGGGCACCTTTGCAGAACTGCTTGGACTTGTAGGACAGCGTGACTTCCACCACTCCAGGGATGTGCCTGGGGGGGGTCTGGACACGGATGGCGTGGGGGGTGATCAGCTGAGACAGAGAGGGGGGTTGGGGGGGGGGGGGGGCAGAATTACACACACGGGAAACCATCTCAACCAAACGCTAAACGCCCGGGTGTTCATTCTCCAAACCCAAATATCAAATCTCTAACAGCATCCCTAAACATGCACAGTCCTGGAGAGCTCAGTACCTCGCTCCATACGAGCATGGTCCCGAACACGACTTGCAGGCCGTCGAAGAAGTTGTCCCCTATGATGATGACGGTGGCTCCCCCAGTGGTCCAGCCCTCGCTGGGGCTGATGGCCTTGATGCACGGGGTGGCTGCTTATCCAACACAAAACAGAAGAGCGAATTCAGCACCTTATCTCTCACACAGTGAAGCCATGTCTCTCTCACATAGACATATATGTATATATCTGTGGCGATGGTAATCACCCCTGGAAAGAAAGAGAACATGATGGATTTCTCCTTTAAGGCTAGAGAATCAAAACCATTCATCAGCGCGTTAAGAGTGCTGTAGTTAAGCAGACCCTTCAAATGGTCCGCTTCACAAAGGCTAAACGCTAGGCTCGCCCGGGAAAATGATTTCATGTAGCAAATTATGTGTCAGGGCAAATGTAGCCATCAGAATTGATTAAGCGTAGCGCTGCGTTTACAGTAGAATATTTCAAAGTTGAACACGTCTCAAATGAGTCAAGAAGAAGGCTGATAAGTGAAAATGACGAGCTAAAGCTTTGCTGGTTCATGTTGGGCCCATTGTCTTTGTTCTCTGACATATTATTGCTCTGAATGCGGTTTCAGGTTTCAGATCATGAATGCACTTATGAATTATTCACACACGGTTTTTGTGCCTTTTGTGATCGATTCAATCCATTTCAGATTGTTTATTACAATGCTTTTCATCTGGCAGGAGTTTTTGCGACATAGCTGCACCATACATTAGCGCTCTGGGCTGTTGTTATAATCTAATTTGAATGATCTTGTGCCAAATACTCACTGTCATTTGATGTATTACCTTAATATGGTGTTCACACCAAACCCTATGTTTACAACAGAAATAGCTTGACAGCTAACCATATAATACCAATATCAAATTTAATCTCTTTCCATCAATATAATTTAATATACAGCACTGTGAATTTTCCATGATTCTACACTGCTACTCAAAATGCAGAGGAATATTTTCAGCGGGTGGTTTTACATGAGTGCAGTGTTTGGCCTTCATTATGAGTGTCTAACACTCAAGGTAAGTAAATCACTGTTAGCCAGTGTTGTATGGATCACCACAGACAAGACATCTCCTTTGTTTGCCTTGCTGTTAGGTCTGCTGAGGTCATGTTTGCTGTCTCTCCCGGCCCATAAAGTGCACACACTGGTACTACAGGGAATCTGACTTCAGCAGCCACTGCTGTTGACTTCATGCTAATCACCTCCTACAGATTTTCATTTGGGAGGCCTAGAGGAGTGACATTTGCTTTCTTTAATTGCGAAGCGGAGCGCCTGAAAGAGGACCAAGCCTCTGTGGGCATGCGGGGTCCCCTCTCAGGAGCTGACCTTCATCAGTACGGACGATTACGGCAAATAATTCACCCTTCAAAATTACTGTAAACAAATTGACTTTGGGGGGGGGGAGAGAGGGAGAGTGGGATAGAGAGAGAGAGAGAGAGAGAGAGAGAGAGAGAGAGAGAGAGAGAGAGAGAGAGAGAGAGAGAGAGAGAGAGAGAGAGAGAGAGAGAGAGAGAGAGTGGAGGAGGAGGAGGAAGAAAGATGACGGTGGATGTTGGGGGGCAGCTGCAGCTTGCAAGCACACACACATGTACAAACACACACACTTTCACACACACACACAAACACCTCAGAAATCCCAAAGCCCACCCTCCCACACACACACACACACACACACACACACACACACAGAAAGGATCCGTGCAGCGGCGGCAACTGAGTCCCTAAGCCATCCACCCTTCTGCCTGATCATTTGCATATGTCTCAATGCACAGACAGAGAGGGGAGCATGTGTTGAATGGGGACCGTGGCAAAGTGGATTACACAGGCAGCGCAGGCGATCTGATGATAGACACGCACAATGCCCCCCTCAGCAGATGATAGGCATCACAGGGAGGGGATGGAGACCACAGGACCATACAGGGCTGCCAGTGTCAAGCTCAGTCACCCACGTACCAACTTTAAGAGTCACAACAGGGGGAAAACGGCATTCCTGCTCTACACCTATTCGAGGAACTGTTGTGTTCTGCTGCAGCATATCTATGCTTAATGTGGACAGGTGACTGCTTGAGTCGAGACCAGTATGGGCGGATCCGGGATCAGCAGGTTTTCCCGTCCTCCCTGGTTTCGGCTGTTGCCAGAGTAACGTCCAACTGATCCCAGATCTGAGCTGAGGTCAAAGCTCTAGTATTGAGACGCTCAAACAGGTCTGCTGTGGCCCTGGCGAGGCTGTCCTTTGTTCTGCCTGCTGAAATGTGTTGTAATTGTGCTGTGGGATGTCCAGATGGTCGGCTGATAGTGCAGCTGATGGGATTATACCTTTTACCTCTCCCTAGACCATCTGTTCCCTTTGACTCTCCCTCTCTCTGCCATTCTCTCGCTCTCTCTGTCTCTCTCTCTCTCTCTTTCTCTCTCCCTCTTTTAGGCCCAGCAGTCTGGATTCACTTGTCTTTATTGCATAAACCCTAACAACATTACAGCCACTTGGCATGTAAATGAGCCAAGCCCTGCAGGCTTCTATGCTGAGTCTACTATATTGTGTGGTGCTCTGTACAAGGGAGACAGAGCTGTGGAACGTGTGTGTGTGCCCGCGTGTGTGTGTGCCCGCGTGTGTGCGTGCGCCCGTGTGACTAAGAGGGAGCGAGAGCTCGAAAGAGAATCTGTACACATATTTGTGTCTGATTGTATACATGTGTGAGTGACAGCCAGCCAAAGGCGCATTTGTGTCTGAATACATATGCTTGTGTGATAGTTTACACAAAGGGCCACAGATTCAGAACGTGGACGGTTCAGGTGGTGTTGACATACATTCCCCCTCAGCGCCAACAGGGGGCAGCACCTAGTGATCAATGAGAGCCAGTCACACAGGCATCGAGAGGAAGCCTCCCTGAGTCACTCGGTCACATATCAGAGGCTTCTCACCCAGTGAACTCCCAGGGAAGAATGTGTTGCTAATTTAAAGCACGCTGCCTTGTCTGCCTGCCTGGTGTCAGTGAGCTATGGAGGACATGGATAGGATTACGTTTTATGACCGAGTATCCTGTTCTCACGTGTCACGTCGAGGGAGTGTCTGAAACGGGGTCTCCGAACATGACGAGGTCGTTGCTTATGCTAACATTGTTGCTGCATGCGAGTTGCCGATAGATGAAAAGCTTCTCTTCGCACTTGCCACGTTCAATTGCGCAACTGACAACAACAGCTCGCTTTCTTTTCGGCTGTTTGAGGAGTCAGTCTTGTGCTTTGAAGGGTGTGGTGAGGAGGAACAGAAAAGGATGGGGTTTCAGTAACCTGTATAGAACACACACACACACCACACACACACACAGGGTCCCGTGGGATAAGGTAAACATGGTGGAGAGGGCTCAACCTCTTTAATTGCTCTCCTCATTAAGAAACTGGTTGCTAGGCAATCCACACCTATCGTGTCATAAACGTGAGACACACAAACAAAACGTCAGCGAACATAATGACTTTGGTGCTTGGGGCAGGACTTTAATTATTTGATTTTGTTCTCCAGTAGAGGAGTCATTAATAAAGACAAAAACAAATAGATTAGCTTTTTCCCCCCACTAGGGCTAGAGTGCATGGAGATATATTAATTGTCTAGTAGTCTTTTTTTTTCTTTTTTCATTGTTCTATTAAGCATTACATTTGCTTTTGGTGATAGAACCATTAATGCCTATTAAAGCTCAGGCTGAAGGTAGGTTTAGTCATTGGTGTATATAAACTGTTTGGCCACCCATAATTGGCTCTTAAAATCTGAAGATAAGCAATTTGCACAATTGGCTCCCAAATTTTTTTTCCATGATCTTTCGGCTGTGTGCGCTCTCATCTGTGAGAGGGGACCGGGGGGGGGGGTCAAAAGGTTATGTTTAGTGCATTTTACTTTTTGGATTTCCCATGGATTGGTGGTCCTGTTTCTCTCTCTCTTTTGGCCGAGCAGGCAATCAGTCTATCATATGGAATCAGTTGGAAGAAAAACAGTAAGTTCTGTTTTTCTCATAGACGCCCCCCCCTGCCCCACCCCCTCTCCTCCTCTTTGCCCTCCTCCCTGTTTCTGGTCTCTCACAGTTGAAACTGCAGCACCCCGAACGACAGGAAATTGACCTCACAGTGAAATTCTTAAGCAATTTGATCATGTTTCACCAAGGCTCGAAAGTAAACTTAGGCGCAATTAACATCTTCACAAGGTTTGGAAACGGCACAAGGTTCTACAGCAGGAATCGCCGGTAGCATTGGAATCACAATTATCATTTCAAAAATCATTTCACACTGTATAACATGTACCATGTCCAATTCTAATAAAAGGGTGAGTGTTAGGGAGACAAGAAGCAACAAAAGAGAACAGACTGACACAGATGGAGCTGGAAAGGATGCCAAAAGACTGAGAGCACTACGGAAATGGAAGAAGTCAAAAAATTAAAAAAAGATTTATTCAAGAGAAGGAAGAGAGCGTAGCAAATAATAAGATGTAAAATGTGCCTACCATTCTCCAGATAAGGAGGCGTACCTTCTGAAGGGTCGAGTCTGCGAGCCCTTCGCCCGTGCTTGGAGTTGTTGTGGACGAACATGTTGTCTGAAACAGCCAAGACATGGCCGTCCACATTGACGGTTGTTGATACGACAACCTGCAACAAGAGTGAAGGTAGAACGTGTCATTTAGTAATCCGTAACACAAAGACAGAACAGGAGGCAAAGCAGTTGAAATCTTCGGGTCCGGTCTGGTTGTCTGAGTAGCTGTGTTGGAACAATGTATTTTTGGACAGTGACTTTGGATTACTCAGGCACTCAGGTGTCTAAAATACAACGCATGTTCCCCTCATTTATGACCGTCTTAACACACATGCAGAAGCATTGATAAGGTTTGTTCTCAATTTAAATGCGGTGGTGGGTAAACGTACAGATTAACAACTTGAATGGTCACAGTTCTCCTCGCTAAACAAACAGTTTTCCCAGGATCAGATTCCTAAAAAGGCAGACTCCACATTTGAGAAAGCTTGTTTTTTTGTTTGTTATTCTTTTCTTTTAACCACCAGATCTCTAAACAGTGGTGCGCGTATGAATGGCCAAAGTGTTTCCGTGCCGGAAACAGAGAGCCCCTCTAAGGTTCACTTCGCCGGTAACTGACCTCAGTGGAGCGGTGGAATTTTCGGGGGGGGGGGAGTGAAGGCTGGCGGGGGGGGGGGGGGAGAGAGAGATTGAGGTGGTGGTGGGGGGGGGGGGGGGTTTGGTTGGTTTGTGGAAGAAGGGAGGAGGTGGGGAGCAGAGGGAAGGCAAGGAGAAGGGGGGAGGGGGGGGGAGGGAGGAGGTGAAAGAGCTCCATTCTTGTGAGCAGGTTCAGAGCTAGGCCAAGCCTGGAATGATGGATTGGGCCCTCTCTGGCCTCCAGCTGGTTTTGGGGGGTAATAAGTGGAGTGGAAGGCATGCAGAATACACAACCTTGGCCGGAGAAACACCTACACAGGAGCATCTGGGAAATCTATTTAGGAAAAAAAGGCATTCTGGCCATTGGACAGGAGACCGGAGATGATCGCCAAAAATATTGGGAAGCATTACAATACTCCCCAATGCCAAAACCGAACAATAATGATAAATCACATTCATAGAATCCATGTTGGCGATTGTGTTTTCTTTTTACGAAATAAATCTCCATTTGTTGAATTTGTTGAGATGAAGCAGATGTGAATGGGGGGGAGGGGGAGATGTACATAACCCTAAAAGCATCCACTTATGCTTGCCTGAGACACAAAAGTGTCTGTCAAGTATGATCGCCCTGTCTCCTATGAACTTCAGCATGTCCGACTTACTCTTGGACGCTCCTGTCATGGACCTTTGGCTGTTGTGACAGACCCTCCCCCACCCCCCCCACCCCTCCCACCCCGGTCTCTCTGGGTTGGGAGCTGGAGGGTTCTTGTCCTGGAGCAGAGAGTCCTAAAGGGCTCCAGACTTACTGCTCCCTGGCTGTGATCTGATAGCAAGCCAGGCTACAGTGTGTTGGGAAACACCTTTCAGCTGGTTTTCATTGGCTGCACAGTGTTTTGTGTGGGTGTCTGCGTGTGCGCGCGTCTGTGTGTCTGTGTGTGTGTGTGTGTGTGTGCGTGTGTGTGTGTGCGAGTTAACACTGTTGTTACACGTGGTGGGATACTCCTTCATTCTGTGCTGTGGCTCAGAAAGCTGTCAGAGTCACAATTGATAGCACCTCCTAAATCCTACATCCTTATTTGTGTCAGATGCTATTCCCCAATAAATATTCTTTACATGTGTTCAACAGAGCACTGACTCACACTCAAACACTCAATTCCTCTCCATACTTCCCAGATCCGTGTGTGCATGTGTACGGATGTGTGTACGTGTGTGTGTGTGTGTGCGTGCGCGCGTGTGCGTGTGAAACGTGACGAAAACACGTTTCTTAAGGATGTCGTGCAATTTAAAGTTACCTGGAATCTGCGCATGTCTCTGGGATTCCCTGCATTCTTCAGACAGTTCTGATTGCACTTGAGGAAAAACTTTAGGAAGAATCTGCAAGAGAGAGCACAAAAAAACAAACACATTGTTTTAATTCACCACATACTGGAACTAGAGTCAACCAAACCCAGACCACAGATCTCCAATAGCAAAGACAAAAGGCCAATAGGAATGGCCGTCATCTCCCTCGACGATGCGGCACGTTACGTAGGTCTGACTAATATATGGCACTTCACCATTCCACAATCCAACCATAGCGACTGTTCCTTCAAAGAGAACACCCTGCTTCTAGCATCAAGCCATTGTCATCCCATCTCTTCACCTGAGTTCACAGCCTTCTCCAACTCCCATCTGCTGCGAACATACAGGAAGTCACTTGATATTCCGCCCACCTATTTAATCCCAGAACACCCCCTGTGCAATTAAAGTTCTCCTGTTCAATAGGGAGGCAAATGAGGCCCACCTGTGACCAGGTCTTGTTTGAAGAGCATCAGGGATAAAGGACCTAACAAGGTGAGAGCGCGCCACAAAACTTATAGGCCTGTCAGGCAATTAGGCGGCCACTCTTGGGACCACCGCACGCCACACACACACAAACACACACTTACACACACCCACACACACAGAACCACACATACATACAACCGCAGAGACGGACAACCACACACAAACACACACACTGGTGGGTGGGTTAGGCAATTATGCCACAAATTACAACCTGGCTAATCGTCTCCGAACAAATGTCACGTCTAAGAGGGATCTGGGCTCGGTTAGTCTGGGAGCCCGCGCTTCAGCTGCCAAACGTTAGCCTGTGGACGTCAGTTCTGTGGGATTTTATTGAAAAAGCCTCCTAGAGAGATCTCCAATAACCTTTGAGCGAAAATGATAAGGGAGAATAGGAGAGTAAGCTAAGCTGAGGCTTGTTTTACTGTGTCGTACCCTGTAAAATGCCTCCCCCTAACTAATCCTGAACATCTACGATCAATGGAAATGTGTAACACGCCTGCAAATGCATAATACATAATGACTCGCTTGTCACGTGTACAAAATATTAGACAGAACCACAAGTGTTGATGCTTTGTGGTTCTCTAAAATGGGATGTAGTCTAAACACTTACAGTAACAGATGCTAATTTTTCACCTCTTTCTATGTACTCGCTTTATGTGCGGTACAATGTTGCCGCTGGAAAAAAAACGAAATTGGCTCACAGCATTGCAGCCACTTACCGGTATTAGCTGCCATATATTGCGCCACATATTGCATGAGCATTTTATTTAGCTAAACACTGAGGCCTGTGGCCTGCAAGGACGCTTTCTCAACACTTAAGCCTTCTGCGTCTCTCAGCGGGCTCCCTTCCAGGGCAGTAAATCAACCTCTGAAATGACCCGCCCAACCCAGGCCACATTAACACACGCACTAGCCATTTAGAAGCGCCCTCCAATAGACTCCAGTACCACCGCAGAGAGCCCTGGAGAGGATGAGAGGTGAAAAAATATTTGCGCCTCACATCCAAGGAGCTTTGGCCCGCGACATCAATAACGGACATTTTGAGCCACGCCAGAATTCTGATTGCCCGTTGGTGTGTGGCTTAGCCCATAAAAAGACCGGGCTTTGTCATTAGTGCATTTCGCTTAATTGTGTTTCGCTCTGTGTTGAGGTTGCATCTGTTGGCCGATCATCAGAATGACCATTACGTACTCTAATTCCCTGACCCTGTTTTTATTTCCCAATAGAGTCGTAATGTGGAGCGGCAGACATCTGCGGAAAGCAGACCTGAAATACGACTTTTATTTGTCTGTCGCCTCTCGTACAGATTGGGTTTGACGAGTGTGTGCGTTCAGCTGTGTATATATGCATGCAGTATGCCACTCTGTGCAAGATGCAGTTTATATCAAGTAAACAGTTTAAATGTTTTTACTTGACAGTGAACATATTTTATAGAAGCAACATACTAGGAGCGTCTTCATTCGTTTATGATCCTGCGTGACTTTCTTACAAGGCTGCTCTTAGCACTTAAGAGTCAAAAGTGAAGCAACAATAAACTGAAGAAACAGACAACAGGAGAATAACATGTACTCACACTAGCAGGTACTAGAGCTCATTTGAGTTTACTGTTATCAAGGCGATTAACAACTGTTTTCCCCCGCAAAAAAAGAAGCTTAATTTCAGTAGCAGTCCAAAGCAGTAGCAGCAGAGAAACATCTATTACATTACAGTTGTTTAAGATTCTACATGAGCATTGTCTAAATTGGTCCTTGGTGAAAAGGCAAGCAATTAAGACGCGGCCCCTCTCTCGCTCCCTTTCTCTCACTTCTTAAATATCTACAGAACTTTGGGCTGGTGTTTTGGCACGCAGGGAGACAAAAGGAGGTTGTTTAATTGTTTTTTAATGGGATATCAAGTCGTCGCTGCCATTAGATGTTGGCAACGGAGGGCAAGGGGGGATAGGGAGAAAGAATGAACTGCAATTAGGTTTGATTAAAGCTATCCTTCTCAATAATCAGCTGTTCTGACAGGACAGGGAGGCCCCGGTGGCCGCCGAGATGGAGGAAGGTGTTGAGTGATATTAAGGCCAATGAAGGGGATATTAACATGGCTAATTAAGGCTCCGGCAAAGACAGGAGAGGAGATGAGAGGAGCCTCTCCGTGGACCAAGCTGGATGGAATAATCGGCCCAGGCAGCTATCAGTTGGTTGAGAGAAAGAGGCAGTGAGAGAGAGAGAGAGAGAGAGAGAGAGGGGTGGGGGGGTGGAGTTCATCAGATGGACAAGAGAGGGAAGGAAGAGTAAAAGAAAGACCGGGGAAAAGTAAGTGAGAGGTGAGACAAAGAGATAAGGGAGACAGCGTTATATAGAGATATAGGACTTGGGAGATGGAGGGGAGAGCTTATTTTGACACACAGCTCTCTCCCGCCTTGTCTGATGTCTGCCAGTCTTAACGAAGACCCTGCCGTCAGCTTTTATCTGCCGACTGGCAGTCTTACAGGTCCACAAATCAACGCTAAAACAATCCCGCTCAGGCGAGGACTAAGGCAATTAATACCATCCTCCTGTAGCACCTCCATGCGCACCCACTGCTAGAGCTACTAATCATGCCATAATGATTTCTCTCCCTCCGGTCAAAGGGGAAATAGATTGTCTCTTTAGTAATGCAACGGGCTAGGCTGTTTCCACTCCCTGGCTTCACAGGCCCGGTAATTGAGGAGAAAAAGGCCGACTTTGGCACTTTGACTGATTTGAGGGCTGCTAGACCCTCTTATCTTTACTCTGATCATTTTAGGCTGACACTCAAAGGGAGACCCATCGGCCTAATTCTAGCTCGCCCCTCTCCCACCATCAAACGGAGGAGAGAGCCGGGGGGGGGGTGGGGGGAACAAATAAATGAAGTGAGGACAGTCTTCCCTAATTCGGGAAGCTGACCTAATTGGGGGGGATAGATGTCACCCTCACTTCTCCCTGTCAACCCACTAAGCACCAGAGAAAGGGCCAAATAAGGATCATGTTAAAGGTGCTCCTACTTCACTGCGAGACTACGTACAACGTGCTTTATTTGGCAGAGGTTAAGAAATCTTTGCAATGGGATTTGACACATTGGACCACGTGTTCGAACGTCACAAAATACAAATTGTCAGGGCATTTGTGGAGAACTGACACACGATACTCTGACAGATGGCTGTGATATTGGAGAGAGCCAGGTATTGACAGGCCTAAACTCCTGATTGGTGCCCCAGCACTAATGACTAACATGCAACGTCCACAGTCGGCAGCCATGACAGTGAGGTCATCCGTTGCGGGGCGGTGTGTATCGATCAGCGCCCAGCTCCAGCCCATCAGAACCCAGCTGCTTCTGTTCCAGCGGGCTCTGTAACAACCGTTTCCCAACACCAGACTACAATCTGCTGACACCAGATCTCTACGCTGAGATAGTAGTACATGGGTCAATAGCCTATCGGATTTCCAAAACGCCAGGGTCTTAATGTCAAGCCTCCTGCGTTTCCCACCATGCCAGTTATTAGGCCCTTCACTGTACTGTATTCACATCCCTGTTGTGACAGGCCCAAGTACTTATAGGAGTGAGCGAGTAAGAGCAAGAAAAGATGTAAAGGTGTCAATGTATAGATCCTAATCTCAATCTACAAGAGTGGGCATAGTACTGACTTTGTATTTCAACCTCTCAGATCTCCGAAAACGAGGAGGGCGTCGGTTTGTGCCGCGCTCTGGTCGCTGTTGTCTTCTCTCGTCAAGCAGAGCAGTTTTCCTGGGCTCGAGCTGCTGTAAACCACAGCGCATTAACGGTATTTGCTCTCCCCCCCCCGAACAAGCGTCCGGGGACCAGAGCCACACAGATCCTATCACTTCTTTAGCAGGGAACAAGTGCCTTACTATCCAACCTTATTGGGTTTGCCAAATTAACCCTTCACACTCCAGGGAGCCATTGCTCTCCGCTTTGGAACCCAATAGTCAATGTCACAGTCACTGTTATTGTTCAACGGTGACCATTCCACAGGTCTAGATGATTCTAGTGAGGGATGAATCAAGGTAGTGCTGCTGATGTATGTCTTCTGTCTTTTCTGCCACTGTCTGTTCGGTTTTGTTTGTACCTGGTTTTTGCCAATGGTAAAAATATTCCCTCTGCACTCTCTGATGTAACCCCCCTCCTCCACTCATCCTTCTACACTCCTTTTCCTCAACCACTATCTTCCCATCCCCTAATGGGTAGAGTGGCATTGACATCATTTCACTAGAGGATCCCCCACTCTGTCAATCTCTCTTCATCTAGTCCATGGCTACTGGACTCATAACAGCATCCTCTCCCTCTCTCTTCCTTTTTCCCTCTCTGTCTTTTTTCCTTCTTTCTATTTCCCTTAGCTTCTTGCTTAACAGAAAGAGAAATGCTTGTCTCGCACAAATGGATCACGTCAAACACTCCTACACACATCTAGCCCAGACTCCCTCCAGGCCTCAGCACAGGTTTACTGAAACAGATTAGATGAAGACTCAGTGCTCCTGAGAACTATCCATCACAGTGTAACTGTGCTGGGGACGAGGTCCGGGGTGTGTGCAGCGCTTCATAGTCCTAGACCTCTCTCTCTCTCTCTCTCGCTCTCTCTCTCTCTCTCTCTCTCTCTCTCTCTCTGTCTCTCGGTCTCTCTCTCCCTCTCTCTGTCGCTCTCTCTCTTTCTGTCTGTCAGATCTCGAACAGCTAACTACAGCTCCTGTGTACTATCCCTGTGTCTGTCCTTTGTTTTACTTTGAATATGGTTTCTCTGTTTCGTGGCTTTGAAGATGTAAGAAGAAAAAAAACAAGACACACGAGACACACACCATAAATAATTCTGCTATTTCTCTCTGCTGTGGTCCTACTGTTAGAAAAAACAACAACCATAGATAGTCCACATTCTCACCAAAATGACAATCCTAAAACCAACACCAGACACGATACTAATAATTGTCCTTATCGTGTTCTCAATAGGTAAATAGAGCGCTTTATTTAATTACAGTAATCACCCATGTCAACAATGCAGCTCAAATTTCTCCCAAAATGTTTACACTGAAAGCCAGCTGGACGTGGAGAAGGTATCTCTGGGTTATTTTCGTACAGGGGGGAAATATGGTGCTCTGATTGCTGCTTGGCGTTGGGGCTTGGGGCCTCGGAGGAAATACCAGTCAGCACCTCGCTGCACTAGTGAGATGGAAGATAAGCACATGTTGGACTAACCGACTGGGGTGAATAGTAGTATTTAGGGTGTTGGACGTGGGGTGCCTGGAAGGCCCCAGAGTTTGCCTACAATGAGGGCCATAGAGCGGTGCATGTGGGAGACGTGCCCTGGCCCCACGGGCAGCACCTTGGAAGGATCAGGCCGAGGCATACGCAACACAACGCAGCTGTACAGGAAAGAGCAGCGGGAGGGCTTTGACCATTCACTGACAGGCATGCCGCATCCTGGAGAGGACGGTGGGGGTGGGGGAGGAGGGGGGTGTGTGTGGGGGTGGGGGGCTGGGGGGAGGGGGGGGGGGGGGGGGGCTATGAGTGTGTGCCTGTGTGTGTGTGCAGCCACTGGTGTGGCGTGCACCGGTGTGTTTGTTAGCTGTGCACAGATGTATGAATGTACGAGTGTGTTTGCTCCCTACATCATATTATTACTAATGTATAATACATGCATCTAAAGTGGATGTCAAGGCTGGTCAGTCATCATAAAACATGAGGCAGCCACTCTGCTATTGCTGCCACATTAACTCTGCCTCAAAAACACCCACCACAGTGGACTGTCATGTAGGAGAGAGAGAGAGAGAGAGAGAGAGAGAGAGAGAGAGAGAGAGAGAGAGAGAGAGAGAGAGAGAGAGAGAGAGAGAGAGAGAGAGAGAGAGAGAGAGAGAGAGAGCGTGAGAGAGAACAGGTCAGTGCTTAAAGCTAACAGGTAACCTTCTGTGCACCTAGGACAAAGGCAGGGGGAAAAGAAAATGTCAAATTAAGAGAGGCCAGGCAGAGAGACGTGGCTGCCATATTTGTGTGAAAGCCCAGTGCTGTTGGCAGCAGAGATGGCTGCTTTCTGATTCATCTGGGGCCGTATGGCAAAGCTTTGTCAGTCTGTGCGAGGTATAAATAATTCAGGGTGAGAGATGGCAATTACAGGGCCCTGCACAACCAAAATGAATATTTTATAAGGACTAAAACTGCCCTGGAATGAATCACACACATGGAGTCACACACACACACACGCACACACACCACACAAAGGTAGCACATATGAACCCTTAGCACAGCTGTTGTACTGTTGACAATATTACTATCACTGTACAGTATATAAACCCAGACCATTGTAATAGGGACATATTTACTTATACACATGCATGTGTGATTTATCTCATTCTTTATATAAGGGTCGTATGCTGGAAAAATTTATGTTGCTGTCATTAGGTTATAAAAAGGCAATATATATAATTTCACAGATATACTCTTATGGTTTGGTACTCTGTTTCAGAATCCAAGTGTTCAATAGACCTACTGGTAACTTACAGGATATAAAATGGCTAACAAAGGTTCATAGTAGTCCATAGTATCTGCCTAGAGAAAAAGCACCCTCCAGAGACCCAAAGCCTTTGCTTTTGACCCCGTAAATATGGCCTTTGTGTGAAAAGAAAAAGAAGTAAAATGCTAATGGGAAAAGATTAAACCAAAAAGCCGCCTGAAGCATTTACCTTCGAAAAGGTTTTGTCTGTCAGGTTTCCTGCAAAACTCTGTCTTTATAATTCTGAGACAAAAAATAACATTGTTCTGTGTTCCGGAGGAGCGCAGTAGCTTGGTTGAATGGCCATTGTGTGTACCAAGCTAATGATACCTTAGCCTTTGTAAGAGGGAGGCCAGGTAGCTCTGTGACATCAGCACCACACAAGCCCTTCTCTGTCCGCATGTTTAGGAAAGGCTTGTGGGAAAATGGTATAGAGAATAAACAGACATTGTGTGGCGCATCCCCTTTCGCTCTTAGCACTTGGTGCAAAAGGTTATCATAAAGATAACCTATCCTAATCACTCTCTGACTAATAGAACTCTTAACCTTCAGTCAGGTCAATGTTACTCCCGCAGATTGTTGTAAACACTACTTCAAAAATTGGAATTTTACGATATAAAATGTCTTTTTTGGAACATGTATTTGGAGTTACACAATATCGGGTACTCAAGGTTGTAAGTCATGCGATGATTGGTCAGTCCATCGTGGAGATGACAACCCTCTGAGGGAGATTGGACTCCTGGAATGAAGACACAGATCGACTGTGCCGGAGAAAGTGACAGCGGGGCAAATGCTGGGAGAAGGCTGCATCCTCCAGAAGCGCACACTGTTAGCGATATAGCTAGCTGTTGTGAAGGCTGCTGACAAACTGGTAGCGCGGCATGTCTCGCTCCGTTTGGGAGAATTTCAAAGAGTGCGATTTGCAAATAACATGAGTCTCTGGGCATAGACTGGGCATGTAAGTATGGGGAATAAAGCCCCCTGACTCCACAGAGGGAAACCCTCCCTTGTCAGCTCAGTTCTTTGTCAGGGAACCTGACAGATAAACAGACAGTGTTTTTCCTCTCTCTCCTCCTCTTTTATGTAGACAGGGGAGGGTGTCTGGTTCTTCCACATACAGGTTGAGTTGCTTAAGGGGAGAAATGTGTTGAAAGACGCCCCCCTGGCTCTCGAGGCAATGACTGAAAATATTTCGGGCCACTTCAGACATCCTCAAACAACAAACAATGGGGGTTGATGTGTAACCAGATAAAGCAGAGATGTGGTGACTGCATGGGCCAGGGCCTTCACTCCTACAGGGCTTATTCTTCATGCTAATTACTTCTAATGAGCTTCCTGAAATATGACTAATTATATCAAGCTGATTTCTTTAATTAGTTTGTAATAATTCCTTGCATAAACATCATAGTAAACAGATTAAGACATTTTAAAAATATCAATTTGTCCTACTTTAAAAGATGCTCAGAGGTTTCAAGTTAATCTTGCTTAGCCCAAAACGCAAGAGCAAACATTTATTAAACTATTAAATATGTACTCAGAGGATGTGTGATGACACTAAAGCAAATGTACTGCACATTTCTCTTTGAGGTTATGTTTAATGTGGAGAGCATGCCGCTCTATGACAAACACAGTTGGAGTGCTCCAAGAGGGGGTAGTGTTAACCCCTGTGCTTGTCTGTGTATAATTGGCAAGAGGCATGTTTACCATATCGTGTGTTACAATAGCACAGCTATCTTCCACTCCCTCTCTTTCAATACAGACAGTCAAGTCTGACAGAAGTCAGGCATTACAGCACAGTCGAGTGAAAAACTCAAAATATGTCAAGTTCAAATACCTATTTGAGAAATAACAGATGCCTTCATAAAAGATAAGAAATTACATTTATCTGCCACTTTGCACTCCTAGCTAAGCCAACACATTCCTCAAGCCCCCAAAGAACACAAATATCTAATGTACCACCAGTCACCAGAGAACTCATAAGACTACCAGTCTTTTTGATATCCTCAATCTGCACTGAGATGGATTAAACATTCAATTTGTTACTCGCTAGACCACCACCTAGGCTCACCACTTACCATACAAATGGAAAACACGCCAGTAATCTATTAGCCTGCTTGGCCTGACACTATATTATGTTGTATTTGTATTATATTTACTTCAGGGAAATTACGATTCAAGTCATATTTATCTTCATGTGGAAATGTGTGTCTAAATGGAAATCACCTTTAGAGCGTGGGTGGATGTGGAGCAATACTAATGTGCTCCATGAACCGTGCGATTTAGTCACCCTGTATGGATGCACCGCGGGCTGGTTCTACACATCAAACATGCTCTCCCTGTGTTCAGGTCCACACCCAGAGCTCCCGATGCTGTTTGATAATTATTACACTTACATTACAATACACGTCCTCGCCTGTGAATCTAGAGCACGCACACACACTGCCTCTGAGTGTACACACACACACCCACACAAACACACACACACTTCTGTCTTCATACAGTAAACTGCTTCCCGGTAAGACGTTTTCGCTTCAATGCCTGTTCTGCTCTAGGAAATGAAAACAAGGTGCAAATTGGAAGGTTGTGTGTTTCAACAAGTAAATATGTTTGTTTTACTGCTAGCATCCATTAGCGGGCTGTCCTTTGAACATTAAAATGTACATACATTGTCCAAATAAAGAAATATGTAACACATATTTATGTTTTTTTCCATCAAGGTTGTAGGGTCACATCCCCTTGTTCTCATGTTTCATGTATCAGTTTCATGTGTGATAATAATAATCCTTTCTGAAGTCAAGGTATGGCAGCTCTTGTGCAGTGCACTTGAATTATGTTATTGGTGTAATTGATAGTGATTCAGTAGTTGAAGGTACTAATCCCATGATTCAGCTCATGTCTCTCAGTGCCATTTACCTCCAGATGTTTAGAGTTTGGGGTAATCAATAAAGAGGGAATAAAGATTGGCATTCACAATACTCCCCTTGACAAGCTCCAGCCGAATGTTTGTCAAGCAAATTAAACACACTTAGACTTTTCACCTGCTCCTACAACGACACCACATATGGCCATGAAGTTAAAAATAAGAAACTGTGCATACATTACCATGCATAATGCACAACTCCCTCCATTTAATATGCAAATTTTGTAAAATATTACTGAATACCTTCTGTTCGGAATGAATAAATTTGAATTGCAATTAGAATAATCTTGTATAATTAATGAAAACTGTCAATTTTGGTTCCGAAGTAATTTGATTAGCATGTTGATAGGACACTTATCAAGTTCAGTAAACTGTTAGATTACAAAGATGAAAAAAGAGAAAGAAAAAAAGAAAAAAAGATTCTAAGGATATTTTTTTCTCAACGGCTCTGACATTTTCCCTTGGCATTGTAAACAAAGACACTTGCTGGCAAACTTCCTAAATAGAGTGAGTGAGAAAGGGAGTGAGGGAGGGAGGGGAGACAGAGAGAGAGAGGAGGACACAGATAGAGAGCCACTTGAGAAGATCTGTGAATCTCAGTGTACAGATGAAAGGGGTCCATCGTCAGGGCCCTTGAGTGAGCCTCTCATCTCTGCTAGGCTCTGCTCTTCAGCTGAGCCTGACTGTAAGGGCTCCGTTTCTCTCAAACGCTTGTAGCTTTAAGATCACATGATGATCACAAAGATGTAAAAACCACCTGCGTGAACTTCCGGAATACAGCGCTCCACCGAGGCTAACAGAGAGCTCATATGGTTCTCGGGAACCCAACAGAGAATATCTGTCTATTAACCATCATCAAATTGACGTGATTCGTCGTTGCATTGTCGGAATAAGGTACCATCTGCACTGTCTACACATGAACAGAGCATGTGACCTTCTTTCCCCCCTCTTTCTCTGCTCATTAGCTACCCCAAACCTTTTTTTCCCCCCCATCTCAGTTTTCAAACCCCCAAACGAGACCTAAATCGCTTGCAATACAGGTTAGCTTGGGGGGGGGGGGGGGGGGGGGGGGGGTGCAAAACATCTGTCGCGCTAGGTACCCACTCTGAGCTCCGGGTATCTCCTGCGAGGAACTTTGGGGATGTTTAATTCATAAACGCTGTCATCCATGTAAACCTCCTGATTTCATAATGACTAACTCTTGGTGGTTTAATTAATTTAATAATGCCTTTCAGAAGCCATAAATGAAAGGGTCTCTGAAGTGGTGCATTAATTAGCCGGCGCCAACGCTACCCCCTGTCAGACTGGTGGCTGTCAAATGGAGGGCAAAGCAGAGGATGGGCACAGCTGACAAGGAGGGGAGGGTCAGAGGTCACGCCAATCACGCTCATCACCACACTTAATGACTCATAATTTGTCCCTAGTATACACATGTACCATGATCACCTTTCGGTTAATAGCTGTAATTCTCTTGTACAGTATGTGTCGAATCACGGGAAGCTTCTGGGAGGTACATCATTTGCGGTCACTAATAATACACAGTTAATAGTTGTTTACATTCTAGCCAACTAGCTAAGTACTTGTTTGGGCCATTTCTCCAGTAAAGAAAATTATGAATACTCTACTAACAATACCAGGTTCATAAAAAAAAAATAAACGTATTATTTCACTGT
This sequence comes from Osmerus mordax, assembly GCF_038355195.1. Lineage (NCBI taxonomy): Eukaryota > Metazoa > Chordata > Actinopteri > Osmeriformes > Osmeridae > Osmerus > Osmerus mordax. Next base: position 13,743,013 of record NC_090054.1, on the reverse strand, counting down.
ATTTTTCACATTTCTATTATACAAAGTGCTAAGTGCTACTGCAAACACATAAAAAAAAACTTGTATTCACATCAGATAGCAGCATAGCTTCACATTAACGGTGGGGCAACCCCATGCATGAGTACACAAAATCATTCAAGCAGTCGGATTATATTTCAAACTCAACTCATCTCATAAGGAGGTTGTTTTTCTTGTTTAAGTAATAAACAAGAACCAGGGATGCTTGTGTCTGTCCATTTATTACCATAAAAATCAGCTGACTGATCTAGCTCCGTGTCTGTGGAGGCAATTAACTGTTTTGAGAGAATGCGTAATACGGGACTTTGTAATGGTATCATTTGGAGTCAAGGCACAGATGCGCCGTGCAAAGCCATACTGTAATTAGAGAGAAACGCTGTACAGGTTTTCCACTAATTAGCAAATTATGCTGAAAATAGCATCAAGCTAATTAACAGTTATTATGGCATTTTTGAAAGTATGACTTTAATTAGCAAAGTCCTGACGCAGGCAATTTCAAACTCGTCTCCAAGAAGATGAGGAAGAAAAGAAGGAGACAGAGAAAGAAAAAAAAAACACGGGCCATGATCAAGAAGATACCCAGATTATTATGATGCCTTGAAAACTAAAAGAAGGGGAAGAGAGGGAGAAAAAAAAGAAAAAAAAGAAAAAAACACAGGGAGAGGGGGGAGAGTGAAAGTGAGACAGGGACAGAGGGAGGAGGGGGGGGAGTGAAGCTTTTGTGTGTTGTGTCTGAATCTCCATCCAAATGAGGGGACATGTGTGCCGTGCCATGCTGCCAAGAGCAGCCCTGTGCCGTGTGCCCAGTGTCAGGTGGCAGCGGCTCACCCCTCAGCAACCAGGCGAAGACGAGAGCGAGCTCAGCTGGTGCCCACAGCCACTCACTTATTCTACTCCGCTGCACATTAAAGGAGCCTCCGAGTGGAGCCAGGCAAGCAATGCCAGCCAGTCAATCAGTCAGTCAGTCAGTCAGTCGGTTTGTCAGTCAGTCAGTGCATCTTTCTCCAACAGTTCTGTTCACCCACTCTGTGAAATCTGGGCTCACTGTTACTGTATTGTGACAGGAGACTAAACAAGGAAGCTTTAAATACACTTATTTATGCAGCGAAGAATGTTGTCATTTTTTTGGGCACATTAGCAAATGAAACACACATTAATCCCATTACTGCGTTTGGGGTTGTGTGTTCAGACGAAAAGTGTGAACTTGTGACTGGCACCACAATTTTTGGGATCCATCTCCCATGCTCTGAGGGAGAGAGCAGAGGAGAGAGGAGGACAGTGGAGGAGAGGGGTGGACCCGGGGGTCTTTGAAGGCCCGGTGTGGGAGGGAGAACAGAAGTGTGCCTAGCCCTAGGCAGCGCACGGCTCAGGCCCATTAGCTCCACTGACCTTGCCCGTGCCTTTGTCTTTGTGCTCTCCTCCCGCTGCTTCCCCTTCTCAAGCATTCCCTTTTTGTTGTCTCCGAGAGAGATTGGGAAGGGGGCCATGGCTTTCGGCTCTCTCCGCCTCCCGCCTCCCTCTCCCTCCTCTTCCCCCTCCCCCTCCTTTCCCCTCCCACCCTCCTGCCCTCCTCTCCTCTTACCTCCACCCTGCAGCTCCCGTCCCAGAGGGGTCGTCCAGTGACACCCCCCCCCCCCCTCCCACCCCCAGCCAGTGGCCACCTCTCAGCCCTATGGAACTTGGCTGTAGGGGGGCCAGGCCATTAGGACTCCAGAGAAAACGGGGCCCGAATCTCCGCACTGCAGGCCCCACATACGTAAACCCTCGCTGGGCAGCCTGCCTCTTTATTGCCAGCCTCTCATTTGAGAGGATGGAGCCTGGCTGCCAAGTTTTGACACCGCCACATATGGCCTCCTCCATCAATCGGACTAATCAAGCATCAAGGGGAGGCAGGACCAGCTTAATTGCCAGCCAGATATAGCTGCTCTCACTTGACATACAACCTGAAATAGATACAGGTCTGAGGGAGAGCCGACAGCAGATAAATGACTGCAGCCATTGTCGTAAGAGTGATATCAAAATACACTTTAATACTACCCTTAAGATACGGCTTCAAAACCTCTCTCACAAATCCTACCACTGCTATTATTATAGTAATATTATCAGGATTATAATTAGTACTTCCCTTCTAATAACAATAATGACTACTTTGTTATCGTTGTACAAACACACTGTGATGCACTTATTTTGTTGCCATAGTGATAATATTGTCGACAAAACACACTGTACTCTTTATCTGCTCACTTACATAAGACAATGCTCACTTGTGAAATGAGGTTAGGGGGTCGTCCAGTCAGATGTGCTTATCTACTACAGTAGCTTCCATTCCCATGCCTGCTCTATTGCTCCTACAGAGACCTCCAGGCATTCTGTCTGCTTCTGCCTGTTCCTCCACTTCCTGACTCCCCCCGCTGCACCCCCCGCTGGCCTACCAGCTACGGAATAACTTAGCACAGGCAATGAGGAGGGAGAGCAACGCCCACACATCCATTCATCTAGGGTTTCCCTGTCACTGTCTCTTTCCGTTTGTAAACACGTCAGGGGCCGGTGGTCAAAAATGGGCTTTTGTCCGTTCAGGTTTTCCCCAGCCCGTTCACTTTCAGCTCAGAGGCAACAAGTGACAGATGTCTTTCATCGTCTCAGCGCTTTGAAATACTGAGGCGATGCGATAACATCTGGGCTGAATGTCAATCGGTGAATACACTCTGAGATGGTGCCCAGTTACGCTATGTTCGTCGTTCTGCATGCCGAGCCCTATTCACGGCCTGCTTTGCATTTCTTGATGTGGGTCTTGTAAACCTCCAGAATAACACATGAGAATGACTGAGGAACATTTCAATATAATCGGGGGTTAAAAAAAGGAGAGATATGAATAAGAAATACCGCACGGTGATGCTGTGTTTATGATACCATGCGCTCTCTCTCGCTTTCTCTCAGGACACCTCTGAGCACCATGGGAAGGACAGGATCCGAGCTTTCTCCTGACTCTCTGGGCATGAAACCAGGCCAAGTGGGGGGTCTGTCTGATGTTGAGAAATGTCCAACGTCTACAACATCACATCGATAATGTCATCAGACTAACTCTAGTCCTTTCATGAGATTTTTTTTGGTGGGAGGTGATACACACCTGTGATCGTCTATTTTGTGCGTTTCCATTTGATGTGATATTAGCATACTTATTCGTCGAGAATGTAGATTGATCTTTTTCGGAAATTCTGAAAGATTTAGGTGTTGTGAGTGTGTGTGTGTGTAATCCCAGCCCGTCGTGATGTTTATTTAACTCTGCGCCTCTCTGTCTGCCTGCTCGCTGTATTTACATGTTTAATTGAGAAGTACGCTGACGCTTTCTCTGCCCATCTGGTGAGTCCCTTCCTCTTATCACGCTCATTCCTCAAACTGACAGCTTTCCTTCTCTCCCTCCCTCTCCCTCTCTCCTTCCCGCTCCCTCTGTTCTCTCCCGCTCTCCTTGCACCCCTCTTTTTTCGCTCCCCCTCTATCTCTCTCTCTCTCTCTCTTTCTCACCCTCCCCTCTCACGATACCCGCCTCTTCCTCCTTCTGGGAAGTAACTCTGTTTACCTTCTCTGACTACTCAAACCCCAGATGACAAATGACGACGTGTTCGCGACAATTAAACATTCTCAAATTCAATCTTTCATCGCCGGTTGCTGTGGTTACTCGGGACTTGCATGGCGGTAAGAAGTTGGGATAGGCTGCGGTTAAATGAAGACACCAGGCACAGGTGTACCAGACACATGATGGAGCTAAAGGGGGGGAAGAGAGAGAGGGTCCCCCCCCCCCCTTCTCGTTTTTTTTTTCCCACGTCTAAATCGCTGTCTGTCAGAAGCAACATGTGTGTCATTGTACCCCCATCAGTGTGTCCCATTGTACCCGGCTCCACTTCTGAAGAGCTCCCTCTTATCAGCCGAGTGTCAGAGAGTCCCCCCCCACACCCCCCATTCTCCCCTCTCCCCCACCTCCTCTCCCCCGTTTAAAGGCTTTTCTATTAAGAGCAATGTTGTGTCTCCCCGATAGCGGCGGGGCCCTTCACTTCATCATTCATGAATCCCAAAGGGCATCAATGGGCTTCAGCCTCTCCTCCTCGCCCGCGCGGGCTTTGTCATCCGCTGCCGGTGAGAGCAGCCTAAATGAGAAGGGGGGGATCTGAAGAGGCATTGGCTCTATAGAACCAGGAAGAGGAAGTGGCCTATCAAGCCAAAGCACGCCTCTCATCAGTGGTCCGCTGGAACGCACCGTCAGTGGTGCCTGAACATGCGTCAGAGGGGCTGAAGGATTGGCTTTTGGCCATCTCTCTCGCTTGTTTTGTAGCGCCTCTCGGACGCCCCGCTGTTTCGATGCAGCCAACGTCATCTGTGGGGTCTTCACAAGAGGACCATAAGAAGGTTCTTGCCGTGCTAGGGCTCGGGAGCACACAGAGAAAAAAGGATCGCATGACTCGGCGCGGCGATAACTGTGTGGGCTAGATGTCGCAACCTCCAAGAAACTCGAGGAGTGGGGTCTGTCCCCTCCTCCTCTCCCCTCCTCCTCTCCCCTCCTCCTCTCCCCTCCTCCTCTCCCCTCCTCCTCTCCCCTCCTCCTCTACCTCCCTCCCTCCTCAGCAGTGTGAAGTCCCGCTGTGGGCCTCGACGTGATCAGCAGCATCCCCACCATGTCTCCTCATTATTGAGTAAATAGGTTTGGGCATGTCCTCAGTAAACAAAGCCAAGACTGACAGTTAAGGGAGAGCAGGGAGAGGGAGGCAGCCTCGTCCCCAATTAGAGTCGCCTCAGGCGAAACTTTAAAGAGGAGATCAATCCTACAGATCGCTAAACTGATCCTGTCACAGGGGCCGGGCATATTCAAAACGGCGCGCGGTGAGCAGTTCTCAGTACAGTTTGACTGTGCCTGCTAATGACTTGGGGGTAGGCTCTCGCACCAGGACACACCCCCCACTGAGCGGCTGCTTTGATTGACGGGTGAGATCGGACCTCAGCTGCAGCTCCCTGCACAGTGGGGGCCAGATAAGGAAATAGCGATTTGCGTTTTTTAGTATGCAGCACCGTCGCTGACGGAAATTCCCTAATTGTCTCTCTTACTTACCTGCGAGGCTGTTTTTCTTATCGGGAGAGCAGTCCACACTTGAAATTCATCTAGGTGTTTTTTTTTCTTCCGTTTTTGCTTTTTCTTTCATACCTCACACCTTTGATGCAGATTGATTAAAACACACTGGGCGGTCTCTTAGCTGTCCCATTCAGGTGTCAAAGTAAGCTTTCACTGATGTTGTAGCAAAACGTTAACGTTAAGAAGTACATGTACATATACCCAATATACCCTCATGAGGTTCTGCAATAAAAGCTTTGACTACAAGTTAATTTCTAACACACATCCCAGCTCCCAATCATTGAGCAAGAACAGAGGACATGAAAATTTAAATGAGCGTATGATGTTCTATCTGAGAAATTCCTTTTCTTAATCTAATCACCCGCATAAAGGCAAAAGCTATTCAAACCTGTCAAACCTATTGTTAAATTGCCAATGCATTTTCCATGCAACTAAAGATAAAGCAAATCTTCAAAGGGTTTGGTTTTGGTTGTTTGCTTGCCTTATTGAGAGTCCTTCACTTCCAACTTTATTTTTCCGGATTATTGTAAATCCCCGGTACAAATCATATCATGAAATCATGTAGCTGGGACATTGGATGTGTTCTGCTAATGCTCAAGGGAGATCCCCTGAGGGAGTCATTGAGTGGGGAAGGGAGGGAGATAGGGAAAGAGTAAGACAGAGAGGGGGAGAGGGAGAGAGAGAGAGACAGAGAGAGAGAGAGAGAGAGAGAGAGAGAGAGAGAGAGAGAGAGAGAGAGAGAGAGAGAGAGAGAGAAGAGAGAGAGAGAGATATGGGGGAGAGAAAACCAGAAAGCGAGGGAGAGGGTGAGAGCCATACAGGAGGAAGGGGGAGAGAGAGACAGAGTGAGGGAGGTTGGCGGCAGTCAAGCTGCTCTTTATCCTGACAGATCTCCTTTACACACTAATTTCCTTGTTAAAGAAGAGAAAATGGCACTCAATCCGGCGAAATCCTTTTCTCCTGCAGTCGCTCTGTCAGCTAGGGGATGAGTGGATACAACCAAGCTTTCCTCAGCTCCCACACCCCGCCCCCTGTCTTCAGGCTCAAAGTTGCTACACAGCACAACCATGCAGCCTGCTACAGTAGAGCCACAATGAGCAAACCGTAGGACTGCAATCAAATGTATCGTGATACACAGTGCTGCATATCTGTGTTAGACAGCATTCATTTAAACACGAGCTGCATTTTTTCTTCTTCATAGAATCGACATTGAATTGGGTCGTAGACGTTGCACGCATACGTGGATAAACAAATCGAATTCAAATCTTTCCGTGCGCCGTAGCCGCTATCTGTGTAGCAAGCACCACAGCAATGACAGTAGAATAACCTTTCGATCTGCCTTGGAGTGAGGGAGGATTGCCACATTACAGTTTCACCGATAACACTGACACCAATGAGCAACCAATGAAGCGACACATTCATCAATGCAATGCGCGACCCTAGGAAGTGTGTCACCTGAGATTTAACATGGGGAGAAGAAGCCCCTTGTTTCATCTGAAGAATCAAGTGTCCTGTCTGCATGTTCGCCTCTCCCGAGATGACCATTTGCACGTTGCTTGTCAAGACTACTTTTCAGAAATCTCGGTAACAATTCAGATGCAATCGATAAGGAGTGACAGTTTATTTTAAGGCTTAGCTCAAGCCAAGAAAGAAACGACTCAAGCATCAAGTTGAGAGGAATGAATTTGTTTTGTATTTGATTTTTCCATTAAATTTATCACCACTCTAACCCTCCCCTCACCCCCCCCCCCCCTTCCCGCATTCTCCACCCACCCCTCTCCCTCTCTCCCTCTCCTCCTGTCTTTCTCACTCTCTCTCTCTCTTTCTGTCACTCGCATCACAACAAGGCTGTAAACGAGCCGTCGATATTTCCTCTCTGCTTTCCATGTCATCACTTTCATCCATTTTTGATTGTTTCACACCCTATACCCACTATGCTTTTAGAGCTCATCCATGACCTCATGAGACGATAGGCCAACGACTTTGAGAGGCAAAGTACCAGTGCCTTTTGTAACACTTCATCATATCGGGGGGGAAAGAGTAGTGGTTGAGAAACATCATTGCTTAATGCTGGCTTGGTACAAAATGATGTGGTAAATCCCTGACCATTTTTGTCAGGGAAAACTCACAGGAGGCTTATAGCAGTACAGTAAAAAAAGAAAAGAAAAAAGAAACACCCAATGCAACTCCTGTCCTATCTCTGCTATTAAAGCCACATCCTCCATCTCTCCTGATTCAGGGGTCATGGAGCAAGCCAATCAGTGGGACAGGCCAGTCAGGAAGCCAGTGGCGTGAGGAAGACAGGAACCAGCTGATGAAATTCATCCATACTTCTCACTTATGATGACATGATTGATTTTCCCTCAAGAGTGCTCAAATGTAGGATTGTCTCCTACAAGACCCCCCCCCTCCCCCCAATCTCCTCCATCCCTCCTCAATCTGCCCATCCGCCCGCCCAGCAAACGGCTAATGGATAAAGCCTCTGTCTGTCTCGGGCCCGTGGCGGACGCCTGACGAGTGGAAGACCAACTGCAACGAATGAAGGGTGAAATCTGAGAGTGCAATTTTCCATCTGTCAATCTCCCTTCAAGAGAACAAGTTGACCACCAATCAGTGGAGTCGATTCAGGGCTAAGGGGTTGATGGGAGCTTTCTGAGTGACAGCGGCGTGTCATTGCATTAACAGAGCAATGAGTGACATGAAAAGAATTTCATGAAGGAGCTGGGGTTTTTTCGATTTTTGGGGTCTGTTTGGGGTGGCGGTAGGGGATGGGGGACGGGGGGGCCGGGGGTGGTGGTATTTTGAGGTATTGGGATGTTTCATCTGCCTTGCTGAATGTATAAAATGACACATGAATGCATAGCATATCATTATGTATCATTCCAGTCCTATATCATTCACATGCTGCTTCGAAATACAACCAATTAAACTAACCTTAATTATTAAAGGTAGAAAGTGAGGGAGAAACATGCCTTAAAAACTCTTGGTTTCAGTCAATTACGATAAAACTTTAATGAGGCTGGATAGAGAGCCATAAAAACTGATAGCCCCTCTGTCATGAATTATATATCCATATCGATTTTGTTTCTTTGCCATAAGAATCGCAGGTAATCGTATGTTACCACATGTAAAGTGCACTTCCCTAGCGAGGATAAATATTAACCATCAAATATATATGGGGTGTGTGCGCATTTATGGCCAGACTCATGTGGAGAGTGAAGAGGGGGGGTGGGGGGGGGGGGGGGGGACAGGATGGAGGGTGCCATATCTGACAGGAGGAGAGGCCCTTAGCAAAGGGCCCCACGTGATATGTTACCTAGTTAGCGTCACATAGAGAGGAATAAATAGTTCTTTATTATTGGTCGTCCGCCATCGGGTCTCTCCTAATAGACAGGCTGGGCTGAGTTTAAACGGCATTATCCTCCGTGAGAGCGTGGCCATTACTCATGAGAGGAAGGTCTGACGTTTGAATGTGTGGGTCGCCCCGTCTCTTAATGAGCACAAACAATGTGAGAAGGAGAAGCGAGAAAGTGGTGGTGGGGGGGGGGGGAGACATAATGTCAGGGGTGGAGGTGAAGGGAAGGGGGGGGGGGGGGGGGGTTCTTAATAGAGACACCACCAAGTTGTTTGTGATGATGTATGCCGACCCTGTGGATGTTCAACAAGCCCATTGTCAGTTTGTGGATATCCTTCCATGATCCTATTACCTAATCAATCCACAGACCTTCCTCTGCTCTTCATGTTTTCACTGGATTACAACAAGGAGCCGATCCTGTTTAGTCGACTTCCAGGGCGAGTGTGTGTCTGTGTGTCTAGCTGTCACGGCCCCTGTCTCATTGGTCACTCACAAGGGTGAAAGGTCATGCACCAGGTCCCTGCGACGCCCCAGTAAGGCCGTTTCCGCCACACTTCAAACTGCTCGGGGCTGGGTTAATGATAAAGTGGTGCTCCAGTTCATTAGGCGGACAGAGCTGGCTTAACGAAGAACACAGAGGCCTTGTCACTCGGAATATGCTAATCATGACTGGGCAATACAGGTCTCTCCCAGTCCTCCCTCTGTCTCTCTCTTGTGCACACGCCCGCGGGAAGAGACACTGATACCGACACTTGTATCAACTGGGGCTATTTATCAATGCCGTCGAAAAGAAAAGAGAGACCGCCAGAGAGAGAGAGAGTGCGAGAGAGTGAGAGAGAGGTCCTTGGGTGTTATTGAATATAAATATATAATGACGGACGTAAAAAATGCATCATTTGGCCTTTTCACAAAGGCGAGTTGTAATATGGCACCAGGTGAGCGCTGTACTTGACGTACACACTGGAGGTGAGGGTGTCAGGGGAGAGCTCGCCGGAGCGAGAGGAGGTTTTCTCCCTTTTTTTTTTATTGTTGCCCGGCCCTTCCGCTTAAGTGCACATGGCTGGGAGGAAGGCGAGACCTCCAGCGCCTGACCCCTGCGCATGTATATTTAATAGGCCATCAGTTGGCCGGGGCAACGCTCTGATCAGGATTCAGAGAGAGGCTTTGAACACCCCTGTGTATTCCTGAGCATGCAGCCTCAAGCTGCTCTCCCCAGCTGTGTCAATCCCCGACACCACTGTTACAGTCACACAGACAAGGCACCGGCACTACACTACTACGGCCCCTAATGACTACAGAGAAACACGCGCGCGCGTGGCGCGCAACGCCAACACAAAGCAATAACAGTCAGCGTACGGCGCCCTGCCACTGTCTAATGAGGGTAAAAAAGGGAGGAGCAATGACGGCAGCCCGTGGAAGTGCTGTTTCGGAATCGGACGGGGAGATATTGTTCCCTATGTGTTCCCTTTAATAATGACACCGAAAGCAATCCCGGTGCCGCTTGCTCGATGGCACATCGGTAACGACTGGGAAGTGCCACCCTCGTGTGTCTTTCCTTTAACAAGGTATCACCGCGCTTTCGGAGTCTTCTACGCTCCCCGGTGCGCGTGCGTAGGGGTGGGGGGGGGGGGGGGTGGGGGGGCGTGCACGTGTGTGTGTGTGTGTGGGCAGCTTAACGAGGGCGGTTCATTTGACAGGCAATTAGTTTGCGGAGCGCCTATTGACAGCCCCTGTGCTTTGTGTTGTTCAACAGCTCTGGGTGAGTTCCACGCTCCCTGGGCTACCGTGACAAAGCAAGCGGCCGACAGGGAGCTCCTGATCTCCGTGGAGCCTTCTAGGCTCACTCTGTGAGGCTGAGGGGGAGGGGAAGGGGGGGCGGGGTAGGGTTAGGGTGGGGGCTAGAGGGGCTGGGGGGTGGGGAGTGTAATGTGACAGCCTGGTGGAGAGGGGAGAGCAGGGGGAAAGAGATACAAAAACAAGCCCATAAGGGTGTGTGAGGTTGGGCTTACAAGTTAATTGTGCTGTACCACCCTTCGCTTGCTACGGTCTCTGTTTGAAGAAGAAGGGGACGCTGCAGAGTGATTTTATTGTTTGATGGCGAGTGTGAAGAAGAAGCTGTGCGCCCGCCACACACACAGACAACGCACGCACGCAAACACAACACACGACACAAAGACGGCACACGATAACAGATACGTCCATGACAACGCAGCCACACAAACACGCACAGCCACACACACACACACACACAAACGCCAGCAACTCCCATGTGCAGAGCACATCCTCTAAATCCCCATATTGTAATGAAGAGCCATCCTTCTGCCGAGGCAACCATTGCGTTTGTAGTGGCGGCCTGATCAATATCATTATTTTCACAGAGGATCGAAGAGCCTTCGGCAGAGTTAATGGGGGATTGAGGTGGTAAACGTTTACCTTCTCACAGTCAGCAGTGAGAGCACTGCCTCTCCCTGACACCCGGATGACAGAAGCACCAAGCCCGCTGTTGGACACGCTCTCTTTAGGCTTTTACTACGGCCTGAGACTTGACAGCGCACTTAAGCACATCACTCACTCCACGCGGCGTCCCAAAAAAAACCTCGGCCGGATAAGGAAGCCGAGAACGCGGAACGAAACGCGCCGAGAGTCCCCTCCCCGTCGACGCCGTTTCAAAACTCTCTCGGATCAGGTGTTGCATTTGTACTTAGGAAATGAAGCCTAATCTGCAGCTGGCCACGCTGAGACCACATTCTCCTGTACGGCGGCGTATGCTAAACAGCTATTCGGGGGCCCACAGATGCATTGCTGTAAAATAGCTCCCCTGTCTGGCTATCTGCATCTCCCAGATGGGGCCCAAGCTGTGCCAAACCGCTCCTCGTCAACGGGGCTATGAACTATGGCGTCACGTGACCGCGGTAGATAGGGGGGCTCTCCGCTTCTGTCTCGCCTTGGCACGTCGCTTCCGCCCGATGCATCATGTCGGGGGCCGGCGAAGCCACGCGTCTGTCAAGACTGCGATGTAGCTGACGGGAAGACGAGTGAACCTTATCTTGCCCGGGCGCGGAAAGTTTGAGTCAGTGGACGGAGAACAGAACAAGAGCTTTTTTCTGATAGGGTTGTTTAAAAAAAAACGAAAGAAGTTCTCATAATGAAGCCAGGGAGAGAGAGAGAGAGAGAGAGAGAGCGAGAGAGTCGATTCGGCCTCGCAGGAGGGGTGTGACAGAGTCGGGGCGAGATTTCACGGGACATTTCGCCATGATTCATTGAGTTATTGGTTTCCGCCCTGTTTTAATCGCTCCACGTCGGAGCCAAAACATCTCGGAGGATCCTCCAAGAGAGCTCTTTTCCTCCACCATTCAGCAGAATGGAATTTGTGTTGCGAGTGCCTCACGTCATTTGAGGCGTCCTCCACAGCTTCGGGGGCCCTAATCTAAACCACATGGAGGCCAGGCAGCGTCCGGTTACGGCCCTCTACAGACCGGGATGCGATCCCATTGGCTGCCGAGAGGATGGGAAATGGTGTGTCTCGGCGGAGAAAGACAACAAACAGATTCTAAGTAGGAGCCACAACATAGCTAAAGCACACACACATTCACATGCAGATAAATATACAGACACAAATGTACACACATGGAGACATGTCCAAATACACATGCACACATAAGCATATAACCGCACACACACTCATGCACACACAGGCAGAGTTCCTAATACAGTCCTGTGTGCCTGCAGAGGTTGTTTGCTTGACATGATGGAAGAATGAGCAGCGGTCTCTGTAATATTGCTCCTATTCTTCATTGACAAGCATATATATTTTTGCTGTTCCCCACTGACTTCACAGCGCTGAACTCCATTTATGAATTATCTGACACATTTCTCGCTATTTTTCTGACAGGAGTACTCAGAGGAAATTTCAAGGCACCTTTCTCCTGACAAGTAGAAATATCAATATTTGAATAAATTGCAGATTTGGATCTCTTCACATGGATGCACTGCCGCGCTGTGTGTACGCGGGGGTGTGCATGTGTGGGTGTGCGCGTGTGTGTGTGTGTGTTTGAGAGAGAGAGAGAGAGAGCGAGAGACAGAGAGAGAGAGAGCGAGAGAGAGAGAGAGAGAGAGAGAGAGAGAGAGAGAGAGAGAGAGAGAGAGAGAGAGAGAGAGAGAGAGAGAGAGAGAGAAAGAGGTGTGTGTATGGGTACAGGAAAGGGGAAGGGGTTTGTTTCATTCTGTTACTACGGTCTTATCCCCCAGAGCCCGCAGGCAGGAATCTGTATGCAGCATTTCATTAGGCGGGAGCTCCACTGAGTGACATATAAAGCACACCTCGCCGTCGACCTGATGAAGTTTACTTCCCTCACACGACAAAAAGCCACTTTGTAAAACTCCCCTTTCTCCCACGGAGGATGACAAAGGGTGATGGCTGAGCAACAATCAAAGAATCATGAATGTTGTTTCAGAAAGTGACAGGCCTATCTGTACACAAATGTGGCTCTTGGAAGGGAAAAATGCAACTTCAGAGTTTTCTCCCCCCTCCCCCCCGTTTCTCTCTGAGCGGATTAAGCGGGGCTTGTTGGAACTGACAGTGTGCAAAACATGATCCCCAATTTTAAACATGGAAGACAGCGGCTTGCGTGAAAAATGGTATAAAACATAAAAACGGACAAAAACTAGACTGACACATCCCTTCCATCCTGGTCTTACAAGGAGCTGAAGAAGCAGACTCTTAACTCTCCTAACACAACTGCCACGGTGAAAAAGGAGAGAAAAAGACAGTCAAAACCTCTATAAACCCCCCCCCCCCCCCCTCCACCCCGCCCAATTCAATAATTCACAAGCGGATAAAGCTGGCATTGGTGGCAGCATGCTGATAAATACACCTGGTTTGGATGAGAGGTCAGTGTCAAACATCCATTACGCTCAGCCTTGTCTCCTGACCTCTGTCGGCTGATACGTACGAGAGGGTCCTGCCTATCTGTCTCACTCTGTTTAGCTGCAGAAGCTGCCATGCTGTCTGCATGTCTGCTGCTGTTGTTGATAGATCATTCCACACCGGTCCGACCCACCCCCAATCCCCCGACCCACCCAAGCACCACCCAGCCAGCCAGCCAGCTAGTCACCCAGATTTGTTGGAGCCTGAGAAATGACTCTGCTGTGTGAGGTCAACTCAGGTACCGGGGAGGTCGTGACCTTGTGACCCCCTGAAGGCGCCCCCCCCCGGCCTCAACTCAGCGTCGCACTTTCTCCATTTCGGATGGAAAGCAAAACACAAATCTCACGGTGCGCCTCTCGGCCGATCCAAATAAAGAGGCATTTACCCACGCTGCCGCGCTCAGGCCACAATCATCTGACCTGCGATTTCTCCGACAGTGTCTGGCTGACACTTACAACAGAGAGGTGACGGCACGTGGGGTCGTCCATGCTGCCCTGCGTGGCCCTTATCTCCCCTCCTCTCCATCTTCCTCATTGCCCCTCCTTGTGTGCACAACTTAATAAGCAAGCAGGGGTAGCGTCCCATTATGGAAACCCCTGGAACAGGGCCCGGACGTTTCCCCTGTTATCTGGGTTCTCCATCTGGAGCACTCTCTCTCTCTCCCTCACACACACTCGCTCTCTCTCTCTCGTTCTCGCTCTCTCTCTCACTGTCTCTCTCGGCCCCCTCTCGTCCAATCTCACTGTGTGTTCTTCTGAGCCAGGACCGTCGAGATGGCTTTCACTCTCCACTGGGTACAATGAGATTGGCCCACCAGGTTGACTCTATCCGAATCGGCAGGCGTTATTTCAATAACGTAACAAAACAGAACAGAGCTGTGACATTGAATAAAACATTGCTGGTGGTCTGACACAACACACAGTTTGTGTGCAGCTGTTGAACTCCTCAACGCAAGGCTTTCCCAGTCTAGAAGAATCCCGACACGAGTGCATTTCTACATGTGTTCATCCGTAAAACAAATTGAAAGACTTTACAGCTAATGCGTTAGATTTCTTGTTTGCGAGTGATTTGCTCCTAGGTTAACCTCCGTTGCCCCTGGATGCAGGTCTGTCTAGATCTCTCTCTCTCTCTCTCCCCTATCAGATCCCGCCTGACTGCCTCATAACCAGAGGATATGGTTAACAGACTAATAAAGATTACACTGAGGTCAGTGAGTCACTAATCCCCGGCATTATTAGTACAAACAAAGACGACAGATTTACGCCGTATACCTCATCACATCTGAGTGCCATGCACGTGCATAGGGTCCAAACTTAATATGGTGTGACTTAAACCATACAATGAGAAGAGAAAATAAATAGTCTAAGAGCAACGGGGCTGGCGTGTCCGGGCCTCTGTGAGCCTATGTCATCACTCCCCTCCGCCTGAGCTGGGCTCCCCCACCCCAGGGAAGGGCCAGTGATTACAGGGGCTCAGCTTCCCTCTAAGAAAGCAAACCGGAGCTGCAGTCCAAACACGGCCGAGCCAGCGGTGAGGGAGCACAGCTAACGCCGGGCGGCTCGGGTTTAGCGTCGCCGCCTCCGACCCGGCTGGCCCAAGGACCCGCATTAGCCCTCGAGCCTCTGTCCACCCCCCCCCTGCCACCTCTCCCGACCCTCACCCACAGCCACCCCCACCCTCCCCCCACCCACCCACACACCCCAACCCCCAACCCTGGCCCCCACCACACAACACCACCCCCACCACCCAGCCCTCCTCCCCACAACAAAAACCAAACAAACAGCACATACGCCGGGCATGCTGGGAGGGAAGGGTGCCACCCTTGCTGAAGGGGGAGGTCGATGAGATCTGATTTGGATTTGCGCTATCACACCATGTAATGACTGCCAGACCGCTGTCCCGTCCTGTAGGGGTTCGGTCCGATCCACCAGCTACAAACCCCCACCCCCCATCCCCGCTACCCAAACCCCAGAAACAGATGGGGAGGCATCCCAGAAATGTTCTCTCCCTCCGGGGACATGCGGTTTTCCCCATCATTATATAACTGTAAACTCCTGGATGTCAGAGATTGGGGATAATAACTTTCAGATGTGGCCAGCCTGGGCTGGGGCTGGGAGTGGGATCTGCTGGATGGGAACAGTTATTTGGCGGGGAGGAGGAAGTCCTGGAGATTAGGACTAAGACGTGACGCGGAGTACAGCAGGATCTGGATCTGAGTGGGCCTCCCTGCTCGGGCTAACACACTCGGCTCTAATAGTGACCGTGTGGGAAGGCGTGTTCCCGGCTGTCTGTCTGTGGGAGGGCGGGCGGGATCACCAGAGGGTCCAATTAATACCCCAAACCGCAGGAAGTCGTGTCATCGTGTTAACATGCAGAAATCAAGCAAAAGTGCTCAGGCATGATCCGACGCTTTTAACAGTCGGTATGAATTTTTCCGATGAATTTGACACGACCGCCACCCCCACCCCAACCCCCACCACCACCACCCCCCGACACACACCCCCCCGACACGCACCCACACACACCCCAACCACTGGCCACCCTCCCCCCCTAAATCAGAGAGGGACGAGCCCTCGTCCATGAATGACTCAGAAGTATCTATCTAAATCATCTTTATTGTGTTCTTTCACCTGGCTGGTGAGGGCTGCCGGACCTGCTGTGGGCAGAGCTAGGTGTTCGCCAGACCGCCTGGTCTAAAACGTCCCCTCTTCCTAGAGAGGGAACAACCGGCCCACATGTTTATATCGGCGGATAAAGCACTGCGAAGACATCTTCGCCTTTTTTTCTTTTTTTTTCTTTTCTTCAAGAGTACACAGACCGCTGCTGAACAAGCAGACGAGTGTTTTTTATTGTAAATCAATACTGATCGATCGGCAGCCTGGCTGTTGAATATGGATCAATATCACGCCGGCCGGTGCAGGAGATCTGATTTAAATTGGTGAGAGGAGCCCACAGCAGGTTTCCATCATGCGGTAATTCAAGACATGGGAACATAAGTCAGATGGATTGATATAGACTAGCCAGGACCTTTCTTGCCACTGAACCAGCACAAGGAAATTTCTGTCATATATCATTAACACTGTTGAGGCAGGCTGTAAAAGAGGGGAAGGTTTGGGCGGGGGGGGGGCAAGGATGTGTGTGTTTGGGGGAGAGGGGGGGGGGTGGTGGTCACCTACCTAGTCACAATGCAAAAAGGGGTCAAACGTTTTTACAACACACGGTTGGTAGGATGAGTACGACTCGTGTGTTTGTCTACGCAGATGTGGTGCCAACACAAAATAAAGAGTGCCCGGGCTAGTGCAGTAAGATAGTGAGAGTCGTCTCCTTGCTCTCCTCCCACACACCGCAGTGTGGTTACGTTGAGTGTAACCTCTGGGGTTGATTACAGAGGGGTTAGCCGGAGATACATACTGCAAGCTGTTGTTCATTTACAATACAAATGTCTTTGAGCAAACTGGGGAGATGCTGTTGTTCTTTTTCATCAGGGCTGTGAAATGAATGATCTCTATTTTGGCCTGGTAGTTGTTTTAATTCATAACAATAACAAGCAGCGCCATAAACTGCACGTCCCCATGTGAGTGCTGGATGTGTATATGTTTAAAACGAAATGTGTATTATGTGTAAAAAGAAATAATAGAAAAATAGGGTCACCCCTGACATTCATCACTTGTACGTGAATCCTGGACAGAGAGTCACTGTTCCAAATGACAGCATTGTAAAACAATAAAAACAGGGCTATACTTAGAAATAACTTGTCACTTTTAATAAATGACACTGGTTCAGGACGCTTTCTCTGGGGCTTCTCCTACGATACATCCCGGGACCCCTGGGCCAGCGGAGCGGGCAGCAGACCAACTCGTTTCCCCGAGGTAACTGATGACCCTATCCCAGAATCCCCCTGTCTTTGTCCTGTGACCTCACGCCAGTGGGAACGGGACCATGTCCGATAGAACCCTCCGACAGCTTCCCATCCTAATCTCCGCCATGTCACACTACAAATTGCTACATTCTGAAAATGGAAATAGATTGAGGTGAAGGTGGGAGGGAGGGAGGGAGTGGAGGGAGGGAGGGAGGGAGGGAGTGGAGGGAGGGAGGGAGGGAGGGAGGGAGGGAGGGAGGGAGGGAGGGAGGGAGGGAGGGAGGGAGGGAGGGAGGGAGGGAGGGAGGGAGGGAGGGAGGGAGGGAGGGAGGGAGGGAGGGAGGGAGGGAGGGAGGGAGTGTGCATCGACAACCAGTCCTCTAAGAAAAATACTGGAGAAAAGAAGGACTGGGGAGATCCCGGAGAGGAATCACATCTCAGTGAGCATATTGATCTGATTTACAAAACCTCCACTCTAATGCGAAACAAATGGCGTGGGCGTGAACTGGTACTTAACCATAAAACCCCAGCATTACTCCGTCTCCGATGAAATACCACATATATCCCTCACCAGGGCCTAATGTGCTGTTTTACGGCCAGATACGACTGAGGTTGACCCAACAGTTTGTTTGACAATTAGGGGGAACCTAATAAGGATTGAATAGGAGTGAGAACATGCCAAGAGAAAGAAAGGAGACCCTTTTTCAAAAGAAAAAAAAAACCTGAAACAACACTCGGCTGTGTGACCTAAATGCGATTCATAGAATCCAGGGCTGTTTGAGAAGGCTCTTGCGTCATTAATGCTTTAAGAAACCAAACAACATCTTAAAACAGCGACAGAGTTTAATTATAAAAGAGAGCTGTTAAATATTTGAGCTGGAGCAACATGTTTTATTTAGTTCCAATTTAATTTTCAATAACGTATGATTTTGACCATGTACGACTGTGCACAATTGTAAATTCCTTTCAAATGAATTATTCTTGATACATTTACTTCTTTTGTCAACACCACAGAATCCTCAACACTGTGTTTCGCTTGAATGGCAGTGCTACATTCAACAGTCCTTAATAAAATACAAACTTTGGCAAAGCAGATAAACACTACAATAACAAGTATATGACCAGCATTGTGATCAGCCTTTTCTTCTGCATGTGTGTGTGAGTGTATGTGTGTGTGTATGTGTGTGGGTATGTGTGTGTGTGGGTTTGTGTGTGTGTGTTTGAGGGCCAGTGTTGCTTTTGGCCCAACCTTCATCCCATCACCCCAGCTCTGGCCTTGTTCCTGTCAGCACAGGGAACCAGGGGAGTGGAGAGTGGGGGAGAGAGAGAGGCAGAGGAGGAGAGAGAGAGAGGGGGGGGGTAGGGGTGGTTAGGGGGAGGGGTTGTCTCCACGGACAGATGGACTGCTCTTTCTCAACACATGTGGAACCATGTTTCGTCTTTCACTGCCGTCAAGCTGGAGCCGAACCCGTCGCTCTGTTGGCCCGCACTGCTCTCCCCTACCACACACCTCACTCTTTAGCACACCACACACACACACACACACACGCTCACACACACACACAAACATCTCCTTCTCTCTCTGTGCACACATGTTAAAGTCATCACCCCTGCTCAGCACTAGTAAAACACAACACCCCCGGCTTCTCTGCTGTTGTCAAGTCTTGCCATTAGCTGATGCCACTGGGGAATCCTACCCCAGTGAGGTGGGCCTCCCCAGGGAGGCGCAGGCACCGTGTTACGTTCAGCCGCCACTCATGTGAACCCAAACATGAGAGCATAATTTGGAAAATATCATTTATACTGTGCGTCTTTGTACGTGTCTTGACATTTACAAACTGCGATAAAACTGACACGAGGGAGGAGGGAATAGAGAGCAGGGGCCGAATAATTTGAGGTAATGTTTTGCTTCGTGAACAGTATTACCCAATCCTGGATGTTGGAGCGCTGGGAAGGAGGTTCTGGCTCCGGGGGCTGCACAGAGGGTCTGGGTTTCATTTTTCGGCAAGTGCAAGCCAACTCAGGGCTGCCAAGTACAGCTTTCGCTCTCAACACTTCCTGCTCGTCCTGCTCTGGCTCAAGAGGAGACAGGCTTCACTCAAACGGCACGCCGGCCCGAGTGAGGGGTGGCCAGTCTGCTCTCTCGTTCCTCAACGGGTGTCAAACACTCACATCTGTCACACGAATTGCATCGAGACAGACGTAAATACAACGCAAAGGTGGAAAGATTGTTGAGCCACGAACATAGGCGCGCGCGTGCGTGCGGGTGCACGTTACCCGTGCGCACTCAGCCACTTTCATCAACTTGACTTCGACACTTCAAGCCCACATCCAGTGTGCGATTGATGTGCTGTTTGATGCGAAACATCCAGGAGAAACACCTGCAGCATTCAACATCCATGACAACACAGAGTGGCTGTGACTTAGGCATTGCATCATTCTCACTCGCACTGCAGACAGTGGTAGCGGATTGGAAATACTTCCTTCGTGTGCAATATTAATTACCATCACAGATGCTGTGAAAATGTGTCATTTAGGTACTTAATAAACAGACTTCTCTGTGCGGGTTATCAAAACACTGCCTCAATGAAAACACACCCTCTTTTCCATAGCCGAAGTGTAATTAAAATGGTTTCAGAAATCCTCTTTGACAGTCCGGGGCTTAGCCAAAAATGTAAATGACATTAAAGGAGACAATGAATTTAATTTTGTTTAATGTCCCCTTTCGCTGTTTCTCATTTACATCACATTTCCACAGAAAGAGCTGACCTTATAAATACTGGCATTTGTTCAGCTTTTGGAGGTAATCATGCTTTTGCAAAAACCAGATGGGAACCCACACATTTTCCTATTTGTTGTAAGAAAGGAAGAGAAACCACAGTTGAGCCGGTCAAACATTGAGTCTTTTGTTACCAGTAAACAACCTCTACAACAAGCTAGTTCACTCTGGGATATGACCTCGTAGGTGTTCCAATAAATGAAAGATTACGCAACGTCATTTGGAAAATACAGCTCGCTAATGAGGGACGTAACGAAGAGCTAAGCAAAATTTACATTAGGCCAAAAATGTAATTGTATTATACCACAAACAGGTGCACAGAGGCCTCTTCAAATGAGCTAAATGAATAAAAGCCTTCCACAGCACAACCATGTGTGCTGACCAAAATAAAAGAAGAAAAAAAAAGTCAATGTCATGAATTATTCAGTGGCTGGGCAGTACTCCAAAGGTCAGTACCCTTTGACCTTTGTGACAGGAAGTGAAAGGGAGTGCCGTTGACGCTGGAATAAATGGACCTGACATGTTTTGGTCTTCTTCACAGTCGGACTGTGAAAAAGAGATTAAACTGACACAGGATGTTAAGCCGTATGAACATACATTAGATTCCAGATTTATGTATGTGCAGCATTTGCTCTGAGAAGTACACGCCTTGCATGCTATTCACGAGAAATCTGCTGCATCTCTACAGCGCAAGGAGCACTGTGTGACCTATGAACTTTGACATTGAGAATGAGTCATTTTCTCTTCTCTTTCAACAGCATGTGCCTTCTTATTACAAAATCCATGTGTAAGCCTGAACAATGTATCTAATCTTTCACATGAGAGAAGACAAAGTCAATATGTGAGAGAGTGAAGACAGATACCAGGCTAGGAGAGTCATCGCAAATTGAGTTATGTTTGGCTTGCTCTGCTCTACACATATAGTAAATGAGGAAACCGCCTAATCAGATATTGGGCACCTCATCACTATAACTCTCCAGACTCAAATTACTGCTTGAGTAAACCTATGCCTGCACTTACTTCAAGGCACCATTAGCTTATAGATGTGACATCCGTTTCACCACTGACTTCATAACTGGGAAGATATTATTGTAACCAATTACAACTACTGTAGTCATAGCAATATGGATACAATTAGTAACGAAATGCAATTAGTGTCTAACAGAGACCCAACATTTTCATTTCTTCATTGGAAGAGGAAAATATGTTTACTTAGAGTGTTGGGAAGACATGTAATATTTTTCTTTGCAGGAGACACAAGATATATGGACATTCTTAAACACACACATACATACATACATACATACATAAATACAAACTGTCCTTCTCCAAAAATGAATATGAATAATGTAACAGCATCGAGAGTAAGTTGTGAAATATTCAAAACCCAACCAGTGCTGAAACTTTGTGACAGCTGTTAGGATTATATCTAACAAACTTAATAAAAAAAAGAAACCTTCCTCTTCAAAAAATATAACCAAAAATCTTTATCTAACTCTGGGAGAAAATAGGGTAAACAGATGTCTGGCTTGACCACAGGAAAATAGGACACATTTGGAATGATAAGTTTCCCAAACTCAGTCGGATATGCCAGATCCATGGGAACGCCAGTTAATGTCTTGCTAGATGCCAGCTAGCTGTGTGCGCTTTCCCCTCGTACCATCTGGGAAAATGTTACAGAGAACGCCATCAATGATTCACTCCAAATCTGTTACTTAAGGATTGCAATGCTACTGTTTCTCTAGGAAATATGGAAGGCAGCTATATCTATACTTTAATTACAGGACGATGATACAGGCCTGATTCCACAATAAGGTTTGAATCACTCATCTCGGCTCATATGTAATGGAAATAATCAGTCTTAGCCAGCAGCCACCCCAGCACAGGTGCCTCCGATGATTTGCATGAGAAAATGACAGATGTAACAAAAGTGACTGTAAAACACACAGGCTTAACTGAACGCTTATCCATATGTTCGGTGAAAATGGGCCGAAAGATTGGGGCAGAAACGGCCCTGCGTAGGTCAATGTGTTGTACATGTGTACCCCAGTGAGAGTGTCAAGCACCGGCCACCTCACACAACTGCCGCTCTGCTCTCCAAGCCTGCTCTTCCACAGTCAGTGAGACGCACCGTGTGGGTCCGTGAGGGTGAGCTGATGGGCTCATAGTTACGACATGGAGACAATGGGAGGGTCTAATGAGGAACATATGCTTTTGTGATTCAACAGAGACGCTCATTGTGTAAGGAAAGGGATACTCTGCTGCTATTCAGGCTCGTCACAATGAAAATCGGAGCCTCCACTGCTGGCTGAGCTTACAATATCCCAGCCGCCACTCTTTTCCTTGTTTTTGTTCTCTCTTGCTTGACTTTGATTCCATGTGCGTTCATTTTTTTTTGCTATTGTACTTGTGTTACATGTTTTGTCCTGCAGATTGAAGAACAATGTGAGTGTGAAACCCGACGCCGCGAAGGCGGCAAGTGACACAAAGTCAACCCGAAAGCAGCAGAAGTTAGAGAAACACTGTACATGTCTCACGTTATCCTCCTAACCTCACACTTTCTGTTCATTACCGGCGAACACACCGGACAAAGACACTACTTTTGGAGATTTTGGAACAGACCTCCTTAACCGAGACGCCTCCAAACTGAATCGGTTTGATCACACCACATGAAGTACGCCATCTGCATTCTTACAACACTACAAAGCGATGGTCAACAGCAGCAAGGCGCATGTGTGTCACCAGCGAGTCGTCAGACAGCAGTAGCTGTGGTAATCCATCTAGACTCCCAGGGCAGCTCCTACTTCCTGATGCATGAGACGCTGTTGGAGTGGCAGCAACAACTGCTCAGCCCTATTTGATTACTAATAAGAGAGTTGTCCCCTCTGTCAGATACCAGGCATTCTCTGCTAAGCAAACAGTGATTCCGGCAAGTCAAACATTAGCATTGCTGTCTCTCCCCCACTCCATGGCGAGAGTTACATTGAAATCCAATGCTGAAAATACCACCCCCACCCCGCACCCCCACCAAACCCCCTCCCACACACACACACACCCACACATACTGTTGTCTGGGTAAGAAAGATTAAGGAGTCTACATTGAATGCTCTGAATGAAATAACAACCTGTGGAGAGAAAAAGACGTTTCTCTCAAAGCTCTTTCAGTAAAGCAAGCACCAAAAATCTGACACTGCATCCCTAAATGTTCTCTGCTCACCCAACTGTTCTGACAGGATGATACTCTACAAAACCATTTACTTTATCATAACCTCCACATTATAGATCACAATAACAGGTTATGATGAACTCCCGCTAACTATGTAAGCAGGAACAGACTTTAACAAAGGAAGAGGCTCCGTGCCAAAATCCATGAAGTTCTCCTCAGCTAATTAGGAGAATTCCCAGTGAGATGCATCAATGATTGGAACACCTGTGCTTGAATGAACCCTATACAGGTGGCGACCGACCCTCAGAGAGCATCGAACCTGGGAAAGACGCCCCTCAACCACTCACACGGAAAAACACCTACGGCTCCCACAGAGTGGACCATAAGGTCGAAGTTAGGAAACAAACCTGGGCGCTCAGACACCCACAGGGGGAGGTCTCATACACAAATTCTTACTGCATGGACTCTCACTCGCTCACTCACACTCGCTCGCTCACTCACTTGCTCACTTGTTCCCTCACTCACTCACTCAGACACTTGCTCACTCGCTCACTCGCTCATTCATTCATGCAGTCCCTCCCCAGCGGGACACAGGACTGATTCTGACAGACAGGTCACAAACACATAAAGTGAAAGGATGGAGGGGAAAGTGGCCTACCTGTCGATGATCACAGGGTCTGAAGGAGTCTCGTTCCTGTTCCCGCAGCTCTTCTTGTCACAACACCGGCTGGAGACAAACAGGGAGCATGCGTTTCAGATCAAAACAATGTGGCTGATTCAAAAAAACACTGCACAGATAACTAGATGGAAG
Source organism: Osmerus mordax (assembly GCF_038355195.1). Taxonomy (NCBI): domain Eukaryota; kingdom Metazoa; phylum Chordata; class Actinopteri; order Osmeriformes; family Osmeridae; genus Osmerus; species Osmerus mordax. The sequence continues at coordinate 13,718,979 of NC_090054.1, read as the reverse complement.
AAAAATGGTCTTCCGTTTGGACTAAGAAGGACTGATATGATATTTTCCTGTACACGTGATTTACTATTTCACTGATACTGAGGGGTGATATAAAATGGAAAACCGACATGTTGTGGTGTTTGCCTCAGTGTTGAAGGGGGGGGGGGGGGGGGTTGGAGGCAGGAGACAGGGGAGTCACTTTTCACAGCTTCAGCTTTTGTTTACCTCTAATTGCCAAGCTGCTATTTCTGGGGGAGATGCAAGATGCCACCCTCAACCAATATTTCTGCAGGGCATTTATCAATTATGGCCTCAAAAGCATAATCTATCCCCACCACATGTTTCCATCATCCCCCTAAACCTATACCTTCAGTTGTTCAAACAGGGCTTTTAATTTAAACAGAATGTAAAACATTAATAAACCACTGTAGCTTTCATAAAAATGTTTAACATATAGCTAGTTACATGTATATCTACATATAGAAATGCTATTGATTGATGCTGTCTGGTGAGGAGATGAAAACAAATCCTTTAAGCAAACCTACTATGATTTTCAGAGGCCATTCCTCATTCAAATAAAGTATAAAAGACTTCGATTCTATGTTGAGAAACACTTCCTGGTATCACTTTTGGACATTAAAGTAAATGATTTGCTTGATGGCAGTTTTCTATGAGGAAATGCATTGGAATACCAACATGAAGTTACATTCCTTGCCTTATTTGCTGATGATAGGCAACATTGTTAAAGTAGACTAAATGCACTTCGGTGACAGCAACAACAACAAATTCTGATGCACAAGCATGTTATACTGTACGTGTCACAAATAAGTGGTTGATGCATTTAGACACAGAACGTGAGGGATGAGTTTTTCATTGCATAAGGCAATTCATGCTTATTTCTTATGCTGTGCTTGCTCTTTATTCAACCAACAACTTGAACAATGCTCGGGTGTAACAAAGAAAAGGTTAACCGACAGTATCCGAATTCAATTCTCACAAAGCTCACGCTGAGCTGAACAATAACAACAAAAGACGTTTTTCCTTTTAGTATCAATGACACCGCTGAATAGCAGCGCAACATGAGATGTTGAGATGTACGTGGTTAAAGACGATAATATGGTAGCTGATCATTGGTGACAGGTGGGATTAACCGAGACCGGATTCTAAAACAGTAACAGGCATCAAACTTCAACAGACTTCATAGACCCAGCCCTGACCGTAAAACCTTTCCAAGGTGCTTGTGAGTGTACTTTAGGATTAAGTAGCAATGTGTAAAATCGTCTCTCTCGTGCATACTGCTAAACTTTTTCCAAATGTTCAATTCATATAGTTAGAGTCACATTCATACCAAACTAAAGTATTCGATATCCTTAAGAGATTTCGAGGCCTGTGGTCGATCGAATTTGGATTGAACGTGACCCCAATGCAAGAGATGAGAAAATTAGTTGGAAACATCCTTCTCAGCAGATTTAAGGTTAACCGTATGAGTGTTTTTGGAAAAATCGCTTACCTGCACATGATTTCATGCGTGAGAAGAACTCTGCACATTTCGGGATTCTTGTCTTGCCCCTCATAAATAATGGCCTGAGAGAATGATACAGAAATACGTGTCGGTTACGGTCAAATACAACAAATGAAGACAGGGACTGTTAGCACCCAACTATTGAAAACGATTGAATTTGCATCCATATTTCTAAAGTAGGTTAATTATTATAAATATTATTTAGCTAATTCAAACTCATTTTAAATATATTTGTAAATGTATTTGTCAGGTAAACTACATTGTTATTTCCGGTGATGAATAGGCCTAATAACGGCCCACAAAAGAAAGGTCTCATACTAATAACTGTCATCATTGTAGAAGCCTAATAATATATTGTCTTTAAAAAGTAGCCTAATATTAAATTGATTAGATTAAATGTTTACATGTACAAAAAAAAAATGATTTTGTATAGGCCTGAAGGCTACATATTTCAATAAAGAGTGATCCAATAAGAAGTGTCATCAATATGCTTATAATCTGTGGATATTTGGGGGAAAGTGTTAATGGGCAATCTGTTGTTTATTTTGAGCTGCTAACAATGATCTTTCTGTGGATAAAAAGCGGTGTCTGGCGGTACGGTTGAGTAATTTTTGAGCATTGGCTGAAACAGATGGTGTGGAGCTATCAGTTCTGCCGCTCTCCTCCCTCGATCCCTCCTCCTTCTCTCTATTCTAAGGAGCGAGAGAGACACTTTGCTCCCTTTTAGTGAGCATACAACGCAATAACAGACGTAGCCTACACAGGCATTGTAAAATAGAAGCACTTCTCTTATCAAAGTATAGATGTAACAAAACTTATGTGCTTTTATAAAGTGCTATGTTGGTTTTAGGGGGACTTTGATTGATCACTCATATTTTAACATTTCATCGTAAAATAAAAGAAATAGCATTAAATTAACCTGTACATTACGTTGTTTGTGTTTGTTAAGCACCGGACTATTATCTGTATTGGTTTGATTTATGTCACTGTTTGCAGCTGCAGAAACAGAAATCCATAAACTGCTTGTTCTGCGTCATTGACTCACATCATTCGCAGAGGAATTTTCCTTGTGAGTAGTGGAGGCTTTCACGGCTCTATTCAAATGTATCAGCTATATTAAATTATAGATGATAACACACATTTTAAAGAAAATAATAATGTATATATATATGTGTGTATATACATATATATATTCAAAGAAAGTCCATTGTAATTAACTTACTAAATAGTCTCTGCATACCTTGGGGATTATGACAAATGCTAATTTAATAAATAAAAAAATTACAAATATAGCCTATATTTAACCTGTATGCTTCTATTTTAAGATAGGTATGCTAGGCTATGAAGCCACTGAAAAATCTCAATGTAGGTGAATCAAACTCAAATCAAACAAATTATATCAGTTAATTAAAAAGCCTATAGCCTACATGCAATCTAAAAACAAGTGTCGATAAAACATCAATTAGCCTTTATGTCCCTAAAATAAATACAATTAGAAAAAAAAACTATATATATAGTTTGTATATTTGAAATGTGAAAGTATACGACAATTTTAGCCTATATAAAATGACTTCGACGAGATTCAAACGTAGGTAAGTGGCTATACTGTCTATTCTTGTTACACAGGTAATGTGATTTTATTTGAGACAGTGTAAACACATCTCAAAAGCACATTCTATACCCTAAAGGTTATGGTTTGCATGGGTTGTGAAGAGTGCAGGTGGAAGAACCACTGTCTCCAGTGGGTAAGAGGTACTTTATGAATACAAGAGTAACCTTACCTGCTTCGTCATGGAATCGATTAACCGTATGTAAAGATCCTGTTCTGTTCTGACGCCTAAGGTGCAAAAATAAGCATTGTTAGGACTAGCACATAAGCTTTAATTCAGTAATCACACTACTTAAAATATTAATACCATAATTTATATAAATCGTAATTTATATAAAATACCATACATGGGCTATCACACATCATGAATATTACAATTAATATTATTTTGAAACTACAATTTAAAAACCAAGCATTCAAGCATTTCACTTACCATTGCTGTACAATAATTGTAGTTTATAATGTATCCCATTGTTAGTTTTTTCACTGTTAGGTTCCTGAAAATTGTCAGCAAATGAAAATTGTTTTAGTTATTACCTATCTATCTGTATATATCTATCTGTATCTATCTGTATCTATCTGCGTCTATCTGTATATCTATCTATCTGTACCTATCTGTCTATCTATCTATCTAACTTTCTATCTATGCCCGTTATTCACAAAGTATATATATGAAAAGGGGATAATAAGATATTGAGATAAAATGTGATTATCCGCGTTGACACCTAACAGACCGACAGCCATTTTAACTTGAATGAACTACTTTATTTAGCTATATTTTTAAATATCATGAAATTACTCAAGAGATGTTCTAAAACATGTAGCTTACTTTATCTTTCTCCACAAAGTCCACAAAGGCTGTCCGTTCGATCTCCACTGGTTGACCCTGTCTGTCATACAGCGCCAAGACGAAATGGAAAAAATTTGATTTTCTGAGGTTGGAAGGCGGCTGCTTTTCATAATGTGCCCGTGCCAAGCCAACACCGCTGCGGGGAAAAGACAAGAAACCATCTCGGTTAAGTATCAGGCACGGGGGAAAGATGATGAGAGCTGATGAAAACACTGGAGATGCAGTAGCACGTTTGAGTACGGGAGATTTCTTGATTTGTCACAATAAGGGTAATCTGATGTAATGAAAGAGGGGAAAGCCAAAGGGGGGCATTGGGAGACCGTAATTGATACAGAGTATTGAGGGGATTGAGGGTCGATATGAGGAATGCGTGAGAAAATCAGATGATTTGGCATGCGTACCTTTGGGCGGCTGTGTTCGCATCCACCACCCCAGCTGTGTGCATCCATGAGCGGACTGGATTCAGTCCACCCAGCGGTTCCTCCTTCATCGTTGTCCCACCCCGCGGTATAGTTTCCTGAATCCCAAACATTTAGAACAATTTACGTGTAAAAAGCCTCCTGCGAAATTAGCCGAATAAGCGTCCAAACGTGTTATCCTTCAGGGTTTACAGGATAAGTATTAAGAGCCGTATCAGACTTGCGAGGGAAAACCCGGTCCACAGGTCTTGCCTCCCTCTTCAGTCCGTCCTGGGTTGAAACGATGTGAACAATTCTCAAAGTGCTGTACTTAGTAAGAGGGGTATCCACAGACTGGAAAAGTGAATTGTTCAATCGACAAGTTTTTTTTGTAGCTATTGTTCCTTTTTGGTTTTCCTATTCACAGAAAAATCGATGGTTGTTGTTTGTGTTTGGGTGATGCTCTCAAAGTGGCAACATCCCCGAAGCACCGCATCCAAAACCTTTAGGACACAGTTGAATAAACCACTCCTGAAAAGGTACTGCTTCTCCACAAGACAAACACAGGCAAAGGCTGATCACCGTAGAGGTGTTCCTAGTACACAGGAGAGGTGGATAAGGGGCCTTTCGCGTCGTGCAGGATGGATGGGAACATGCAAAACTAAGCCCTCTTTCCCCGAGGACTGAAATCTTTCCCGAGAGCCAAAACTCTAAACCCACGGGAGAGGCTCTGTCAGAATATGACGCTCATGGGGCGTAGCTTTTACCATATATGGTGGGCTGACGGTTCCTGTCAAGCAGCGGCACTCGACTATACGAGAACAGCCCTATAGAAGCAATCTGAGAACATTCGCTCCACTTTCCTCTTGCAATGTGGTGAGTTGATTTTTTTTATGATATGAAAATTCAACGAGGTGTAACCATCATTCAAAATCCGATCACAATTAAACATAATTCAATCATTGTCATATTTAACATTTTATATGAATATTGTGAACGCACTTTCCAGTGTTCCAATAACCTTTAATTATTGAAAAGAATCAGACCTTGAGAAATGTTATAAAAATTTGAGCGTTGATAAAGAATTGTTCTTTCACAAGACTTTGTAACGAAAACAGTTATAATGGGTCTGTAACTGCATATTGTCTAAATCTTATTTATTTTTCATAAACAGTTGACAAGCAGCCTATGGCCCATTACAATAATTATGTTATATACATGTCTGTATAGTTGTAGCCTGTTGAAATCGAAAAACAACAATCCGAACAGCATGTTAAGTAAAATAAGTAGCTTTGTACAGTCCTTGGTGTTCTGAAAATAAAGTCAATACAGCTATAAAATCGTTGGGCCAAAAAAGTACAGTAGCCTGTTATTTCACTCACTAAAACCACTATTTCTTGTAACAATTGGCCACAACAGTATTTAGGGATTTAATTACATACACTCTGCATGATAATGCAGTGGACTATCAATCATTCACGGGTTCAATTCCTTTACATTTGGCTGAGCATATTTTCTGACCTTTGTAGTTATTGGATTTGAACAGGTATAATGACACAATCAAACTAATTTGCATTGTGTACTCTGTGTTTCACAATAAAGAAGTTGCTCGGTTTTAATTTTCGAGGCTAACTAAAGCACTGTCGGCCGTGTTTGGCCATGTCAGTCCGAGAGAATCCATGCGCCTCATTGGGGGGGGATAGAGTGATGGTGTGTGTGTTTCTATGTGAGTGGAGGGGGGAGAGACAGAGGGAGAGAGAAAAAAGAGAGAGAGAGAGAGAGAGAGAGAGAGAGAGAGAGAGAGAGAGCAATATATCTAGCTGGTGTGAGGGTTAATAGCTACTGCCAAAGATAAGTGAATTATAATCTGTTGCTTTCACCTTTTGATAAAATCTATTTCCACGTCACATGGTGATAATGAGTGCATGGTGTTTGATATTTTTGGGGACAACTTCAATTTCAATAGGATGTCAATCCAAACATAAGAATGTTCTTTGAGGTGTAACACATTAAATAAACCAAGAACCAAAATTGTGAAAATGTGGCTGTGAAATTGGCATTGCCATCTTTCAATGAATTTAAACCGTGGTTTTTGCACATGGCTCCAAGTCGTTTATTATAACTTAACCCCTGATTACACGCACCAATGCGATTTAAATCTGATTATCAAATTAGGAGACTTTGAGACAAATCCTCTTAGTTCTGATACTGTTGACTGGAGAGGGAAAATGGATCTCCACACCCGTCACGTAGGTAACGATGCTATCCTGAAAGGGAGTTTAAACCGTATTTGACAACAAATGCAGCTGTCCCGCTATTTCAGAAGATATTAGAGGAAAATGAATGCAAATCTGTGTGCAGGAGCCATCTGGACGTGGAGAGAGGGAGTCAGCTGCTCCTCACAGAGGCGCGGAGCCTGAATCCGTTTCGGCTCATTCTGCGGGATCATCTGCTTGGTGGGCTTTACACCGTGGAAAATGCGCTCTCATCATTAGGTGAACGTAAGCATCACACGTCCAAAATAAAATAAATATTTAAATCACTTACCGTACTTTCTGTGGCCAAGCATAGCCTAAATATATGTGTATGACATGGTGTGGGCTTCTATATTTCATTTTTTCACTTTATCTTCATACAGCTTTAAAGAAAAATAATTTATAACATTTTAAGAGACATTATAGGCTACTCAAGGTAAGTGGCAACAAGATTCCTGATATAAGAGCACTATTTTTTTATCACCACACAGACAAAATATTAGGCCAGTTTAATGACCAGTTAAGCGTATTTTTTTGTCTTATTCAGTGGGGCTCACAGTCAATGAACTTGGAGAAGCTCTATACAACCCAAACTTTTTTGAATCACTGACGGTGATCAATAAAAATGTGCACCATGACTTGCAAGACCTCCCGTCTTGAAGGAACCAACCTCCTCCGTATTGAGAGTGACGTCTTCTTTTTGTGTGAATTCACGGGGCGAGGCCCTCATGATCTCTATAAATTTGCATGTAAATGGCGACATCAGCCTATGCGCGTGCCACGGGCCAGCGGGCCTCCCAGATGTCAAGGCAAAGTCAATCAGAGGGCCGCTGCCCAGCTGCCCATATGTAGGCTTACTTTAGGACATTTTCTTTATTTCAACCTGTTTCAATTGATTATCAAAAATAAACCACCTTCATCATTTGTTCTAAGAAGTGAAAATATTTGTAAGGGTAGACGCTGAATGATAAAAAAGGTGACATATATTTGTTGCATAAAAGTAAAATATTTGGGCAACATTCTCACTAATTAGGACTAGGTCAATCAATTTGATTGGGTTACCTTTGTTCATCAAGTGCTTTTAGGTCAGACTTCATATTTATTCAAGCCTTTACCGAGGCCTAATGGTTCTGAAACAGGAGCCAAGGGGAAATCTTGTGACAGAAATTGGCGTTGCATATTATAAAAAAAGAAGAATGGGCTAGAATAATAGGCTTCAAGTTTATAAATAGTCAACAACCTATAACCCGACAACCAAAACAAATAACACCTTAAAAAACCTTAAAAAACTCGACTAGTCAAACCTTGATACAATTATTAAGACTTTCACATTTCCCAAGAAATAATGCAAAGAATGATAAAATAGCCAAAAATAAGTATATTGAGGAAATGTACAGTGGGCCTACCCGAGTTTACGATGCTGCCCTCAATTTTAACGTCCGAATTGGTTGATAGACAGCGCCCCTCTTTGGTTACTGTGATCATCATGTTGATTTGGGCCAGCTGGTCACCTCTGCTATAGCCTATAGCCTACTATTAATCGAATTTCCTTCTTTGAAAAAAATTAAAAACAACACAGAGTGGTAACATTTATTTTAAATATCACAATACCTTTAAATTCAATGTGCAAAAAAATCATCTGTTTAGAAGAATGCGCGATTTGATGGGGATGATTGCTTTAGTCTCTTTGAAAGTGTTGCTTAAAGATGTCAAAAGATACCGCTAAGTCTGATCTAGACATGTGCCACCATACCATTTCCCTAAAATATTTACATTTCGTTTTAAGTTAAAAGTTGCAAAAATAAATAAATAAACATGTTTACGTTATCATTATCATAATAGTGATGATGGAAAACATTTTTATTAGGCCTATTAATAATTATTACAGTAATAAAATATATAGAGTATAAAATACTTCTGTAGACTAATATTGTGACATATCCCTGCATTGCTGTGACATCACATTTTCGTGAACTTCAGTCAGAGAGTGGTCTCATTAATTGTGTGCAGTGGTGAGTTCTGTCAAGGGCATTGCCCGCTCGCACAATTTGCATTTCCATTCTGCTGAGGAAATGATGAGAGAGTTTCTGCGCGGTTTAAAGCCTCGCGGCGCAGTCTGCGGGCGAATTACATTTAAAGAAGGCGAGAGAAATTAAATAAGAAACCGAGACCACTTCAGGGCTATTAACATCTAAAACATCCCCTGGAAATTTAGTCCAAAATACATATGACCATATACCTCTAGGTATTGTCGTTTCATAGCATGTCTTCTTAATGTCCATCACAGTTTGAAGGCCAAAGTAAGTAGGCCTGTCATGTTGATGGCCAGTTTTGCTGTTTATATAGTCTTTTATTCTCAATTGAAACACACACCAGCAACACCAAATGACAGTTTATATAAACGTTGACATCTTCAGAACAAAACACATGTTGAATTAAGACTTATGCGCTCATGCTTTGATTCAGATGGTGTTTTCAATGTAGAAATAATGTAGAAAACGTTCCCTGTCTCATTGAACCCATTGAATAAGCTGGAACTGACCCATGGTGGTATTGCCCCACCTACAGGAGTCAAAGAAATGTTCACATATTTTCCCAATCTATCTTAATAGTTTTTCCATATTTGATTGTCTCAATCATTAATGAAACCAATCTAATGTTTGATCTATTCATACCTCTCATTTGTTTACATTGTTTGCGTTTAATTGACTTTAATTGACCTGTATGATGTAACCTGTTGTTAAAGTCACAGTCTGTACTTGAGGTAGCTGGGAATTCTTTTGGGATATGTTTAGTGATGTTTGCTTTTGTGCATGGGTGTATTTCTCCGTTGCCTCATTCAAATCATTTATGTCAGGTATGCCAAAATAAAGCTTGACAAATAAACTATAGGTTGTAATTGACTTTCACACATTCTACTGTCCCGAAATAGTAGGAAGGCAGGACAAAGTACGACTGCGTCACATTTGACATCCACAACAATTGAACCAATAATATTCCACAGCCAGAAGCTGTCAAAACTGAATGTGAGTTTGAATCAAGGTTGATGGTGATGTCAGCTGAAACAGGACAGCAATAGTTAAAATTAATCAGTGTATTCCTTAGCAGTTGAAGGCTACCAGCAAGGGACCCTTCTGCCCAAACAAAGAGGTGGAAAAGAGGAAGTAAATTCATTTTTTTTTCTGTCAGATTCTGTATTATCTTTTCATCTACACTTAAGAGCCCTGTCCTTATTTTCCAACCTCTCAATTTCCCCCTCTTTGCCATTGGACATGGTGCAAATGGCATAATGCAAGTCTTTGTTCTACAGAGTGAAGCCACATGAATAGCTGTCCTGAGCACACACAAAAACACACCGACAAACTGATCATCTTAAAAAAGCAACGCCCTGGCACTCTCTTGGCCTACTTTCCACGGCAGCGCTGGGACGTGGGAAGAGAAATAGAATTCAGGAGAGGATGCTCCACCCGCTCACTGGGAAACATTCACGGTACTGAGTGAGTGTGATGTACATAAACGCAGTCGATGCATTGTCAACCATATTTGCCCCAGATAAGTAGTCCCTGTGCTAGGCAATTCTCAATGACTTTGCTTTGAAAATCCTGTGAAGATTATGCCATGAAGCGATGAGGGGAGAATAGGATTCCATCTTCAATTCCTTTTGGATTTGATAGTATTATGACATATAGCTCACCATCTGCTGGGCACTTTGATTCTATCTTAATGTCTGGCCGAACAAGTCAGACATATCAATGACTAAAAACCCAGACAAGGTTAAAAGTGTCAGAATAAATAACCAGTGATTAATTTTAAGTTTTAACTTAACATCCTATAATGTTTTAATAATCACAAAGATCTATATCACACCACATTATGTATTGTTTACATGTAATAAAGTAACCACTCGTATAACTATGCCTAAACAGACTCTTCCAAGCTCTGCTGCTAATCTAGGGCTTCTATGAACACCGCCTAACCAAATGTCGACATCTGTGAGGGTGTGCATAAGGAAAAGCCCCTCAGAGAAACAGGGGATCATAATCTTAGTTCCTCTCACCTACAGATGGCCCATGGGGGCATAAAAGGAAGATGAAGAAATCCTATGTAAACATGCCAAACCACATTTTCTGGAGAACTGCAACATGAAGGCAAAAGGGCATCCACGTGCATCTCAAATGTCAACCCTGAACTTTGTCAGAGACCCAGGATGTAAACATTTAAGGTATTAATGCATGGGACACTCCTTTTACATGAGACGCTACTGTATGTGTATGACTTATTCAACATAAACAGAGTTTTACTTACAGCATGAAAGTGCAGTTTCAAGCACCATATAGGCCTAGACTTATATACCGTTTCAATGAAAACGTAGAGAAACCCTGGAGAAACACATATGGTCTGAAGATTTGTTCCATGGTGTAGTTTTTGTAAGTAATATTAAACTGATTTACTTGGTCATGAAGGTTTCACTCATAGAACATTTCAAATGGCAGTTGTTGAAACAGATAGTGTTAATCTCCTCTTATACCTTATCTCCAATTACTCTTGCAACTGTTCTTGACAGTTGTGTACATGGTGTAGTTTTCATTACTACCTTTTAAAGGGGAAGGGCAATGCCTCCCACATGAATAAAAAAGGTAAACCTGGAGAATTGTCCTGACATCAACCTTCATTTAATCATTTAATCTAGTGGAATAAATATAAACAGTGATGGTAAAGGTAAAACATGGATACAATGAATATGTATCTAATTATTTTAGAACTGAGCAAATATTCAGTCCGGAATCCATTTATCCAAATTGCACTTCTCTCCCATCACTTTATTTCATCAGACAAACTGGTTTTATAAAATATTTTAAACATCAGCGACTTGTTGTCATATAATTTCCATGCCTATAAAACTTATCAGAGAGGGAGGCAAATGTATTCGTACATATATTAATTTCTTGGTTTAGAGTAGAAAGGAAAATTAAGTAGATGTAGGTAACAACAAGCAAGAAAAGGAAACAGTATCATCACAGAGATCATAAAATGGTGTCGTGAGTAGTCCTTTGTCCCGTGCCATAGGAGAGTTCTGTTGCTAAAGGGAAGGACAAAAGCACAAGGCGCCACGGGTATAAGGTTCCCCTGAGCAACAATGCTGGAAGTTTCAACTTGCAGCACATGGGTGTAACTTTAACTGGAATACTGTGGATCAAAGACTCAAACAAAGTGGGTGGAAATGCTGGAGGAGTGTCCATGTTCAGGTAAAGTACAGCTTCACCAGAGAGAGACAGAGAGAGAGAGAGAGAGAGAGAGAGAGAGAGAGAGAGAGAGAGAGACCATTTGTGGAATAAAGCAATTGTAGATAATTGCTGAGAGGCCTTTAATCATTTTTGATAAGTTTGCTACAACTAACCACGTAAACACAGTCCATTTATTATTTTGAAGCTATATGTATTGCTGAAAAAGTGGACAAGGAAAATGAACACACTATTTCAAGTGCAACAATAAGCAACTACCAGTTAGACAAAATGCAAATCTAGGAGGAAACGCTAAAAGCATGTTGTCATGTTGTCTCATGAAGCAATTTAAAATGAGGTTTTAAAGTCATCCTAGTTTAGTTCATAACCAAACAAAAACGAAACATGCAGTCTTGACAGGACTCAAAGCAACTCATCCGATCAGAGCAGTTCAATGCGGACGTGTAACCTTTACTCTGCAGGTGAACCTGCATACTCCGTACAAGAGTTATGAAAGGTCCCTATGGTACACTGCTCCTCTGACATGGATTTGAAGACTTGCTACTTTATTAGCTGCTAAGCCCTTTATACTTGTCCTATATTGTGGCAGCTTACAGTGTGTTACGAGCCGATGCTTCATTGTCGAGGAGTGTTATTAGAGAAACAGTCTTGGTGAACTCCACTGTTCCCCCTGAGGAAAGACAGACTGTTTGAAGACAAGATACAAGTGCAATTTAACCCACCTTATCATTACAGCAAGGTTTGTGCTGTATATTCCGTCCAATATATTTCTTGATAGGTACAATTGATGACACAGGTGTGTCATGAAGTGTTATAAATGTATAATATCATCATGTTGCTTAAAATGTTATTTTACAGTTGAACACCAAGCACTTGCTATGACATAAGCAAAGTGTATAAGGATGCTACTACCCTGGCCAGTTGGAGAACAAAGAAGATTATACGTATTGGCTCATTTGTATGTCACATATTAATTTTTGTAAAGTTAAAGACAATGAAAGCAGTGCATACCATTTCATTCTCTTCACACAAATATGAACGACTGTAAATAATAAGTGACATAGTGCCATCTAGTGTTGAAAATATAGAATACTGATAATTTGCTAATTGAAGAATGACATCCTCTCCGATTAGTAAATCATAGAGAAAAGTGTCACCCTCATTGAGATTTGTAGAATTGTACTTAACTGAGGATAAGCAGTCATAGACATTCCATCTAGCTTGCTTCTGAAATGTAAATAATGACCATAGTCTGGGCACAGGCGAGTATCATGTATGCGAGGATCATGCAAACAAACAAAACATGTTTTTAGGTCTCACAGAGCTCCTGAGGTTCTTCCTTGAGGATAGTGAGTATGCAGTGAGAGGAGTTTTGAGGGGTATGCATGTAGATTTTCTCCACTATCAGTGTTAATTTACCAAGCAGGGCATGGCCCTAATCCTCGGGCCTTGTATTTCTCTTCCTCTGAGAGAAGAGAGAGAGTCTAGCAGCAACAATAGAGAAATAATAAGATAGCACAGAAGCCAAACAAGAGTGGGTCCTGAATAATTGATAGTGTTTGTCTTTGCTGTTGTGTGTGCAAAGACTGAGGGACTGGACAGGGCTCATGCCCCAGAGCAGCGCAGAAAGGTCCAGTGTGCAGACTGACCGGGGGAGAGGGAGATGGGGGGGGGGGTGTCGGGGGGTAAGGGTGTGTGTGATGGAGATGTATTCTAAAGTGGAGTGTGAAAGGTTTGATTAACTTGTGTTTATGGTACTTTAGGTAACCCTCCCTTGATACTTCACATTTTATTCTGTAAAATGCAACCTTCTAAATGTAGTAAACATGGTATTTATGTCTGTCGGATATTTTTTATCTAGGTTTTGGGACCATAACAAGTCAATCAAAGCACACAGTGTATACTACACTCAGTATCTCAATCAAAAGTTAAGTCACAGTGCATCTGTGCATGCCGTCATGTGTGATATAAAAATAAACCAAGAAGTGTTGATGATGAGTGGGTTTGTTGTTTAGGCACTAAAGACTGTAGTAAATACTGTAGTAAGATGTATTCACCAAAAAAGCCAACTTATGTCAATACACCTTCATTTTAAGGGTCCTGGTAATGAGGAACATTTTCTTGGGAAAATGGCTGCTTCTCCGGAGGCGCCATGTCTACTGACTGTGGCTCTGATCCTGGATAAAACACAAGGTTCACCAATCAATCTCTCCAGGTAGCCCACAGCCAGAGAAAGCAGCTGCACCACATGTTTGCCTTGCGTGATAGCGACAAGTTAACATACGGGCAGCACAGTAACCTTCCACAAGCAGCCCCTAGCTGTTTTATAATGAATTCCCAGTGGAGAGGGGAACTATCAGAGTCAGTGGTGTTACTGGAGGCTCGGAATAAAGGCAACACCTCTTCTTACCTGGTGTAGCAACAGTACACACAGTTACAACAACCAAGATGTGGGCCACAAAGGCCCAATGTATACAACACTTGAATTTCCAAATGCTTACATTTGCAACAAATTATTTCCCACAATATGTAATTGTAAATTGTTTAAATCACAACCAGATATTTTAATTCAGAGTTCTAATCAAGTGTGCGAACGTAAGTGTTTAAGGGGTTGATTAGGGTTATACAGTATGCAACATACAGAAAAAGCCTTGTTTTGATTGATTTCTCCCATTCATTTTCTGAATTTCAGAAGTAATGTCGTCACACCATATCAAATCATACAAAATGATAGCATAGCTAATACTGAACATTGGAATGTTATTTTGTTTATCAATTGTATTTATGTATCTTATTTTTAGAAAGTTGTGTAGTGGATTTCAACACTTGCTCTTAATCTGTCCTGTATCTACAGTGTTTAGTGGGTCTTAGGTTAATATTGTGTTGTATGTTGTGCCCATGTATGTAATGATTTAACCTAGTAATAAGATAATGGGTGATTTTAATGACCCTGGTTATGTATTCTTCTCCTGTTTCTCTCCCCAGTCATTTCAGTCAGTAAATGATAGGTCTCCAAATGTCCACTGGATGTCCCTCACACCCTGTCTAAACATCGTATATCTAGATAAATACCTTATCTAGATATTTATCTAAATATAACATGTATCTGGATGGTATACACGTATACTATCAATGAATCACATCCATTGGGATAGCGTAAGGATAGAGTTTCTGAACAGCATATCAGATTAAGTGGATTTTTAAACAAACTAAGGAAGGGGTTTATCTACTTTTGAAAGTAGTGGTGATCTGATATTGTGACATATCAAGCTGATAGCAGAGGGGCTTGGTCGAATAATGAGATAAAGGGGTAGATGGATGGATGAATAGGTGGATAGATGGATAGATGGATAGATAGATGGATAGATGGATAGATGGATACTTAATGCATGTCAAGTTAAATGAACATTATAACAACCGCTCACTCGCAATGAAATAAGGAGTGATGCTGGATGACTCGGGCTCAACTCAGAACCATGTGTAAATGACGTCAGACGGTCACGCACTGTGCGCCATCTTGGAGAAAAAAATCACAGATAATTTCCGTGGTTTTGAGAATCTGAGGCCGACTACTCATCTGGATTGTGGATGTTACAAGCAATTTGGCCAACGCCAGCTAGTTGCATTGCAAGTGCACGCTGTGTACAGCAATAACCGCTAAATGAAGCAATGGCCGGTAAGGTAGTGACTTCTAGTCTGGGCTTTAACAGGGCATCACTAGTTACATGAGCTAGCTCGCGAGCTAGACAAGTGAGCTAGCTAATCAACGTTAGCCAGTAGCTGTATCTGTCAGGCAGCTAGCATTGTGGCCTGTCTGATATCAAGTTAATCCTGAATAAACCAAATTGAGACGTAATGGAT
Source organism: Osmerus mordax (assembly GCF_038355195.1). Classification (NCBI taxonomy): domain Eukaryota; kingdom Metazoa; phylum Chordata; class Actinopteri; order Osmeriformes; family Osmeridae; genus Osmerus; species Osmerus mordax. The sequence continues at coordinate 13,703,262 of NC_090054.1, read as the reverse complement.
AGTCGCTGGCTATCAAACTACACAATATTGAAGCCTCATTCATATGTTGCAGGGGTGGCAGGAGGAAATGATTTTCAGTGGTGTTTTTCTCAAGTGAAAGGGGCAATAGATGAAGATGTTGCAGAAGGTAAGTGGTCGCAACAGACAATTTTCGATTCTAGGCCCTAATGTGAACTCTTTGGCAGGAGTAATTGTTTTGGAACGGTGTAGCATGATTATAAAACATTGCAGTCCTTGCATGTGCTAAGCTAGCAAGCTAATACGTGCTGTTCGCTGCTGTCAGATCAGATGTCTCGAATCACTAGTGAGGCTAGCAAGCATCTCTGATGTTTGATATCGGGAAAATATGTAAAGTGCATGCATGTTTGTCTAAATATTTGGAATAATGTATGACCTTAGGTAGCCTGTTGTTAAATTAAATATTTTTTGCAAACACCCTGATCTATAGCTCGTTAGCAGTGACGTCATCGCTCTGCGTCTGAATGTATGACAAGTGACGTCTCTTGTTCTCTATCCTCGTCTCTATCAATGACTGGTCTCTATTTAGTACAGTCAGATTTGGGTTTTATTTTCACCATCATATGCTTCTCTGTGTGTATAGGCTCCGGCTTATTTGTGTAATATGTTGTCTCAATGTATTGTACACGTTTCAATGCAAATAAGGAACATTACTAAAATCATTTTATTTCTTTCAGCTGATATTATCTCAACAGTTGAGTTTAATTATTCTGGGGAGCTGCTTGCAACTGGTGATAAGGGAGGCAGAGTGGTAATATTTCAACATGAAGAAGAGGTGAGCATTTAATTACAGGCTACATGTATGCAACATGTGGCAAGAAGCACACTACTGCACATAGGAAAATTTAGGGCTAGCCAGCTCTTTATCTGGGTCATGATCCAGGCCACCACATTTTTTTCCATTCTCACAGACCACATGACCAGTGCTGTAACATGGCATATGTGGCCTTCGATGTTGAGAATGAGAAATATCAGCGAATGTCTTTTGTGTGTTTTCAGTCGAAGAATCGACCACACCTGAGAGGGGAATATAATGTCTACAGCACTTTTCAGAGTCATGAACCTGAGTTTGACTATTTGAAAAGTTTAGAAATTGAGGAGAAAATTAACAAAATAAGATGGTTACCCCAACAAAACGCTGCTCACTTTCTACTCTCAACAAATGGTAAGAGCTTTTTTTGCTTTTGCTATGAAGTAGTCTGTTACTTATAAGTTATAACTTTTGTTTTAACTGTAAAAAGGGAATAATGTTGACCAAAAGGCATTCCAATGTTTGTGCAGATAAAACAATCAAATTGTGGAAAATTAGTGAAAGAGACAAAAGAGCTGAAGGCTACAACCTAAAGGATGAAGATGGACGACTCAGAGATCCCTTTAGAATTACTTCACTGCGGGTATGCTTCTGTAGATGTCTTCTTATGTCTCACCACATATTCTAGATATTGTAAATACTATAAAACCTCACACTGAAGCCTGTGCTTTCTAAAAGGAATTTGTTTCATACCCACAGGTACCTGTGATAATGCCAATGGACCTTATGGTAGAAGCAAGCCCAAGGAGGATCTTTGCAAATGCGCACACCTATCACATTAATTCCATTTCTGTAAATAGCGATCATGAAACGTACCTGTCCGCAGACGACCTAAGAATAAACCTGTGGCACATGGAGATCACAGACCGTAGTTTTAGTATCCTTTGTCAGAAAGTGACTGGTTCAATTCCTATTGCTGGTGTTTTAGCTGATGTCTGTATTAATACAATAGTATCCATTCAAGCAATGCTTGAGATGTATGATAGTGACTACATGGCTAGTTCATGGCTTGCCCTTAACAGCGTGTTCCCAGATATTGTAGATATCAAGCCGGCCAACATGGAGGAGCTGACAGAAGTGATCACAGCTGCCGAGTGCCACCCTCACCAATGTAATGTATTTGTGTACAGCAGTAGCAAAGGCACCATCCGTCTCTGTGACATGCGAGCCGCAGCCCTCTGTGACAGGCACACTAAGTGTGAGTATGGCTCTTAAGAGACTAAAAGAGAAAATGCTATGCCACAGTTCGATTCTAGTTTCCACGTGGAATTTATCAAATGTATATTGATGGCTATTTCTCCTTGTCCCCAGTCTTTGAGGAGCCTGAAGACCCAAGCAGCAGGTCATTTTTCTCAGAAATCATTTCCTCCATCTCAGATGTGAAGTTTAGTCACAGCGGGCGCTATATGATGACACGGGACTACCTCTCAGTCAAAGTGTGGGACCTCAACATGGAGAATAGGCCAGTGGAAACCTATCAGGTACCCTAGTTGTATATTTTAGTCCATCTAAAGTCAACATACAGTATCATAGCCTTGGGTGAAGTTATATATGCTTTGAAAACTGCTTTCTGTCAATCAGTATTCAAATTCCCCAGGAATAGATTTAAGGTCAACAACGCCATTCAAGTGGTATGATTAACTGAAGAAGTAAATAATGAAGTAATAAGTAAATCATTCATTTCTTCTGTTCCAGGTCCATGAATACCTTCGCAGCAAACTGTGCTCATTGTATGAAAATGACTGCATATTTGACAAATTTGAGTGCTGCTGGAATGGCAGCGACAGGTATGCCCCAGTAGTTTTCTCACCGTTTGTCTTTTAGCAGAACTGCATTGTTGTACTTGTCCTTTAAGCATTTTGATTAGCCTGCCAAAATAAGTGGATACAAACATCCGCAGCCTTAAATGTCTTGAACAAAGGATGTAAAATGTCCATATTTCCCTCTGTCTCAGTGCCATCATGACCGGCTCCTATAACAACTTCTTCCGGATGTTCGACCGCAACACCAGGAGGGACATCACCCTGGAGGCGTCCCGTGAGAGCAGCAAACCCCGGGCCACCCTCAAATCACGCAAGGTGTCCACTGGTGGCAAGAGAAAGAAGGATGAGATCAGCGTGGACAGCTTAGACTTCAACAAGAAGATCCTCCACACAGCCTGGCACCCCAAAGATAATGTGATCGCCGTGGCAGCCACCAACAACCTGTACATTTTCCAGGACAAAATCAACTAACAAGGAGTTTGAGCGTGTGTTTCGATGACCAGGCTTTACCGTTCTTGCGTTGTTAAGCCTACCTGTCTGTCTGTCTGTTAAAGAAGAAACAGCCTTGTTGTCCTGGTGAAGAATTTGAAAGCATTTGTCTCCTTTTGTTGCTGCAAGAGGTTGATCAGTAGGCTTGTTTTATTTTGGGTCTGATGCTTGTTTTTTTGTCCTTGGTAACAAGCCAATTCAGACACCCTCAGACCCAGAAAACAGACTTTGGTCAAAACAATGGAATGGCCCTCGTAAGAGGTCAAACTCTTGAACGTTGGTGTTTGTCAACATTTTTGAGCCTCCGTTTCATTATTTAATGACTGAACTCTAAAGAGCCCTGGGAATGACGTCTTGTCAACATCATACCACCTTAAGACGACACTTCTTGACCTTTATGATACATGGATTGGTGTGCTGTAGGCCTACCTGTTAACATTCCCCAATGACCATGTATTCAGGTTGTCATCAATTTGGAAAACTGACTTTTCTCAACACCTTGCTATCCCTCATCCCTAATTGACACCATTCGACGTAGTAACATTATTTCACTAACTGTATCTACCCAAGAACATTTAATGGTGTCATCCACCTAATAAAAGTAACAAAAACTCCAGATGTGTTTTCAAATTTAGAAGTATGTATCACATCATGATGCTCTTTATTGCTTTGCATGTGTTTATGTTGTAGAAAGATGGAAAAAATTATGTCCAGTCACGCCACTGTCTTTAAGCAGTTCTGAAGCAATCTTGGAAAAGAAACTACTTAGGCTCAGAACCACTGTTGGGGAACGATCATGTGTCAAAACATTTACATCTATCGGTTGATTATTAAAGATGCAGGCTGAAAACTTGTCTGGAGATGGGGCCACACAGGACAAAGGGAATCTGCAGCCTTAATACTATCAATGACAGCTACAAGTTATGACCCCTAAAGTTTTACAGACCTTATGTGCATTATTTTTAAATCCTGTTGTATAGATTTACAGTATGTCCTCATATTACTGCTGCTATTTGTGGCTGTCTTTTAAAATACCAGATATACTAGTTAAAAGGAGGATTATTGCACACCATACAGTTAAAATGATACCGAGTGCCTCCAAAACATGCAGAGTTTATGGTTCTTTATGTGAAGAGTAGGACATTAAGACAAGCCTCTTATATGTGCCCTTATTCGTTATTTGGAATGCCACTCCAATCAGAATTGCGTAGTGCAAATGTTGGATCTTTTTCCAGGTCAATGGAAAAATGATGGTTGACTATACAAGGAACATGTACTGATTATGTTATTAAAATGGAAACACAATGCTGTCTCTGTCCATTGATCCTCAACTTAGTGGCAATGTATTCACTTGTTTAATTATTTTGACCAAAGTTGAATAAAATCTAATTGTGTTCATTTGTGCTTGTCTGTGGCATTCATTCAATGATCGAGAAAACAATCCTTAGCCTGTTGAGTGTATATTTGTTAAGGCAACAATGTATTTCTGTCACTCGTTGAAGGTGCTTGCTCCAGTAAATAAAAACCAACTACAATTTTATTTTTTATTTTATTTTAACAAAATTGTTAACAAAAAGAAAATCCAACAATGATTGTCCAATTACTTTCAATTGTTTGAACCGTCACATTGCATTCCCTTTTAATATTTTCACTGTTAACAAAATGTAAGCAAAAAAATACAAACATTAATCTACATGATACTGTGTGAAAATTAGTGCAGGAATATATTTAAAAATGAAATTCAACTAAACTACCATCAAAATAAACCAACTACTTAAAAATGTCACTATGATTTAATCGTAACAGATATGAAAAATAATCAAGTGAAGTGATAACCAGTGAAAGTGACAGGCTGTGAAATGGCAGCACATTATTTTTTGAAAGGCTTTTTTTGGAGGGGGGGAGAGGAAAGCAGCAAATAGCCAATGCCTTGCTTGCCGATGATGACATGAAGCCATCAAAGCTAAAATAGAATGTCACGTGACCATATTGCCCTGATCCTGGACCTGTTCTCAGGCATGCTCAGCTGTATGAGTCACACCCACGTGAAAGGTTACATCACAACACTTCATCCTCAGTATGCGCTGTGTGTGGCGAGACGCCTCCCAATGTAGATTCTAAGAAAAAGGAGAAACACAAATGACATACTGAAATAAGACTGTAGCTATATTCTAATAATGAACATGAAATGCTGATCTACAATGAGTTCAGCACATGCAATGCATGCCTTGCACAAACATCCCCATAGTTTGCCTGTGAATTCCTTTCAACATCCCTGAGTCTTACCCCAGGCCAACTGCCATTATGTGAGAGATGATCAAGGAGGGCAGGATAAGCTTCAGGAAGTCAGGTGACAGAACGCCACCCTTCTTCATGACACTAGTGTTCCTGATGCTGAGGTTTCCTGAGCGTCTACGGTGTTTCAGTTGGAACTGCCTGCAGAAGACACACACACACACACACAATATAGGGTCAGTTTAAAAGTGCTTTCCTCAGAACTTATCCAACTGGCCTAAAACTACAGGGGAGATTCCTAGCTACATACTTCGGTGGGTTGTTTTCAGGTCGACTTGACCAGTCCCAGATCCAATCAGCATTCTTCTTCATCAGGCTCTCTACTTCCTGTCTTCTCTCTTGGTAGTCTTCTTCAGACTAAAACAACAACATTAGTGTCAAGTCTTCGGTTGCCGATAGGTCAGCTAAGTCTGTTACATGTAGGCTATAAGTACCTGGGAACTGTTTCCCTCAGAGCCTCTACACAGATGAAGAGGAGTCTGTGATCTCGGGGGACTGTAGAAAGTGAGAGAATGTTACATTCACGAGGGCATGGAGGGTCTATGCGTCATTGATTCTACACTAGCCCTTGGATGGTTGCAATGACACATTCAACTAAAGCAGTATGCCACACTTTAATTGGTGATCGGACCTGTTACACTGGGAGCTTCCTTTGGAGCTGCTTCTGCCTGACTCGTGCTGTGCGTCCAGCAGCAATTTCTCCAGGTCTACCTGCATACTGGAGATCTGCTCCCCGCTCCCAGTCCCCTGTGGACCCTGAGAGCTCGTGCCATAGTGAAGCTCTATCCAGGAACCTACAACCGCATTCAAAGTAGACATGTCACGTATCTGTTTTACATTTAGACATGCCATACCATGTGGACAAATCGATACAGTTTTGAAGGCTTACGTTAAACCACATGTTACAACACGTTATGTGGCCTGGTTTGCTAGCTAGCTTTTAGGAGATGTTCTTAACTAGCACTAGCTAGCTCTAGAACATCTCTAAACTCACCCTGTAAACTCTCCTCAGTTGAACTATCCCTTTTAATCGACATTGAATCTTGTGTTAACACAGAACGGAAAACTAATCCCACATAAAACAAATTCAAACTAATTTCAATAGACGACAACGACCGACCAGTACAGTCGTGAACTTCAGTTCTCTGTCTTTTATGCTAGCTTGCTAGCTGGGCTCATCCTGAGCACAACAACACCGATTACGCAATTGTGTGTTTACGCTAAAATCTGATTGGCTTGTAGGCAGGGAGCTGTCGGATCAGGTGTACACCGCGTAGCCTCTGGGGCCGATCATATTGAACGCGTGTCTATGAACGCGGCTGCCTCAAAAACGCCTCGTAAATTTTTATATTGTTTTTTACAGCGGGTGAATCTGCTTGTGGAGCGGGGCTGTGTGCGCCGCCTGTGACATTGACATGGTGTGCTGAAATGTGTAACTTTTATGCGCGTCTAAAAAGGTCTAGAAAAACGCAAAGCACTTCTCATGAGAGGAGCGCGCGATAAGCGCAGTATTATTGGAGACAATGGGTTTGCTAGCGCCGCGTTTCTAAAAACGCTTTTAGAGTGATCGGCTCCTCTCTCGACCCTGCAGATATTACGACTTATCCTAACAGAAAGTTTTTTTTTTTTTTTTTTACATGTAGGCTACCTGGTTACATTTCAAATAATACAATTATGTTTAGGGATGAGGCTATCTGATTTCATTCCTGCATCCAAAATATCTGATTCTACTAGGACAATTCAACTTTGGTTGACCTGTCGGGAACGTTAGAAAAATAGTTTCTGAAGAGTAGGTTTTGTTTATCGCCGACAGATGGCAACCATTCATCATGTTATGTTCCGTTGACTTGCGCATGACTTTCTCTAACATCATGGCCCATCAGTCAAAGTGACAAATCTTTTTGTAGCCTACAGATAAGACCTAAATAAAAATTATTTGCAAATATTACATTGTAATGCTCAATTATGACTATGACATCATTGATGCTAAGTAGGCTAAATGTACAAAAATAACAAACAGAGATGACTGGAGGACGCACCTATAGTTCCGTCAGCAGATGGTGCTCCATTCATACCAGAAGTGTTTTCTTTCTCCCTTCCTCCCTCACACACGTTTCACTCGTTTTTTCTTTCCCATTTACTTTTCCTGTCAGCCTAATTTGGAACTCTTTTTATGATCCCCCAAAAATAGACAAGCCCTTTGAACAGAAAGATCTGCCAGAACCTATACTGAAATGTTTATGAAATATTAGTACCATGTCCAGTAGCAATGACATACAGAAACGAGGTTTTTACACGTAGCAAAGATTATAGCGTGTTTACCTATGCATCCAAAGGTTGTACATTACAATATACTGTAGGACAAACGATTATAGAGTTATTTAAAATAATTTAACCACCACATAGTGCTGTATCCTAGCAATCTTAGGTTATCTTTTTTCAAACTGTGGAGCTGTACGAAGTGAACGACCGCTCAGGAACTGATTTTATTAAAATGAAATTAGATTACATATTTGCCTAAACATGGGACTAATCCAGATTCTGAAATGTTTTTGTTGTCCTTTCAGTTTCGGAACATTGTTGTTTACTATGGAATTTACTGCATGCAGTGCAGTTTGAGTCAAATGAATGGCTTTGATATTCAGAAACTGTATGCTTGGATTAGCACAATTTGTCAATTCAGCTTTTTTCCCTTCAACTGCAAATGAGCCTGAAACAAACACTGACACCACAGACAGACTAATTAAGGGTTCCTACAGTCTTTAGGAAATTGAATTCCATTTTCTATCAGGAATAAGTTACACAAGGTCAATTATAATGCCAATGTAACACATATGGATGATCATTTGATGAAGTTGATAGTGTTGAGATGTCACAGCCTTCCTGCTCTAGATTCCTACCATCATTCTCTGACCTTTCTTTTCAACTCTCTGATATGACACAAACCTTTTTAAGGTAGAACGCACATATTAATAGAGTCAGAGCCATACTACATAGAACCATTTAGAAATGTTTCCACACAGCTGATAGAGGGTAAAGAAAGAAAAGCTTTTGTCGCACTGCACCACATCAACGGTGGTGAAATGGATCACAGATTGACCAGGGTCCCTCATGAGAATATATTGTAAGTAAGCACATGAGCATATAAACTAAACAAGTATGGCCTCACCAGTAGGTGACTTTTATGAAAGGTTACAAGGGATTAAAGGATTCGTTTAGGAAAGGCATGATGTTCAAATGCTGAAATCTCTGGTTATACTTAGGATACTTACGTTATGCTGTCATGTGTACAGGCACCCCCCAGGGCTGTGTGCTCATCCCTCTCCTGTTCTCTTTGTTCACACATGACTGTGCAGCAACACACAGTTGCAACCTCCTCTTTAAGTTTGCAGACGACACAACAATTGTGGGCCTCATTTCTGACAGTGAAGAGTCAGCCCACAGAGAGGAGGTTGATACCCTGACATCATGATGTAAGGATAATAACCTCTCTCTCAATGTCAGCAAGACTAAGGAGATGATTGTGAACTATAGGAGGCGGCAGGAGGAGGAGCATGCACCCCTACACATTAACGGATCCGAAGTGGAAAAAGTCTGCTGCTTCAGGTTCCTTGGGGTGAACATCTGCAATTACCTCAACTGGTCTGCTCACATGGACACGGTGGTCAAAGCGGCCTGTAAACGCCTCTTCTTCCTGAGGAGACTGAAGAAGTTTGGCATGGACTCATTCATCCTCACTAACTTACAGATGCACAATAGAAAGCATACTGACTGGTTGCATCACAGTGTGGAGCTGCACAGACAGGGGCTGCAAGGTCCTACGCAGTGTGGTCAGGTCTGCTGAGTTCATAATTGGCAGGAAACTCCCGGCCCTACAGGACACCTACCATACACAATGCCTCAGGAAAGCTGGCAGGATTCTGAGAGACTGTTACCACCCATCCTTCAGTCTTTTTACTCCATTGCCTTCTGGCAGGCAATACCGAAGCATTCAGTCTCGCACACGTAGACTGGAGAATAGTTTCTTTCCAAGGGCCATCAGGCTTCTGAATGGACATTGATACTCTCTCGCCACTTCTCACTAGCCAATTAACACACTGTCACTTTCAGCTACTGGTTGTACTATCAGCAATATTGCACTAATTGTTACCCCACTTGTCTTTAGGTTAGTATAAGTCTAAGGTTGGTATAGGTCTACGGTTAGTATAGGTTATTATGTGTATTAGAGGTTAAATATACTGTATTGTATATTATTTTGTATATTTAGGAGGTTTATTATATTTTTGCTTATCACAGGTGTAATTTATGTTCTGTAATTTATGTTCCGAGTACTTATATGTTATGTTATGCCAGGTGGCTTTGCGTTGTCTTGTCCTAAGAATTTCAATGCCCAGTCTGACTTTGTGTTGTTCTGTGCATCTGACAATAAAATACTTGAACTTCAACTGTAATAGTACATATACTATAATGGCAAATACATTGCTTTATCTGGATATTGGAAGAGCTAGGTTGGTGTTGCATGAGTTACGCACAGCCATTTCTGTATGACATGGTTGTCTCAAAGATTATTGATTCAGATGGGTTGATGAATTATTGTTTACACACAGGTGCTGAGGCATCAGCAGTTGTGGCTGCCAACCATCAAAAAATGACAACCAGCGACCTCATGATGTCATATCCTGCTCACAACCCAGCTGGACAGAAAAACAGGACTGAGATGATGATGATGATTATGATGAATTCTCTCCATGGAAACAAATGTTCACCATAGAGTTGAAAGCTAAATGTGCTGTGAAACAGCAATGTAGTTGTAATAAACTTCCAATCTTGTGTTTTAAAACTACATCTCAGAAAAACGAATTCTGAGCATGTAGGTAGGGTGGTGTATAAGTATGACTGTCCCTCCAGTGACATGGACAGACTCAATGATAAGATGTAGTTCCAACTACTTCTCAGACAGGGCCTGAGAACATTGGGGCCTTGCAGTAGATTTGAGGGTTTAGGTTGGTTGAGGGGCAGTTCTATGGGCGTATGTGAAGCCCTCTGTGACATGCTTGCGTGTAAAAAGGGCTATACAAATAAATTTGATTTGATTTGATTTACAATACGTCCTCAAACCTCAGACAGAAAGGACAACTCATCTCCAACTGTGCCTACTGTGTGTGTGTTTGCCTGTGTGCGTGCATGGTGCTGTATCTATGCCCTTCCTGTTTGTTGAAAAACTGCTTCTCTTTTATTTTGCTTTTCATAACACATTTCTGTGGTTGGAGTGATACAACTGAGGTTTTGCGGTTTGTGGAGGCATCTCTATTCATCCATTTCCAACACTGGTACAGATTATAGAAACAGATGGAATCATTCATGTTTATTGCTGTAGAGACCTTCAAGTGACTGGTGTAAGTGCAAATGAGAAACAAGTCTTAAAAATACATAAAAGAATAAATAAAACTCAGATAGGTTATCAGTCATCTCAATCCTTCATAATGCATGCACGCGAAACGCTGATCCACCTAAATTTGCATGCACGTGTTCCCTTAGGCCTGAAACGATCTTAGTTCTAATGGCTTGGGAGTTGGGGTAGAGGGTTTTACCATGAATATGGAAAATATGTTAATGGGGACAATTAGCCTCAATTTGAGACAGGGTGTCTTTTGTTTAGGTGACAGGTCATGGAAAACTGTCTCTCTCTCACCCATCATAGAACATTAAATATTTAAGATGATGATAGGTGAACACATTGACATTCATAAAAGAAATTCAATGAGGCTTCTTCATCTGCACAACATTTTCAAAACTACATTGTACATTAACTGTTTCCATTAGTGTACTTATCCCACATTTAGTGCTGTTAAAGTAACTGTAATCCATGTTTTACCAAATATATAAAAAACAGACTCCTTTTGAGATTCTACTCTTTCTAATCACCAGTGGAACAAAGAAGACACATTTGTTTAACATGACATCTCTTGAGCTATACGCAGTTGTGAAAGAGTGAAGTATAAAGAGGGAGGTCAACACAGCTACACAGGTGGGGAGGAATCAGAAACAGAGAAACCATAGAGGAGTTGTTTACAGGACATAGCTTGGTAATATACAGCACAAGGAGTGGTAATTGACAGCATACTGAGAGATAAATTGTGGTCCAGCCCAGCTGACTACTGAGGACAGTGATAAAGGGCAGCAATGATTGTGAGTGTGGTCTGAGTTACAGTGTGTGCTTGTGTGTGTGTGTGTGTGTGTGTGTGTGTGTGTGTGTGTGTGTGTGTGTGTGTGTGTGGATTGTGTGCGCGTGGATTGTGTGAAGGCTGATAATAATGGGAACTGGCTTCAGGAAAGGTGGATCGAGGCTAGATGGAAGACAAGCAGAGCGGAGTAGAGCAGGGCTGAAGAAAAGGCCAGTCTGGAATTGAAGGCAATCAATAGTTTAGACAGGGCAAGCAGGGTAAGGAGAATTATAGTGACTGGGGGTGGGAGATTAGCCAGAGATAGGCTTGGTGTCAAAGTGGGATTTGCTACAGAGAAGGAAAGAATCGAGAGCTGTGACTGGATGCTACTTGAAAGGAAATGTCAGGCAGTGGAAAGCATCTCGTATTGATGGAATGAGCACAGAGAATGTCTTCCATTTTATTCCAAGAGCTTCTTCCAACGCTCCTTTCTCCAATTCTCTCTTACATCTTGCTCTCGCTCTCTCTCCTCCCGGCAACCTTTGTGGTCAGTAGTTCGAACAATCCATTAGAGCATGTTTATATGTGTCATTCCAAATGTACTTGAATGTACTCAAAATGTAAACTGTCTCTTGAAATGGAAAATAGACATCATGAGTGCAAGCAGGCTGTGTATGTTCTTAACCTCTAGTTTGGCCAAGAAAATCCACTTCTCAAATATTTCAAGATAAAAAAGAAAGATGTCATTCTGTCTTATTATGCATGCCATAAATGGATTGTAGACTACTCGTCTTTTAAACGCACTAGTCAGTGCTTTTTCTTGATTCCCCCCAGCCCCCCATAAAAACAACAACATTGGTTTTCTTTTTATCCTTTATTAAATACACATTCTCCATGCTTCCTTGGTTTCCCCGAGGACTGACGAGAACATGTTATGCATTGTTGTGATGAACCGAGCTCAACAAACCAGAGGAATGTAATCATCCAAAACTAAGCTCATCCTCGTTATTTTTACGCAGGCTCAAACAAAGTCATGTAGAGACGTCCCTGTAGGACCAATTTCAATGACTAAATAAACGAACAAGCCATAGAGACAGCATTTGGCAACATTTAGGCGTATTCGTTACAAACACTAATTATTCTAGACAATTCAGAATGGCACTTTTAGAGAGAGCTGGACAGGCGTGATTTTAATGTTTGACCACCGTGAAATGGGCTTGTGTTCCCGTTAAGTCTCATGAATTAGTTCTGAAGGAAGCAATTTAGTATCAATAGCATCTATTTATTTTATACTTTTGCTTGAATGTTTCAATGTTTACTCAGGAATGTTGCTTCTGGTAAAACAATACTTCAAAAATAGTTTACTGTCATTCTCTTTTTTTCACATCAAGAGGGCCTCTGTGGGCAGTGTGGGCTCTGAGTGCAGGCTCTTCCCCTGCTGTCTGGAGGTTGACTCGTTCAAATAAATGACTGTCATTGACTGAATTAACAGTGACTGTTACACAGTACACCAGAGGGTTCTCCGGACACTTGCATGGTGGTAGACTTATGAAAGTGGCGCTGGGTGACACGGTGAAAGCCGTGGGAACTACAACAAGAGGCAGCTTATAAAGCATAGTTTTACAAGCCTATGTGTCACAACCATAAATTGTGACTCTGCTACAGGGACCTTTGGAGCTGCAAATAAATCACTGAAAAAGGTCCTGGCAGACAAAAAATGGATGCGTGTGACAGTACTTTCTTTTTAGCAATTACGAACTAGAATGGACAAAAGGACTGAGATTCATCACTGATTGATGACAAAAATGATCTTATTCAAACTAATTGTGTATGGAAATTAGCTTTTCAATGGTAAAACAAAGCATAAGTCAGTTTGCCCAAACCACTATTGTGAGATCACAAAAGGTTTCTCTGCTCTCAGCGAAGTAATGGATGACTCACTCTGGAGTCAGAGTTATATAAAATATTACACTTTAATATGTACCGTACGTCCTCTTCCTGTAATTAAGATGAATCTTTTTTGCATTTTGCATAGCCTCATTGAAAGAACTTTTATAGATATTTGTTATGTGTGGCTGCATGCATAGCTGGTCATGCATGGTATTACATTATTTTATTATAATGCTATCCATGTGTGTATTTGGATAAAAGAACACATCCAGCAGCTAAACATGATGCATACTAATGATGATTTCCATATACTCTGTGGAATAGGGTGTAGTGTTACGGCAAATTAGATCTTTGGAAGTGCTCAGCTGCACAGAATCCAACCAGGCAAAAGCAAAACTTTCAGGGGGCTGGCAGGAAGGTCAACCGCTGGGGCTAAGAATTTACATCGACTCTCTCCAGCTGGATGTGCATCTTTGAGCTACTAACCCCTCCCCCCCCCCCCCCCCTGCCAGACGCCCACACCCACTTTCTCTCTTTTCCTCTCTCACTCTCTTTCTCTCTTTCTGTTACACACACAAAAACACACACACAAATGCACTTTAGTTTGCTCTCGTACCTCTCCTTCTCTGTCTCACACACACATGCACATAGTACACAGATAAACACACTTAAAAGTACACATGAGTTACAAGAGATAATGACGTCCATACCTTACTGATTCATGATTTGGACAGGTCAATGGAAGAAGGTTGATAATGAATGAAAAGAAGGACATTTTAGTTGTTGTAAAAGTTTAAATAGGCTGATTTTTTGTCCAGTAAATATTCACTTGTAAAATGAGTTATGGGAACGACCGTTTATAGCTCTATTGTTTACTAAATGTGGTGAGTTACAGTTGTATTTAAGGACTGACAACATGGGCAAACCTAAATATGTGTACCCCAGGAATGTCAAACAGACCCACAGAAGGTTTTTATATTCCATTGGAAACAGAGAGCTAAAGACCCATGTTGAGGTGGTTATACTGTGATATCCCACAGTATAAATATCTTCACAAGGAGAAAGTACTGTACTTACATAATTCTGCTCATAAACAAACAATGATTTTGAGATTGAGTTTGATCAGAAATATACATTAAAAGACAAAACGTTAGAATAGATCAAAAACACCCTCCAAATAGATTGGTTTACATGTTTGGAAGTTGCTTTAGGATGGAACTTAAGATAGAAATACCACCCAAAAATATACATACTGAAAAATAACAGCAAAAATGGTTATCACAGATTTAGTATTGTAATATTGGAGTTTAATATTGCAACACGATTACATTTGCCTAATAATTGTAGTACTGGGCCAATCACATTTGGCTCTAGGTATGTTTCTGGTGTGACTTTAGGGAGGGATTTAATGACATCCTCAACCAAAGCATTATCATAGCAGCTGAATTGTATTTCATATTGTTGTACCAGCCACAACCTTGTGGGCACAATTTCCCTTTCATTTGATTTTCATGTTCTCATTGGTATTTGAGAGCGATGGGACTTTTGAAGGCAATGCAATTTGTTTTGATCAGGAATTGCATCACCCACTTGTGTATAGAGACAATTAGAACCACTGGGTATTATCTTTCACATTGCATTTGCCTGGTAACAGTTTGATGTAGCCTAAAGTGCTATGTGTATGGTATGTCATATGTTCTAGTTCTGTCGATAACAATAACGTAATCAGTTTAATCAAGGCATTTAAAAAATGTAAAAAAGTGGTGGAGGTAGTGGATAAACGACCCCAAAATGAGATGTTTATTAATTTGGATACAATATAACATTCATTTCTGGAATGTCTGTGACAAATTAACAGGTGTTACTTGCATCACTGCTCATTTAATGCATTTGAAAAACATGCATTAAATGGAATTATCGTTTACTTTACTGGAACGGTTATATGATTAAATTGCAAGATACACATTTTGTATGTTTACTGTGATATTATTCTGATGTGCTTCTATTTTGTGATTTGTCATTCGCCACATTTAGGTAGGCCAAGGGGTTTATAAGGAAGAGGATATGCAAAGTGTATTGTGTGAAAAGTCTCTGCAATAAGAATGAGGACACTATTTACAGTTATATTTTCTTATTTATTTATTTATTTATTCATGTCACATTCATTGTTCCCTGATAGACCAGCTCAGCTGATGCACAATACAGAAACAAAATCACTTGAAATAATATATATTTAATTATTTTTGACACACTGAACTCAACTTGGATTTCTTTGTTCTAATTTATTCTCATTGATTTCATGCTAAATTTCAGATATCAGCATAAACACATTGGGATTCATTCTAAATGAGAATGCATCTTGAATGTGATACAAACATTAAAATGCTAACATTTGCAAATCAAAATGTTGAATGTTACATGTTAAATTGTACCATTACTGTTTTAATTTAAATACGATTTTACAATATATAACAAATCTCAACAAATAGACACCTACACAGGACACTGCACAAGATTGACCATACTATTACTGTGGTTAGAACAATTATTTGTCCACAAAGGTTGCACTCATAATCCTCTTTTGTCCCTCTTGCAAAGGATCTTTTTGAAAGACCTTCGAAAGTCATTGTTGAATACGGTGTATATTACTGGATTCAATGAGCTATTACAGTATCCAAACCAGAAGAAGCAATTGAACAAAGTCTGTGGAACACAGCAGGAATCACACAAGGCTGTAAGTGTATAGGTGAAGAAAAAGGGGAACCAGCAAATAACAAACACGCCCATGACTACGGCTAGAACAAACGTGAAGCGCTTCTCTCTGTTCTGCCTCCCTTTCCACCTGCTCACTTTGACACAGGGCTGCGTGTCCGCCCGCGGTGAGGGCTCTCCCGGTTTGACTTGGCTCACTTTGGTCTTTCCCTTCTTCCTCTTCCTCTTGATGGAGCACGTGTGGTTTTCGTTGGCATCTGAGGAAGAACACTCCTCGTCCATGTCGACCCCATTGACCTCTTTGCCTTCTGCTGCTCCCTTCTCCCCCTTCTCCGCCTCTCCTCGCTGCCTCTCGGGAGGCTCCTGCTGCACTAACCCGTACTGTCTTTCATCATGTTTGTCATAGTTCCTCTTCTTCTCACCTGGGGGGGCTCTGCTTCTCTTCTTGGCTACCTGGTAGATTCGAACGTAAACAAGGATCATGATCACGCAGGGGGCAAAGAAAGATGCTGTGCTGGAGAAGATGATGTACCACTTCTCCTCATTGATCTTACATGTGGGCCCCTCCTCCTTGGCCTTCTCCATGGATATCAGAGGTGGGAAGGAGATTATGGCTGCCAGCACCCAGACAATAAACACTATGCATTTGATTCTGCGTGGTGTCCTCTTCAGATTGTACACAATAGCCTGCGTGACAGACCAGTATCTGTCCAGACTAATGGCGCACAGATGTACGATGGAGGAAGTGCAGAAGAGAACATCCAGAGCCAGGTAAATCTCACACCAGACTTTACCAAAGTACCAGTATCCCATCAGTTCATTGGCCAGAGAGAAGGGCATTACCAGAGTGGCCACCAGAATGTCTGCACATGCCAAAGACACTAGAAACAGGTTCTGAGGTGCTCTCAGGGCCCGGCATGTGAACACAGCAATGACTACCAGCACATTGCCAAACACAGTCAGGAGAATCAGAAAACCCACCAGTATTGTGAGAGGCACTGAGGTCTGCACAGAGTAAGGAAGCTTGCCAAACAAGGTCCCGTTACTGTTGGTTGAGTTATCACAACCCATTAGCATTGATCTGATGGTGCCCTTGTAAGGTGGGGGGGGTTCCTTTTTAGAGTTTCCGAGTCCTCATTTACCAGGAGTCCACCAATCTGACAGATTCATGGATCACTTCTGAATAAAAAATCATTTTAATCTGTCCACTGGGACACATTGTCATCAAGAAAATAAACAAGCCTCATCCTGTTATTCTGTAAGATATAACATTTTGCAGATATCCATGCAAAGTGTTTCAGAATAGCTTCCAAGATGTACTCTAAAATCTTGCCTCAAAAATATATATCTATAATAAATATCTTAAACAAAAACACTAATCTACCAACCTTTAAACTGGAAAACTTTCCAAAACATCCTACAGAGGCTCTTACTGCGTCGGGTAGCATTATTATCACTGGAATCGTTGACAGAGGTGGATTCAACGTCTGTTGTGGCTAAAGTGTGGAGAGCTGCTTTTATATGGTCTTGATCTTGCTATTACGCTAGTAATACATCAGTGAGCGATAATGGGCGGGGTTCGAACTCTATCAGGGTTTTTTTCTTTTTCTTTTTTTTTCTAGTTTGTGTAAAATTGATAGGTTTAATAGGTTATCCAAATTGATACTATATACTTTCGGCTACGGACCAGTCTAAGTGGACACTAACCCAGGTTAGTAGGCTACAACATATGGATGTATTTGCAAATAGAGTGCATACTTATATCAATTGCAGCACGGATAGATTTGTCATGGTGCAAACAAACAAGCTATCATTTATTTACTTTAGCATGTAAAACGTTGTGTTCTTAATCCCAGTCCGGCAACAAGATATCCCAAACAGCAGATTACCAAATTGATATATTCTGTTGTAGGCCTATATCTAAAACTACAATATGCTTGAATATGTACCATCACTATGCCGTTGTACTAGTTATAACTTAGAGACTGAGGTCCAGCATTGTTGCGGGGGTTTCAATTAAGCACCATGGACAGAGGTAGACAGGTTTAACAGCCCCATCTACTGGCAATGCATGTACTGGCAATGTCATTTGGTCTGCTAAATTACCGCGAGAATAGCCCTTTCATAACGGTAGTTGGCTAAGCACTTCCGGTTAATTTTGTTGGTGAGGAAAAGAGACGAAGCGAACGATTCTGTTGTGTTTATCATTTTGGCAGAAACAACAGAAGTGAATCCAAAATATTTCATATATTTGTAGAACCAAATACAATATACAAAGGTAAGAAAAAAAGCGCTGCAACTGTCTTAAAATCATGGGAACATTTAACTCCAAACAACCATGGAAAACTGACTGTTGGTGAGGTGGTGATGTTGGTTATTGTGTGGCCTGCTAGCATGAAGCTAGTACTGGCGGCTGTAACGTTAGATTCCTACTACTAGCTAGCGGTTACATTTTTATGAGAGACTCAATTTGTTTGTCAAACAACGTTCCAGCAAGTTTGCAAGCAATAGGCGTTTATTGTACGTCGTACGTCTATCATCCAATTGTTAACGAATGCTAGGTTTTTACTATTGCTACATGATATTAGCTCTATGTAGTATTAACGCGTAGTCTGTCTGTTTTTGATCGTATTCAGATGTCGGACGACTTGATGAAACAGTTAAGCAGCTACAAAGCCCAGTTACAACAAGTGGAAGCTGCCTTATCCACCGACCAAGATAATGAAGATTTGATGAAATTGCAGAAAGACTTGCAGGTAAAGCGTGACACGGAACAAGACTCAATTTGTTTATATTACATTCTAGAGGCCCTAACCTCACCCTGACTAATATAGCTAAACAGAGTCATCCCAAAACTAAACTACCCCGTCTGTCCCCTTTAACAGGAAGTCATTGAGTTGACTAAAGACCTGCTGACGGCTCAACCGGCTGAGGGAGCCTCCAGTGCCAGCTCAGATGCTGCACCCTTGAAACACAACTGGAAAGTGGGGGATAGGTGTATGGCCGTATGGAGCCAGGATGGACAGTGAGTATCACTAACCTCATTTTAGTGACATTTTAAGTTAAATTACACCTGAACTGTGCTGCCTTGGTGATTTAAAGTGTCACAAGTTAAATGAATTGTTTGTTCACTGGTGCTTTAGGCGGTTCGTGCAGTATGTTGATCTTGAAAAGTGTCCATAAGATTATCTGTGTTATACTTTTAAAATAAGTTTTTAGCTTTCAATTAATGACAATATGTCTACAGGGGATGAATAAATGAGCTATATCCTATCGAATGATTGTTCTGTCATTGAACAGGTTTAATTAACTTTGTTAGTTGAGTAGGGCTCGAGTCTGTGGCTTGTACTCACCTGCTTACAGCCGTGATTCTTTGACAGGGTGTATGAGGCTGAGATTGAAGAGATAGACGGGGAGAACAGCACGGCGGCCGTCACCTTCGCCGGCTACGGGAATGCCGAAGTGATCCCACTGCAGAACCTCAAACCGTCCGAGGAGGGAAGGCATAGCGACGACGAAGGGATGGGCAAACCCAAGTCCAGGTATGAGAACACTGGACACTTAAGTATCTCCCATTGTCCAGTGATCAGAGACCACTCCAAATGCCATCCTCTGCTCACCGTGTGGTTTTCTTTCCTGTTTGTCCCGTGGCAGGAAGGAGCAGATTGCGGAGCAGAGGGAGTACAAGAAGAAGAAGGCTCAGAAGAAGGTGCTGAGGATGAAGGAGCTGGAGCAGGAGAGGGAGGATCAGAAGTCGAAATGGCAGCAGTTTAACAACAAAGCTTACTCCAAGAACAAGAAAGGACAGGTATGAAATCACTGTGGCTCAGTGTGTCGATGATTAACTCTCCAGAGTCCGGAAATGTGTTCACCTGTGAATTCATCTGAAGCTGATTGTTGTCTAATGGGACCTTTCCGTTGCAGGTCAAAAGGAGTATATTTGCATCTCCAGAGAGTGTGAACGGAAAAGTGGGAGTTGGAACGTGTGGAATTGCTGATAAACCCATGACACAGTACCACGACACATCCAAATACAACGTCAGGCATCTCATGCCACAATGATGTGTTCGTCTTACGTTATTTGTCCCACTGTACATGATCTCAATCAGTGATTACCGTTGTGTTTATATGGTTTAGGTTACTAAGTAAATTAACAAAAAACTGCTTGCACACCATTTTTGACTGATTGGTGCAGCATTATAGTGTCACAATTTCAAAAGAAGAACTCTTAATGAAGGCATATTGGCCCTGTATTGGATGAATGACAGAATGGAAAGCAGAGTCTGATGGTCAAATAGTTTAGTTTGTTGGATTCATGTATCTTTACTGATATCAGAGAAGACAAACAACTGAATAATTTGCATGATTTAATCAGCTTTTGTTGATGTTAGAAGTCGACTTGTTTTCAGGATAATCTTGACTGTACGATCATATATCATAGTGTTTTACTCATGTCTGGGTATTGATAACGAAAGAGCTTTTTAAAGCAAAAAACAAGGTATATTTCACATCAAAGAATTACTCATTTGCCAGCCAAGTTTTTTATTTAAACATATATGCGTATTTCTCCTACCCAATTTTGGCCCAAAAGTTACAAAAATATATACTGTTTTCATATTGGAACTGATTGTCAGTTCCCTACAGGTGGCAGTAATGTTCTTTATTGCTCTATTTGCGCTGTATTTTGTGATGTTGTATATTTTACCTTATGTCACTGCTGTTGATATAAGCTTCTTTTTTCTAATAAATTCAGGGATGACCGATCTGTTGACTGCATTCTGAGTAATTTAGAGACCAGAGCTGGTCAGGTGTATAGAAATGCAACATTTACATAACTTTAGGTTGACCTTGTAACACAGGCCTTGACTGGTAAATTGCACCCATCTGTTTTAGGCACCTACATGTTTGTGTCTTCTATTAGAAGGGTCTCATTAATCTTGTGAATGTAGCTCAAACGAGTTTGTGAGTAATTCCTGAAGAGTATTGCTTTCTAATCCACTTCTAGATTTCTATTGTGATGCAAAACTTAGTGGTTTATAGTTCAATAAAATTACTTTTCAGAAAGGGATCTACATTACATACATGGGCGATTAGAACCTGTGACGTCTTGATCTGCATTCAAGCACTCATTATAGAGCTAATACCCATCCCTACTGTTACAGTTAAGGAGTAAATTAAATCTATAAATCCTTCAGTATCAGCTATTGTATGTTGTGTTGAAGTAATCGTCTCTTCACTACTTGGTAATGAGGAGAGCTCAGCTCTAACACATCGAATGAAGCAGCAGAGCCTGGTAGAGATGTTCAGAGGTTTATTGATCAAGTTTCCAGGAACCATAACACAACATAAGCGGGAGACCAGACACATGTTTTGCAAAAGTCACCTTTGATGTCTGATTTTGGACAAAAGAAAACATTCTGATATTGCTCAGAATTACTTCCTTGATACAAGTCTTTTTCATAGTGCATTTTACAGTTTTCCAAACGTTGGATAAAGACTTGAAACTAAGAAATGTGTGCAAGAGTCAACTTAGTCATGTTAAGACACATTGGTGGTAATGATCTATTTAGGACTTGTACCAGGAAAATATGGGCATGGATGTACACTGAAATGTCTCATTTGGTTTTTTGGAATAGAGTGGGCTAGCAGTGCAATATCTGTGTATAATTTGTGAACAATTAGATTTCAAATATTTAACATACTCGCTCCAAATAAATTACAGACTAAGGGTTTTAACTTTGGAATGCCCCTCTGCTATAATTTGAAACAAAAGTACTACACGCAAGCATAGTTAAAACCATGTAAATAAACTGCAATTCTGTTTGGAGTGTTTTGCTGTTCTGGCTTTTTAAACAGGTCAACCCAAAGCACATGACCAACAGAACTGAAGGTTACATTCAAAACACATGCACATCAGTAATTCTGTTCCAATCATTACAATCATCTTTTAACAACTGAGATTTTCATCAATAAAGCCATTGTACTGACATACAAAACTAGAAAATTTAATTTGGTGCTGGACGGACAAAACGGTGTGCCAAAAAGAGTCAACAAAATTGGTAATTTGAGTTATTGCTTAAAACGTGTGCTTGGTCAAGTGTAGGATAGCTTATATATTATCGTCTGAATGTTAATCTGTTTCAAAATGAGAAGAAGGCATATGCCAGTGATACATTGAGCACGTCCTGTTGCCAAGCTTCAGTGGGGATATCTTAGTAACACTCAGTGAGGCTTTATAATCAAAACAATTGAAACACAACTAAGAACTCATTAAAACATCCAACTAATTTCTTTTTTCAATAAAATTCATTCAAGTGGGCCAAGACATACAGCACAATAAAATATAGCAAAAATAAATATTAAATATTTAAATTAATTACAACCATAGGTGGTCTGAGCTGTTGGGGTAAGACAGTGTTCCAGTCGATAAAAGGTTTCTGCTTGGCTGGGAAGTTCTAGGCTTGGTGTGGAACCTAAAGGGAGTTCCTATCAAGAAAAAACCCCATCTAGAATGCTGACATATAAGCCATAAACGGTGGCTTGGCGATTGACAAGTGATGTCTCTTTCCTATGTCTCGGTGAGAATAGTTTGTTCGGGACATCCAAAGGAAGGGACACTTTTATGCACCTTTAATTTCAATGTTGCTTTTGTCACTGGTGAGCTTGGCTGGTTTTCTGTTAGTCTTTGCGCTGGTTTTACAAGAATAAGGATAGAGTGAAGGGTGTGTAGCCCACATTAGGGTTGTGGGACTTTTAGTGGCTGTTGATCCTATAGTGGAGGGTTAGCAAAGGATCAGTTTAGACTGCAAGTACAACTGTATCAGGCTGGTAATCATATGAAAAATGCTAGTCTTGGACTGCAGGCGAAGTTGAACTTGAACTGGATCTTAGAATAGGAATACCAGTTTTAAACTGCAGGTGACTTTGAAGCGTTCAGGGAAAATGGGGCTGCACATCCGCTTCTTTGCAGGGGACCAGTTGAACTTAAGGCTGGATGAAGGGTAGTTCATATTTTACTCTGCCGGAGGAGATAGGGGAGAGGCTGGTTCTTCAGAGTCGACCAGGCTCTGCAGCAAGAGTGCACCGTAGAGTTATAGGCTGGGTCTTGGGAGGAGAAAGCCATGTTGGATTGTAGTTGAAGTGGGGGTTCAGGCTGGTGCTTTAGGTGGAGAAGGCCAGTTTTAGACTGCAGGTGGAGTATCCCTCATCGCTGGCCAGGCTCTGCCTGCTGCTGTGGTCATCCAAGTCACTGCAGCCGCTGGTGCTAACACTATCCATCTCTCCATGGGAGAACTCAGTACTTTCCACGTCCACTTCAATCTCCTCTGCTCAACAAAAAAGCACATATACACATGTTAATATGCTTGTTGTTTGGCTGTTTTTTACAAATAAAGGTTTTCCTCATGTATGTTCGAGTGATATTGTCGCCACTGGCTGAGAAGCTATGGGGGCTCACCTCTGTCTGAGTCAGAGTGATCGGAGCGCAGAGGCGAGCCCACGCTGTCCATGCGGACCCTCTCCCTATCTCCTGGGCTCTGCAGGTGAGCTAGCTGCCTCTGCAGGTGCCTCTGCTCTCGCTCCAGGGTCTCAAGCTGGTGCTGACTCCTACGATCCATCTCCTCTAGCTTCTGAAGAGGGGAGAGATGGGGGGAGAGAGAGAGGAAACGGAGAGAAAGACAGTCATCAAAATGGATTCCTCCGAGTGCTTTTACGTGGTGCTACTTTTGCTTGAACCTAATGAACTGTACCTAATGTCCATGCATTGCACTACATTCCACACATCCAAGACTGCTGGATAAACACTGCTGGACAAACACTGAAGTGGGCTTTAAGCTTTAATAATCATATGTGAATCCCTCTGCATCAGCCCAGGCTATAAATACCAACAGACCCAAACAGCAGTAGTGGCTAAGTAATTCCTAACATTTTTGTACACCAGCCAATTGTAGAGCAGGATTACGGTTGGTAGGAAAACCAGGGCAACAGCTGTGTAGGGAGGGCCAAGCTCACAGGCCACATCTCCTTTTTCTCACTGGCATATTTTAATTCGAAACTCACTATTATACAAATTATATACATACATATCGATTAAGAGTATATCAGATTTGACATGGGGTTGACCAAACAAAAGAGTTGAATTGACTATTAAAATAATGCAAACAAATCATTGGCACTGGCATCCAACAAATAGTATGTTCCCTTTGACAGTAATGCTAATTGAGTTCTCCGCTTAACAAATCTACAGGAAGGGAGGAGGAGTGGTGGGGTGACGGCTCTGCAGGGGTTGAGTGGATCACATTGTGTTTGTGTGCTAGCTCAGGCAGGTCATGGGAGCTTCGAGTGGTTCCTATCCATGGGGGCTTCCATTAAACCATTCACTAGATCTCATGACAGCCTTGTTCCCATGACACCATGCACGCTTGGTGTTGACTACTCTACCTTGATATGTGCTTTGGCCTTGTTCAGCAGCCCCAGGGTTGTGTGCCGGCTGCAATCGGGCCCCAGGGGGATAAGGGACTTCAATCTCTCCAGGCACAGACGGAGGTGAGCTCGTCTGCAATGCAGAAGGCAGAATAGAGAGGATGTACAGTTGATGAGTAATAACAATCTAACAAAAGCTTCCACTGAATATGGTGCTACAGTTCTAACGAGCAAACATTTATGATAAACAACACGCTCAATTTAGCTTGGGAATGCAGCAGCCAAATGAGGAAATCCCTGGATAGGTCTAACTACCTGGCTTTTGGATTTATTAATTAGTTTAGAAGTTGGCTTTGCATCCTTTTTGATTCAGAGATGATGAATAAGGTCATTTTAGTTTTACAGCGTGCCTAGTTATTAACAGTGTGTCTAATTTGTTTTGAATACTGCTTAATTGCATGCTTTGCATGCCGAGCAAGACCACAAGTACAACCTCCACTATTCCTTATGGATTCGGTTTGGTCCAGTTTCAGAGCTGCATCGGTCAGCCAGGCACTGACTCAGATGCCAGAGCTTCTCAGTATGTGGTTGGGCAAAATACCTCATAAGAAGCCCTTTGCTTTCAAATAATATGTAGGTCATGTTGTGATGTCATCTCCCTCTTTCTGACCACCATTTTGTAAAGCAAAGATGGTCCCATTCAGATAATCTTTCACTCACCATGGGCCTAAGCTGTGAAGGTGTGTGTAGTACGACTCTCACACCAACTGCCTGCTCTATGCAGATTAGCTGTCACTGTATTTTGGATTTTCTTTAAACAAATGGTCAGCAGTGAGAGGCTTTTCTGTGCAGGTGAACATTTCCTGGAAAGAGTTGTGCTGTGTGGGGAAAGCAGGTTCTAGTTTGCTGACTAGAAACACCCTGTCCTGGACTTCAATACCTCGGATTTGACTTGCAAAATGGTTCTATCCAGTGGAGATATGACAAGCATCATAGTGAAGACTTGCATATGGGTGATAACCTCTGTACAAACAGACTTTAACTCAAAAGGTGTTTTGTTTCAAAGTGTAGCTATGATGACATGACATATGAGGTCATATCACATGTTATAGTGGCTGAGCTGATACTTATTAAGGTACCAAGGATATGCAAAAAGCATGCAACCTGCAGAGTATAAAGGATATCGACTACAAACTCTTTCAAAAAATAGCTAGCTCTTGAGATTGTCCCTGACTATCCCGACTACTAAGTCACTTTGCCACACCAGGAATTCAGAACTTCTTTCATGTATTATTTGCATTGTCAACTGCATGCATTAAACTACACGAATAACCAGAAAACTCTATCTCTTTACTTACCTATTCTTTTCCAACTCATTGTGTGCTGACCTGAACACAAGAATAAGAAGGACATTTTAGAGACCATACAGCTGAATAGAGCATTCAGCCATTACATTTCAAGTTGACCCTGTGTATGGATTTCCAATTTAGTATCCCACATAACCGTGTAGTTTTTGGACTTTTGCAGCAGAACATTTGAGACATATTGAAAAAAGGATCATCATAGGCCTACCTGTTGTGAAGATTGTCCATTTTTTTATTCTTTAATTTGCGTTGTCTCTGGTGATGTGTGGTCTCAGTTGTGGGGAATGTTGACGCATATCCATGTTCACATTCTGAAAATGAAATGGAGTAATAAATTATTATTTCAACTGATTTATCAAATGACCTTACATTACCAGATAGGCAAACACTTTTTAGTTTTATTCACATCTGTGTATTTCAGTATGGCCAGTAACATTTGGCCAGGGACATGACGATAATAATGAGAATAATGCACAACTATTCATGACCCCTTTCCTGCTCATAATAGTTTACAATAATTAATAAATGGTAGTCCTGAATAATCATGTATGTCATGAATCGTATATCCTTTTTCTTCGACTATCTCATCTCCAAAACTACAAGTCCCAGATATCCTCTGAGTCTGACCCAGTAACATGCGACGTCGATGTTGAACTTGTTTGTGGTTGACCAACTGCAAGGACTCTAGACCACAGCATGACTGTAGTCCAATCAAAACGGTCAGATTTGCTCCATGTGGAAACCATGTGAGCCTCAAGACCAAGGAAGCGCAAGTGCAACTAAAATGAGCTGTTAGAAAGTATGAATGAGAAATGTTACTTAAATCTATTTGATCAGCTACTCACATTGAATCTATGCAAGATTCCTAATTGTAAGCATTGTCTTCGCCTACACTCACTCTAAAGGCTAATTATATATTTTCCTATGCAAGACACCAACATTCTCAGTCATACATTGAAGGGGAAAACAAATATATTAACTATGGACTCATCGTCACGAAATATGGTTGAAACATATTGCGATAATATGCAAGACATGTTGACCATTAACATTTTAATAAACACAAAATTGGGTCAAGGGAAATGTCTTTCAGTGCAGGATGGAGGTTCAGTTTTCCTGAACATAATTAGACCATAGAATACAAGGTTAAATTGATATGCTCCTCAAACATTTGTAAAAATGTTTCTCATACAAAGGGGCAATGTTTATGAAAAATTCCGTGCATAATTAGTCAGGGGGCTTGTTTTTGTCATGCGTATTTTGCTGTAGGGGCCATGCACAATCATAAAAACAAGTAGCTATGCGGTATGCTACTTTCATGCATTTTTTCATTCATATGCAGTGGACAAGATTATGTTTTAATCGCTTTGGCGGAAGGGGTTGTAATAGTTCTATCCGACATTGTAGTCAGTTATTGTTTTACTGTCAGACATTTCCTTTGCGCGTCTTTTGTCGCCTTCGCAGCTATTGTTGTCTGCTTGCTGAGTCTATGTCTGAACACAGGCATTATATACTTACTTCCATTGTTCTTTTCGTTATTCTCAATGTAGTTTGCTGCATCCAACAGCACTTGCACGTTTTTCATAAAAGTGTCGATTTGGTCCATTGCGGAACATTTGGATAGGACGTCGTTGAAAGAATATCCCGACATCTCGCCAAAATCCTGTTGGTCCATAGATCTATCAGACTCCAATAGGACCTCTTCGGTTTTCAACTCGTTTTGCTGTCTCATGTATTTGACCATTTTCCTTTTGGGTCTTTGGCAATTCAGCTTGACTGAATTTGTTCCCTTGTCTGTGCACGGGGCAAGTGAGCGCTGATGACTGAAATGAACTGAGCTGAGGTGGATGGAATTGCAGTCCTTGGCCTGAGCCACTTGCCCTACTTGGTCGCTAATCCCTCCCACTAACGCATGCACATTGTACTTATTGTCAACGGTCTATGCTATAATAAAGCCTCATTACCATTATTCTGCACGAAGCAAAATATTTATCTCACAACCACCTCATCTTGTCACATTTAGGTTGGTGTTAGCTTATCATATATTTTACTTCTTGCTCTAACGGAGTAAGTATATGATCATGAGGTGAAATCATAGTTAATGAATAGTTCAGGCAATTGGTCATTCTTGATTCTGCATTTTATAAACAAGGCTCATAATAAGCATGAAATATCAAGGTCTATATTGCAGTAGGCCTACACATGAATAAATAAACATAATGCTTGACAGTACTTGACAGTATTTCTCTTGCAGATCAAGAGTTTGATCTGCTCACCAAGGGCAGGACAACTAGATATCTCAGAAAGGACCACTTACTAACTTTTACACAAAGGCGTGACAAAGTGCACGATCAGGCCTCAATCACTTTAATGTATCAGGATGTGAGACAGTGCAGTTTTAGAATGATTGTTCCTGCAGGGATTTCCCTATAGGATTTCCTTATAGAAAAAACATCAGACACCGTGTCCTAATGCAATGCATCCATGACTGAACTAAAAAGCAACCTGAGATTATTTGCCTATATAAAGACCTATTGTTTTCTCCACAATGCCATCTTGGAGATCCAGTTACTTTAGCACCCCCTGTTGCTACTTTTGGCTTGTTTTAGAACAAATGGCATAAACATATTTTTTGTTGAAAAAACCCTAAAACTGAAAATTGTTTGACATCATGAGATTTTACTGGTAAATAAATAAATGGACTGTTTCAACTGTTAACATAAAATATCAGTTCAAACTCTTTAGACAACATGTATTGCCCCTGAGTAAAAGTCATTGTTAAATTGCCATATTTCACCATTTAAATCTATAGCAGTGAAGCTTTAGAGACGCTAACCTTGAAATTGAATTCATTTCTAGTTGGACGGTCCATTACTATTGTGCTTTTGACTGATTAAGAAGTCATTTTTCCCCTGGCAGAGAAGGAGGGAGGAGGACAGAGGGTAGAGGGACTGCCTTTAGGGGAGCAGCCATGCGTGTGAGGCTGTGTTGTCCCTCTGAGACAATGGGTGCAGATGGCTGCCCTGCTGCAGATGTGGCCAGGGCTGTAACGGACGCCTGTGAGAGAGAACAGCCTCCCATGGAGTCTATTTCAGCTGCTTGGCGAGGGGCTGACACGCACGCACGCACGCACACAGACACTCCAACACACAAACTCACATATATAGAAACAGACGCATAAAAAGAGACAAACTGCGACAAACTGAGAAATGAGAAATCAGACAGGAGATTGACGGACACTTGCGAAAACATAGATGGGCAACATTAAACACACAGTGTCACACCATCTAGGCTCATGGACAGACAGTTAGCTGTTTGCCTGGATACTGACAACATGGAGAGCTGACCCACTGGAGGATGGTGTAGAATGTGACCCCAACTGGAGTAATCTGAAAAGCCTGCGGATTACACAAATGGCTCGGCTGTCACCGGGGAAGCAAAGTCACACGGTTGTGAGTATTTGTGTGTGAAACCATGTGGCAACAGCCCCCACTGGTCACACTCAGCAGGGAGTGCATGGCATGATGTGTGCCTAACAGCACATTTGTGTCTTTTAGAGCGAGGCAAACTACGAACAATGGATATGGATGGAGGCATTTTTCCAAAATAGCTTCCATTTTGAATAGACAGTCAAAGCATGCCTGACTGAAAAACTGTATAAAATCAGCTGTTCTGCTGCAAATCGACTGTGAGAAAATCAGTTTCATGTGCCTCAACACATTGTTTACTGCTATTTGACTTATATTTGTTATTGTCTAATACCTCCATAGCTGTCTCCAAAAAGTCTTAAACACAGGATTGCACAATTGTGTGGTTAATGTCATCTTTATGTGATGCTCTCACAATGTAATATACTATTATTCATAACTATGTAATATGGTGTTCTATAAGAGGCAATCTAGCTCTCTGCGCGGAATAATTGTGCTTGTGCTTCCCATTGTGTGCACACAATGACTAAACTTTGCCCTGGGGTCAGAGCAGACGGACCCTCCAGTTAGGCAGTGTGTCACCTGCTCCTTAAGCAACCCCCCAGCCCCTCCACTAGTAACACTGTCATTAACACTGACAAGTGATGGAAGAGCTCAGCCTTAAGCTCCCACATGCACACACACACACACACACACCGTGTGGGGTGTTCCGGAAACCATTCGGTCTGTTACCTCACCCAGTTCAACTGGGAAATGAAAGCATAAAGTTCATAAAGGCCTGAGTTTTGAGCTGAGCAGCCTTTACAACCACAGATAAGAACAAGAGGTGGCAGGGTGGGCTTGTGTCTGTCTCAGTTCCCGCGGTCATGCTGCTCTGAGTTGGGGGATGGAGGTATGGCTCCTGTCACTGCCCCGACACGAACACCTGTTGGACACCAAATCCCCTCTTTGTCTCAGACCCTCTCTGTGGGTTACCATGGCAACGCCTATTCACACCACAGCCCGAGACTGATTACAGGGCATCCCAGAAACAATTATCAGGAAGGTACATTGTTTTAGTTTTTTTTGTAGGGGCCGCTATTTTTTAATTGATCGGCATGTAAACTGATGTTTCAAAGAAGGCGTTGTCATGTGGATAGTCTCCGCTGCCCCAAGACCCCAGACCATTATGATACCCTGGGTAGTTTCAACACCTAAAGAATAATTCAGGCAGCTGCATTTACGAAGCATTTCAAACCCCTCAATATATTCATTCATGTACAATATTCCACTCCTCCAAAGGTGATTTAAAATCAATTTTCACAGGAAATTAATAATTGTCTGTGTGAATCCAGCATACTGAAATAAGAGACAATAACACAATCAGGTTAACACATATTTTCATTGTTACATTTGATGTAATGTACTGCAGCTTCATGGAGAATTCAGTCAACGTAATGGAGTATCTATGCAAAACACAATCCTATATCACAAAAGCTCAAAGTTAATACATAAGCATTTCAATACAAATGATGAAAATCAACAAAATTATATTAGTAACAGAAATTGTGGCAGTGAACATGACATGTTATATTTATTGTTGATATGATTGAATTTTAACTTAAAAGCAGAACTAAATCCTAATGCATTATTGATTAAAGTCAAGTCTATTACAGTACACAAATGCGTTCTACTCCAATCGATAGTTCAGCACTGTGTTAAAAAAACACACAACCTTCTATTTACACAAGCACACATTTCACCCTTTGGGTCGAAGCAAGCATTCACATATTGATTGGGATGTGGGCAATTTATCCTTGGTTTATAGCCTGCATTCTCAAGTTTTACACACATTGTCATTACACACACAATCAGGGAATGGCTTTTCATATCATAAGGCAATCAATGAATTGGACACCTGACCTACGTTCCGACTTGACTCTCAGTAGACCTCTGACATTCGCAGCTCATTTGTAGCACTTTCCGTAGCCCTAAATAATATAAATCATCTTTCATTTTGCTTTCCGTCATGTCACCACTCGAATCAGTAAAACACATGAAATGGCTCATTGGTTTACAAAGTCTTAGTGTCTTCTCACAATCACAACAAAGCGTAAGCATCTACCACGAAGACAGCACCACTTATTGCGAGACATGCTTAACAACTGCCTTATTTGAGCATTGCTATGAGTTATATGGTCAATATAACAGTCCATAGGAACACATGTTCTGTATATGTTTCATATCAAATAACACTACTGTGAACTATATCTTAGCCATTAAAAAAACAGTAATATATTGTTATACAAACCATACTGATTAAGGCTTGACTTCATATATTTTCACCAGCTCCAGGCACCAGACTTTAAACCTCAACAGTTCCCAAATGGCACTTACATGTCTGTTACAGGTCCTATCAACATACATTCAATACTGAGCTCACAACAAAATGTCTAAAATCTAAAATGGTAGTTCCAAGAGTAGTTAATTCAAACTAAGTATAATTGTTTTTTTTCTTGATTGGTAACTATTACTCACAGCTCAGTTACAACCTGTTGCCTAACTGACATACGGTATGTTCTTCTTATGTCATGAGCAAAGCCCTCAAAAGAAATGATTGACAAAAACAGGCTACTAGTTAGTGAACTTTGCAAATTCATGTCAATTCAAAAGCTGCACCACTCGATAACCCAATCATCGCGTGCCAAAGAAATGCATTTCATCGAAGCAAATCGTCACTGTCTTTAATTAGGCCTCAGCTTTCTCTTTCTTCTTCTCCTTCTTGCTCATTTTCAGGAAGGAGGGAGTACGGAACTTCTTCTTCTTCTTGGGGGACTTGCTCTGGCTCTCAGGGGTCTGTGGATCCTTCTCTATGGTTGTTATGGAGATCTCCACAGTATCTGTGGTGCTAACGCTCAGCTTGGATATATTCATGCTTAGGTTCTCCATCTCATCCAGGTGGTCTTTCCCATTGGAAATTATATCTGTACACAGGAAGAAACCAAGTGAGTTCAGGAGGGTCAGGAGGTAGGGAAGCGATTTACAAAAAAATACTGTCTTGTCTTGAGAACTATAACATGGCTCTAGCCGCTACCTTGTTTGACAGGAGTCATGAGTGGAGAGAGGGACAGGGATATGGTGGAGCCGTCAAACGTGGTCATCTCATCCCCATCTGTCACATCTTCACCATCTGTAGGGAAGAATCCAGAAAAGAAGATATCTAATTATAGGTACAGCAACAAACATGACCTCACACATGCACTGCATTGTGCAAGTGCAACCAAAACATCTAGCTATACAAAATAAAGTCGGAACCAAAGTGAAACACGAAGAATATGACATGGACCCACTACATTTTTAGCAACGACTGTGAGAGAAGGTATCATTCAGACAGGTAGTGGAGATGTTCAGATGGTGGGTGGGAGAATCCTACCGTCCTGGCCTTGTTGCCTGCTCTCCACAGTGAGCTTATACTCCTCAAGCTCCTTCTTTGTCAGCCCGCTGAAGGGGTTGGGAGGGAGGGAGCGTGTCTGCTCCTCGTCCTCCATGATGAAAGCCTGAAGGGGAGTGAGGACATTGAGAAATGTTCAGCTTGCTGTATGGGTCGACAGACCAGAAGAACGCATGCAGTGCAGACACTCTGCGTGTCTGTTGATCCTGTGCACACATTATTGTCACACTTACTGGTCCGGGTTTGGTGTCCACAACAATGCCTGCTAGAAGCTGGGACTTAGGACCGGCTGTCATCTGGTCAAACCTGTTTTGTTCCCTGATCTAAATATAAAACAAATTTGATTTACAAATCATTTACAGATCATTTATCATTTTTATGGCTGCTAGTCCCTAGACAATTGCATCTCTGTGGTCCTACTAGAGAAAGTTCAATCGAGTCACAATATATTGAGTGACTGTAGAAACCTCCTCTTTCTCAATGCAGTGTCTTTATAAGGGATTGATCCTTTGTGCTGTCCAGCTGTCAAGCCAGACAGACTCTTGTTGATACCATTATTAGATCAATATCAATTTGCTTGGGAACAGAGTTTAATAGTGCCTCCCATACACAGTAGAGAGCAATTCTTGCTTCAAATCAATAAAGGTCAAAAGTAAATATAGGTAACAAAGTCAAGTAAATAGGTACACTAACCCGGTTCCTCTTCTCGAGGACGTCTGTGGGATTTGTGTTGAGTGGAACAAACTGGTTGGGGTCCTCGATTCGTATTGGCGTGCCACTGCTATTGCCTGATTCTTCGGATATCATCCACTAATAAGAGAGAGTGCAACACACACAGAGCCGAAGGCATAAATACAGTTCTGAAACTTGCCATTAGCTGATCCTGAACATTTAGGTGAACTTCCACAAGAGGGCAGGCTAACCCACAAGTTCAAATTGCAGCGCTTGTGCTGTATGCAGAGATTTGGACTTGTCTGGCTCTAGCCTGTAAACAAAGCCAAATTTAAGAATAAGCATAACAGAGGTGAGGCTTAAAAGCAGACGTTTTTCCGTTAGCATTTTCTTTTTTTGGAACATTTGCTGGCTCAACACATCACCAAGAGAAAAGTGTTTCACCGTCGTTTTGGTCCTGGGGCTGCATTCTCCGTTGGGTGAGCGTTCGGCCACGTTGACCTTCAGGTAGCTGTTGGGAGAGTTGAGCCAGCGGGTCCTCTCCCTCTGCTGCTTCTGGGCCATGAACTTGAAGGGGCTTCGCAGGCCCGTGTCCCCCTCCTCCACGGGCACCGCCGACACCGTGGCAGGGATCTCCACGTCGTTCTTCGTCCGAGGCTTCTCCCTCACTATGGGATTGCGGTAGGCATAGCCAGTCCGGTAGCCCTATCATACCCAAAGACAACACAACCGCTTGAGCCAACCTCCCCGAACATCCTTAAAATAATATTCTATCAGTTGTAAAATACTAGTTATTTGACGGACAAATAATTTGAGCTTGTGTGTTTTAGCTGATGTCACGGCCACCCACAGTTCTGACTGCAGCAAAGACAGGCGTTCTTTAAAGTTCTGGAAAACTTCACCATACACAAACATTACTTTTGGGATGAGGAGGTGCCTGCTTTCAAAGAGAATAGATAACATGGGCCAACTGATGTGAGGAATACATCAAAGA
The DNA here is from genome assembly GCF_038355195.1 of Osmerus mordax. Taxonomy (NCBI): domain Eukaryota; kingdom Metazoa; phylum Chordata; class Actinopteri; order Osmeriformes; family Osmeridae; genus Osmerus; species Osmerus mordax. Next base: position 13,668,811 of record NC_090054.1, on the reverse strand, counting down.
AAGAGGATAACAACCACTTTTACTTTGTTAAAAGGGGGCAAACAATGTGTGCTGAGTTTTCCAGTCAATCGACTACAAATGATTGTGTGGTCTATGCTCTTAACTCCCCACCATCTGGAAGCTATGACCGAGCAGGCGTAACAAGAATCATGGAGAGTGGGAGGAAACAGAGAGAGTGGGTGGAGAGGGAGAAAGAGAGAGAGGGGGGGAGGGGGGCAAGACTGCAAAGCAAAACAACACAGTCGCAGCCTCCAGCATTTGGCTGATGGCAGTTATTAGGTGAGTAAAAAGACAGATCACACATGTGGTACCACCCTCTGTGAGCAGAATATGATGTCTGACCCTAGCCATTAGCACGGTCAGATACTGTGTTTCAGGGCTAAGAGACTCTTCAGATCACACAGTAATCTCTAGAGATGCTAAACAGACCCAGAGAGATACCCAACGGCCCCATTATCCACAAGCTAAGATTTGAGCCTCCCAAACAAAGTCCATGACTCAGTAAACAAGGGAATTTGCCGTAACTGAGATTTTGTTTTTAGTCCAGTTATATTGCATCAGTTCAAACAAGTACATGTATAGTAAAGAAGGAAAAACCCATAAGACTAACAACGTTTTTTCTGGAACTGGATCCAGATACTTCCCCAGGAAGTGCCTGGGACAGGAAACACAGGGCATCACGGTTGAGGTCAGCAGCTGGAGAGTTCACTCACCAGGTTGTCCAGCATCCTCATGAGGGATTCAAACTCCGCCTCCCCCACTTTCCACTTGACCTCACTGTCCACAACCACTCCGACTGCAGCCACACCCTGGGTCAGGGACTTGAACTTGTCCCGGTCCAGAAGCAACAGGTTGTCCGCTCCTCCGGAACATCTCAGAGCGCTGACCTACGGATTTCGACACCATGCCTTGTTACCCTGGAGCTTTATAACGTTGACTGTGCAAGAAAAAACACACATCTACACCACCCCCAATAACTGTATGCATCATGGGGGATTACTATCGTGGATGTCTGAGTAAACTCTGAGCATTCCAGATTAAGCACATCATAAATCTAATGGAAAAACCAACACAGGACAAACCAGACACCACGATAAGCGAACACAGAGCGATGTAGGAGTGCCTCAATAAAAGAGACATGAACAGTCGAACTCCACCTGGCTGTTTTAGAAACCAGTGGTCTTAATCACACATCCACTGTTTGATTCAGCTGTGTTTAAACAGATGTTAATGTTTCACTTGTTTTTTCCCGGTGCAGGCAACGCAGGAACATTATTAAACTGGAAAGTGTCCAAAACCAAGTTTTAAAATATTCCAACACCAGGGAACAATTTTTTACTGTTGTGAAGAGGTTCAACAGGCATACCCCGAATGATTTATCCATGTAATTAATTTATAAAGTGTGCTTGGACCACACAAGCAAAGTGCAGCAAAATAAACACCCACAAATCTTGTACTGCAGCCCAACTTTGTCCACCTATTGTGTTGAACGTAAGAAACTACAGAAAGGCATTAGCAGTGAGCTATAGCTCCATTAACCCAATGCCAGTCATTAATCAAAGGTTCACCTGGATCTCACATGCCTGCTGGGCATGGTAAATGTAGTGGAACGCCTCCTCTATGGTCTCCCCAAGAGCCACCAGCCCATGGTTCCTAAGGACCAGCACCTGAAAAAGAATGAAATGGTAAATACTTTAATTACATGAGTAATAAAAAAAACATAGTATGATTCATTGTTAGTGTCAGGAAAGCAGTGTTGAAAATGAATCGTGTATATGATGCAAGACTTGCTGTTCTATTGCGGCACAACAGTGAGACTGTTATAGACTTTTTATTTGGGAAGGCCCTTCATTTGACGTTACCTTGGCAGTGGGGCCCAGAGCTTTCTGGAACTCCACCTTCTCCTCTTGATCATCTAGGCAGCCATGGTAACTGAAGTAGGCGATGTCGCCCAGAAGCAGAGCCTCTTGGGAAATGGGCAGGATGCCACACTTCATGGAAGACACCTGTTAACTCAAGAAACAAGCAACAGTGACTACTACACGTCTGCAGCTAACTACAGGAACAGTTTGTGCCATGTGTGCCTCTATAAAAAACCCTGTTCGTTTAATGAGGAAACATCAAAGTAAACTGTAAAGTACAACAAACAATGTATCTACATTCAAAATTATAGGGAGATTTCTTTCTTTTTTACCACCACAATGTGTGCAAATACCACATTCTTCATATTTTCCACACAACAGCTCGCCATTCCGGTCCTATCGTAAACTCACAGCAGCGGAGGCGGGGGTGTGAATGTGGATGATGCACCTGACATCAGGCCTCATGGAGTAGATGGCAGCGTGGGGACTAAACCCCAGCGGGTCTATGCCCAGGAAGGAGGAGCCCTGGTCCATCACATCACCAATCATATTCACTTTCACCTGAAACGATATGAACCGAGGGTTACTATGGCAACACAGAAAACGTGGGTGTAAATCACTCGTCCAAACTCACTAAGCCCATCGCTATATTGTGATGGTGATTATATAAATACAGAGGTATTTGGAAGAACACATTTTGAATGTAAAAGATTACAGTAGAACGTGTAGTTATCACCTGGATATCTGCATAGTAATTACATATTAGGAACAAGATGACAATTATGCAGTCTACACAATACTGTGATACTTACCTTACATATGACCTACAATACAATGTTTGCGGCTCATCTCTTAACATAGCCTTGAGCTGTGTATATGGCCATTTATTGATTGCGCTGTTCAAATCAATAGACTAACCATAACGTCCTCAAACATTCTCCACATTTTGCACGTCTGACTGGAGATAGAAATGCGTTATCGAAGCCATTGGGCAAGGGAACAAAGCTTTTTCTTTTCTATGTCTGGCATCTCACAACACAAACCCAGTCATGTGCTTACCAGATTTCCAGCTGTGACTTCAGTAAAAGATAGTCCTTGTGGGCTGATAAGAACATGGCCTTGTTCTTTACTTACACGGACCTGTAAGAATAAGACAAACTTACACAGCTGCTAAGTGCCAAAACAGATAGAGGCTATATGAATGTATAAATATAGAAATACATCGCTAGCAGCAGCATTATGCCAGCTGCAACAATTTACTTTTTCTACCATCAGCTTTTCTGTACGTCGTACAGAACGTATCTGTGGCCTTAGTAGTGTATGTGGCTATGAAACGGAGGGCTTTGGTACATGTGGATGTAATTGTTGCACCGTGCCTGATAAAACACAGACTTTTCTTGACAACTGAAACACCTTTAAGAACTATGCACTTCCACTCCTTGTTTTTCTGCGGCACTTTGTACATGCACCACTTGGAAATCTAAATGTGTTCCTTTAGCAGAAGCTTTCACCCGAAGTCGAATACAGATGGGAATTTGAACCTGCGCCCACCGAACTATACCCATCACCATATTTGTATGGTGCTTTGGATGAAAGTGTCTGTGAAAGTGTCATTTACAGACACTTTTATATTTAAGTGTTCATGTAACCTCAGCTGGGCTGATACTCACAGTAATGTAGGAGCTGGTGAAATGGGCCCAGCTGAAGAGGTCTATCAGCCTGTAGAGACTAGCCAGCTTACAGCGATTCTGCTTTTCCCCTTTGGCAAAGGATGGAGTCTCGACACCGTACAAGTCATTAACTGGGGTGACCATCCCAAGGCCTGTGAAGAAAAACAGGATTCCTGAGCATCATGTGTGAAAACTGCACCCACTAAAATACAACATTACTGACCATGTAAATGCAAGATATAGATTCACTTCATACTACTTCAGCCTGCATCAGCAACACGGAGATTGTGATTACTTGGTGGAATTCCACAATCTCTTTAAACTGTTCTCTCTACAGCTTTCTTCAAATCTTCTCGAACTACCACAAGCTGAAATGATGGCCGTAAAGAAACTGCTGCATATCAAATCAGTCCATCCCAGGAACCAGCATCCAGTTGGGTCGTAAATGCGTTTTTTTCCGAGAACTTCTAACGAGGGCCTGCAGCGTATTTTTAGACCGTATACTGTATAAGGCCATTTCAACTGAACCCCAGTCTTTTTACAGCCACTTTACCCGTTTTTTCCCTCCCTGCTAAAAGCCAGCTCTGCCTCCATCACTTCAAAAACGATGAGGCCACGGGCATGTTTACATTTCCAAACAGTAACAGTCTGAACCTTCCTAAAAATGGAGCCTTGTAGCCCCAGGATGTTCAGTGACCTCTACAGAGACGGGCAGGGCAACATACTTGACGCACTGGGCTTCTGTAATTCATTATGTAGACCAGTCTCTGTCGATGACTTGTTCGAAACATTCAGAAAGAGGAATGCTGTCAACAACTTATTGCATTTCAAGCCGTTTCAGGATATTCAATGTGGCATGTGTTTACGAATATAACGTTCGACAAGTCTGACAATGACGATCTTCAGGATGCATTATGAAGACAACGTAATACATAGACGGATGGACAGATGGACGCACACTTAACCCCAGACAAAGAGGCACATTCACAAGGCAAGAGGCACAGACCAGGGGCACAGACAGACACACATACTTACTTTGGGGGGCAGTGAAGGAGGCAGTTCCTCCCATGGTGCTGGCCATGATGAGATCAGCTATCTGCCTCAAAGCCAGAAGCCCTGTAGGGGTGTTGCCTTTTGTCATCTGATCCTGGATCAGGCCTTCTAGTTCGTCCTTGAACACCTGGGAACCAATCAGTAAGGGGTTAATATCCTCCTCTGAAATCTGTTATAGGACTGTTATAATCCTGTGGAATCCCAGATGGAGGAAGGAGAGGGATACTGTGGGTTTCTAATACATGGTCCACACCCGTCCGCTGTGGACAGGGCTGCAGCCAGCTGAGAGGGAAAGGTGAGGCTGTAAAAATAGCCAATGTAGGTCAAAACCTAACCTTGACCCAGTTCCAGTTCCTTCTTTTTCACCTTTTCACATTCTGACATGTGCACAGTGTGCTGCCGGTCCTAACTGAGTTCCTCGCCAATACAAGTTTACACAAATCACACAAGGGACTCCTTAAGAGCTCTTTGTGTGGATGTGAATTGGCAGTGACCAGGGGAGTCGCCTTCCCATTAAGCCAGCCTATTAATTTATGCCCATCAAGTGGCCATGAATCACTGGCATCCTTCGCCTCCAAAAACCCCTGCTATTCAACTATGTGCAGCTCTGGTGGAGCTGCCAGCATTCTGCTCCATCTCAGCACCGTTCCCATGGTGATGTGTTAAGTTCCACTTGTTAGCGTCTCTTACGCAATCTCAGACGAGAGCGTGGGCTCATCTTATTTTCAACATCTCCACAGGCATGCGTTGCTATTCAATATGTACTGCCTAAACTGTCTCAATATCTGTGCTTCTTGGTGTTAGAAGTATGCATGATGTACTGGCCTTGGTAATATGCAGTATTGGACTAATAGTTTGGATACATGATGTAGACAATTTGAAGTAGAATAAACTGTCCACTGTTGAAGCTAACAAATTCGTTTTTTTTTTTTTGTCGACTAAATGAATACAAATGCAATGTAGGATATCAAGTGACAATGCACTATCTGTATCCCAAAACACCAATCCTCTTTGATTCATTATTTCCGTGCTACAGTGTGAACTATAAGAGAAAATGTGTGATGTGAACAAGAAAAAGTTTAGATCAATTTAGACTTAAATATTTAAAAACACAGCAGGGATGCTTAACAGTTTTTGTTGACAATAGCAAATTCCTCTTTAGTTAACAGTGAAATAAGGTGTGCAGACAGTTGCAGGCTGGCTTGTATAATAACACAAGTTCAATAGAATGCAAAACATACTTTAAAATACCTACAACTGTCAACAATGTTTTTCAAGCACTGATCGGTTACGGCAATATTGAACGGTTGGTTCTCAATCGGTGACAGTGTGGTCATGATTGGGTTTGTTGGAGTTCAGACGGGACTACATACAGGGCTCTGGAGAATCTGGGTCACCCGCTTCTTCTGCTCCATCATGTTGAAGTCCTGCCTCAGGTCAGGTGACATGTTGCGGCTGCGCTGGTATTCCGGGTCGTTCTCGTCCACCCGGTCGAAGTAGCGCTCCTTGGAGTCGATGCTGGACAGGGACAGGGTCATGGACCCTGCTGTCTGTCTGATATCCACCAGACTCATCCTACCTACGGGTCTCCTCACCACGCCCTCTCTCTATAGGTCTCTCTCTGGTCTTCACCTTCCAAACGCAGCAAAGGAACCTGGTCTAGCAACCTGCGGGGAAGGGAGGAGAGTATTTGACTAAAAGTGACTTCAACATGTGTCCACAGGGTTCAACAGGATACACAAGTGATGGTCTTTCTTTTTTTACTCACACACATGTGTTTTACAGTCTAGGAGGTTTTCCTTTGTGCTATGCCATCTTAACCAGAGAAACAAACAAGTCTGTGTTCTGATGAGACCTGGTGGGTGGGGGAGGGGAGGACATTTACCTATGTGTACTGGCATGCCAACTCCTTTAGAGTGTATCAACAGAACACCACAGTGGGCCTTTCTTTTGCAGCAGCATGTAAATCAAGCTGTTTGAGAGGGCAGTTTGCACCTCTGGTGTTAAAGTGGCACCTATGGGGGGTGGTGGGGCATCTTGCAGAGGTCTAACCAGTGCTGTTCTTCATGTCTTCTCTGGACTAAATTAACAATCATTTTACTGCAAAAGGTCACAGTATTCAGAATGTAATTCAGGGGGTTGGATAACTAAAAGTAACCCAAGTAAATGAACAACAGTTTCATGGCTGAATGTAAGTCTGTTATTTTGTTAGGCTAGGCTTTGGTAACATCAAGGCACTCAACCCAGTTACATAACCACTTTACACGATCGGCAATAGGATGTGCTGACATTCAAATAAAAAGTGTGCACAGTATTTTTCAAAAGATCGGCTACGCAACATAATTTATTTGTTTACTATTTTTGGACCGTTTGAGTTAATGAATGAACCGAATTCTGGGCACAAATAGGCTGATAATGTTTCCTGCCATGTTTCATTGTCTACCGATAGAATAATCACGTGAGTTAAATGTGTCCTGCACGACATCGGCTAAAACTCAATAGTTTTGATAGCCTAACCTGTGCGTTGCAGTTCAGAAAATAAAATCGCGTTAAAGTCTAAAGACATTCTTCATTGAGTTCCTAGATTTACTGAAAAATCAAAGACAAACGTTTTTTCAGACTTTTTTCCTTACCTACGAATACGAGCCCTCGAGTCCTTGTTGAAGTCCACCAAATTCCTGGCGAAATTAGTTTTGATTGGACAGGTTCCCATATATTCTGTAATCCTGTAGAAAACCTTTCGTGTTTGCATCCGAGCATCCACGAGTAGCGAGAGTGTGTAGGTTATGTCCATGCACTACGAAAGTGCAACCGCGTGTTGTGTGTGGGTGTGTTTGTGTGGGAAAAAGGAAAAAAGAGACCATGCTTGTATCCACCCACCGCCTTCGCGGGTCAAAAATGTGAAAGCACCCCCCCCCCCCCCCATGTCTTACTGACCGAAGCTTGTCTCGACTTCTACACCACTTTCTTGTGTTTTCCATAGGCACTTTACGTTTACCGATGCTCGGAGTTTGCATTAAGTCCAGAAAGTACGACAATGATGCATACATCAGGGACCAGTACCAAACTGAGGCCTGAAAAGCTGAGCTTGTGTGAGAGAGTAGGTGGGAAAAGAACATGACTGCGGTGATCTTTGCAATATCTAGATCCCATGGTCTCCAAACCTCTAAAAGACGTTAACATTAAACTATGAGCCTCAAAAGTGTTTAATGCTCCACCCAGTAAGTAGGCTATGGCCGAAAAGTGAATCCCGACAGCTTTCCAATAACATAGGATGTTTTCTAAGAGGGAGCAATGCAACGCAGATGTCCTTTCACCAATGGCACAACAGGAACTCCAGGTGTGCATCTTGAAACTTGAACATGAGCTCCTTTCTGGCCACTGCCCCCTCCCCAAAACTGGTCTGAAGAAACTAGATAAGTGGAGCAATATGAGAATTGTTGTCAGGGCAGTCAGAAACTGCCATAATAATATGTACCATTGACTATTACTACTCTCCACTTCCATTCACAATAATGCACACATAAGTTTCTCTGATTCTCAGTTTCCTAACCACTGAAAATACTGAACCTTGAGAACTTGTTGGGGGACTCCCATCCTCCTTAACAACTTGTAAACATTTATCCTCTAAATAATTAAATTTCTCAGCTGTAAACAGGAGATTCAATTTAAGACCACACAAAGTCTTAAAACAAACCTCCCAACTTGACTCCCAACATTATTGTAACATGTGCTGCCAACTTTAGGGGCAGTTCACAACATTTATGTGTCATGTGACGTGAACACACACAGTGCATCTCTCACACCCCAACACAAACACACACACATACACACACTTGGAAAGAAACGGATTGGGCCACTGACTGACACAACAATTCCAGGAAACAGAGTGGAGTCTTTGAGGCGAAGCAGATATGGGGGCACATGGGTTGATGTAATGAAAGGCAGAACCTTTTCATACCAGAACGGTCTGACCCTCCAGCTCCCCATGGCCACCCTGCAACCCTGCCTGCAATCCTGCCTGTCATGGCAGAGTTCCCATAGAAACCACACACAAACATGTAAGCACAGGATAAGGCAAAGCCATACATGTGCTTCAGCACACACATAGCATCCACGAGTATACCCCCACACTCAAACGGACTATTTAGACTTTCTAAGGGGGCAGCCCATCCTGGAAACATTGACCAGATGTCTCTTGTTATTATTAAGGATTTGTGCCAGGGCTGTTACTATGCTTCAGAAAGAGCTCTTTTAGAAATTATGTTGTGTCAAATCTGATTCAAGAGCACATCCTTTGATTCATTTGAGACATTTTAGTTTTTATTATTGCTGAATTGATCACAATATTACAGACATTATTTTCAAATGGCTTTGAATGAAGTAGAAGCGTACCAGCATGATAGCACATACGTAGATAAGAGCACAGAAAGATCTTTACTCAGACCTGAACTACTTGGCAGAAGGAATCACGTAAAAATATTTATAGTAGAAGAGGAGTTTAGGAAGGAGGAACAAGGCCCACTGCTCTGCCAAAAGATTTGTTCAACCTTGTGAGATGCCCTCTACAAAAGTTGACATACACACTCATCAAAGATGTTAGACATTTTCATGTAAACAGCATTTGAATAGCTTGTTCACTTCAGAGAATACAATTTGTTGAATGGGTCTTGTCCCCTAGGTTTTTGGCTTGCCTTAAACTTTTTTGAATGTCCTGATGCGAGAATATAATCTTGTGTATTTAGAACTCAGGAAGCAATATTGAAACAGCTTGGCACGAATTCAATTAGATTGGAGCTTTATAGCCTTGGGATGAAAGGAAGTCAAAGCCTACATTTTAAAGCAACCATTACAACAAGTGTGAAGATCCGGACAAAAATGTATTAATATATTTTAAATGTGTTGCTGTCATGAGCGCTGAAGTAACTTGCAAATTAATCCTCAAAACTTATAGTTGACATTTTATATGTAAGGGTCACTGTCACTAATACTAATTACCACCAAAATCTTTAATGGAACACACCACTTTTGATTTTAGCAATTTCTTTGCACTCATGGTTATTAAAGAGGATTTTAAAAACATCCCAGATTGTGTGTGCATTTCCTTCTTATGGGAAACTAGGGTGGTGGATACATCCTCTCATCAGAGGAAGTCAAGAGGAAGTCATGTCCTGAATGATTTTCTCTGCCATCAGGTCACAAGGTGACATCCCCTCATCAGCCAATCAGAGTCTAAATTAATATATGATGATGACCTTGTGTTTGTTCCTTGACTATTTGTAGTTTGGAAAGACCCCTGGAAGACCCCTTTGAGAGTGCATAAATTTTTTTTAAAGCTCTTTCTTCCTCCCATGTCTCCATTTCTGTTTATTATTCTTTAGCCTTTGAGATGTGAAACACAATGACCCTTAACTCCAACTCCGGTTAATTGATACCAAGTGTTGAGAACCCACAGACACCACAGTCCTCTGGGAGAGCTCAACCCATGTGTTGTTAATTGGTTCTTTCAATACAGTAAAATATCCCACCACATCCGTTAAGAGTTTGGGGCAGCGGATACCTTACATTTCACAGAGTCAGTTCTGTGGAAGTAAAACATCCCTCTAAAAAGGATCTCTTGAGAACCCCATCTTATCCAATAACAATTTAAATTCTCCACAATTCTATAAAAATAATACACCTAACCCTTGACATCATTGAGACAGCTAATATTGCTTCCATGCAGCTTCTTACCATTGAAGGAGTTACCTAAAACCAATACTTCTAGCTGTAAGATCAGTTGGATTAAGTGTTGGTGAAATGTATTTACGCAAATTAGATGAGAAGCATATCAAAAGTATTGTGAGCATTGCATTGTGAAAGACAATTACTTCATATTACGTCATTTGATGACACACTGATTAGGTGTGGTGAAAAAGTGATTGTGTAATTTTGTGCATTGCACTTTGTCAATTGAACATGTGATTACATGTTTGAAAAATAGACTTTTTGATGATCTGCTTTGAGTTTTGTACTAACAGTTGTGAGGTTTTACCACATGCTTGTGAAAATAGTACCAAAGCGAATAAAAAAAACTGTAACGAGTATTCATCATGTGTGGTTAATTTATATGTTGGTACAAAAACACATTTTATTTCTGTAGTTCTCAAAATCAATATACTGTTTATTGCTGAAATGAAAATATATAGGTTTACCAAACGGTTCAGTGATTAACCATTAAGATCAGTTGGATTAAGTGTTGGTCAAATGTATTTACACAAATTAGATGAGAAGCATATCAAAAGTATTGTGAGCATTGCATTGTGAAAGACAATTACTTCATATGAAAGGTATTTCTTTGATGACACACTGATTAGGTGTGGTGAAAAAGTGATTGTGTAATCTTGTGCATTGTACTTTGTCAATTGAACATGTGATTACATGTTTGAAAAAATAGACTTTTTGATGATCTGCTTTGAGTTTTGTACTAACAGTTGTGAGGTTTTACCACATACTTGTGAAAATAGTACCAAAGCGAATACAAAAAACTGTAATACATAATTAAATGGGATTAAGCCTCCATAATCCTGATTAGATTGATGCCTCACTGTAAATGGTAGTCTCACAGTGTTCTCATATCTTTGACGTTTGGCTAATTTCCCCAGAGCCTTATGCAATAATCAGGGCAGAGTCAAAGGCCTGAGAATGGTCCATTTCAGAAACCCTTTTTAAGGATATTGAACACAGCATGGTTTAATGGTTTAATTAAGTAATTCTACTATTGAGGTGGCTATTGTTCCACTTGCAGAACTTCAAATTATAAAATAAATACAAGAGGAACAAACTACACTTTAATTATTTAGTTCTTAAATGGTGCACTGGTACCCTTCATCAACCAGTACTGTAGGCAGCAACTTAATTGGGGACGAAAGATTAAACAAATTCTCTAATACTTACATCCACAGTGCACCAATTATTTTGTAAAAAACTAACAAAAGGAAAAACAGCAGTATTGTAAAAAAAAAAAAAAACGATCATACTTCTCTGCCCAGAGCCCGACAACTACGAAGCTATAAAAATGCTATGAAGATACAATCAACCCAGGTCCTACAGTAATTGACACCCTAGAACATGGCTGTTATTGGGGCTGACTTCGATGGACCGAACAGTCAGCACACTCCCCACACACTAGCATGGCTCTGGACAGGAGGACTGGCTTGCCTTTGTTGATCTAAATGGAGGAAGTGACCGTGGCTGAGGCTCCCCTGCTTGTGTTTGGATGTTGAGATGGGTGGGGCTGAGTTGAACTCGGCCTAAGGTACAGTAAGGGGTCTGGCAGAGTTGGGACTCCTGGTGGGTTATCAAACTGTATGAAGACAGATCATGATGAGACAGCAGCGCAACAGAGACAAGGCACTCTGACAGACTACTGTGCATGGACAAAAAGCCAACTCGGGTTATCAAACATGAGATGCCCTTGGAAAATAAAGCCGTTTTTATACTTGGTTGAAATGGTAACAACATTTTCTACTTAAAAAAGGGTAGGGAAATGCATCGGGTTGATACAAACGTTAACAATATGCCAGTCTGTACCATCCAATGTGCAATTTCAGATAGAGCAACATATTCTATTCCCACTCGCACCTCGGAAATGAATTGGCAACACAGAATTACAAGCGTAAAATACTGTGGGTTATGACCTAATTTCAATTTGATGGTTGCCTTAAACACACTTAGTGGGACACTCGTCTTGTGAAATCTCATAGTGTTCCAATCCCACATCTAAAGTCAACACATGCTAGCCCAGTGTTGTAATGTTACTGGAGGAAGAGACATTAATTGAAAGCAGCTGTTGGTAGACCAGCAGCTGGAAGTAATGTGAATTTGTGACGTCAGAGAGTGGCCAGCCAGACTACAAAAATACATTTGAACACTGATACAAAGGTGCAAGCTGCCAGGGCAACTAAAACAATTTGCACAATCAAACAGCCTGGATATACAGTGGCATTAGGAACATTGGCCTACATTACAGTGGTCGCATTAGACATGCACCTAGAATAATTTATAGAAATATATAAATCATATATAAGCCATGCACCTAGAATAGCTCTCAGAAATGGCTGGGTGAAATCAATAACATATTTGAAAAGTATCATGTAGGAAATATCTGAAGAAGTATTCCACTCGCATTTGCTCATAACCTCTTTCAACAACTTAAATACTTGGATAAAGACAACAGTAGAAGTAGTTATCTTGTTTTATCTTGCTTACCGTTCTAACAAGTCGGACCACCCGGGCATTTGTGGATCAGAACCTGAAGGAACTCAAAGCTGGTCCACCTCTTTGGGAGGGAATTCTTCACCTTCGAGGTCAAACTCCCACGGTTCTGCCAGTTGTCAGTCAGATCCCTGTTTACATGATCACACTGGGAAGGGTCGTCTCGCTCCAGCCAGGATGAGAGAATCTCATTTCGGACTCCATCAGTTCCTCCAGTGACATGTGCTGCCTTTTCTCACAGTCTGCCTGACATAATCTAGACAATTTGTCAGGGGAGGTTGGGGAGAACAGTCGGGTGCCTGAAACTATATTATTCTAATTTGGGAGGAGCAACAGTGGCATCAATCTTCCATTGCATATCCCCTCTAGTATGGATGACAGGTAAAAACTGTTGAACTTTTTTAGCCTCCCCCCCCCGTTTGTTCTTTGAGTTTGTTTTTGGTTCTAAGAGAAATGGCAACTCACTATTCAGGCAGTGCTTCAGGGAATACTGGCAGCTGTGTCAATATGCCTCCGTCTGTTATCAGTTTAAGCTGCAACCCACATCCATCCCCTCCCACCATTTCCATAGGATACCTATTCTCTTTCCTAGTCTCTTAGAGCAGGCCCGCGTTCGACATTCTGCCACTCGGAGGACATTATACAAGGAGAGTATGCTTGCCTGCTATCACCTCCTCCCACACGCTCTGAGAGGATGAGTAAGAGCACCCTGCTCTCCCTCTTCAGCAGTCTGCATGAACACATCCGTCATCTGCTGGAGAGCCATCGCCACGGGGAGGAGGACACAGCCGCGGCTCCAACATGGAGCCCCTTTATTATGCAGCGCACCGTGGTCAAAACTAGCGTCACCAGATGCTTCGTATAGAATAGGAAAGAGAGAGAGAGAGAGAGAGAGAGAGAGAGAGAGAGAGAGAGAGAGAGAGAGAGAGAGAGAGAGAGAGAGAGAGAGAGAGAATGGAGGAAAGTGGTTCAAAGGTAGTCAAGTGTGGGAGGAAACTATGAGATGTGTATTGTATGCTTGTCACGGATAGATCCAGGCACTTTTGATTGTCATGGGTAGGACCGGGCACTTTCAAGGTGTTAGCCTTGTCGTCATTGCTGTGTGAGAAAATATATTCCTATGAGTGGGTTGTTATACTCTATGGGGTCTATGAATATGTGCAACATGAATACAGTATTAGAGTTGGAAAATATTGCTTGTACAGGACTCATAGATTGTTATGGGAACATCTGTGTCTACATTTTCTTTAAGAATAGATTTTATTTGGCAGCAGCTGAGGAAATAAATTTAGTTTTTTTTTCTTCTGCCCACCATGTTGTTGTTGTTTTAAATCGGCTGATAAGATGTCATTTCCTGAGCATCATCAATGACACATGCACGCAGCAGGATACCAATCCAGCCAAAGAACACACCCGTGGAGGTCAAAGGCCAGAGTTGACCTCGGCCATGTTAATGTGAGGAAACACATTCTGGATTCAGAACTGTTTATGTTTCAGGCTCAGTTAAATACATTTAACTTAGGTTTCGGGATATGTTTCATTTGGGACGGTCCACCATCAGAGATGATTCTACTTCAATATGAAGACATGGATAAAAGTATAATCATAGAGCCCACTAGACTGTGAATCATTTCTGATTACAAACAGACTTTATTTAGGGTAATTAAGTCACAAGTATTGCAAGTAGAGGTGACTTCTTACTGTGTAAACAGTGCCATCTAGTGAAGACAGGAGGTACTTGAGTTCTCCTTTAATACTCTTGTGAAGACCATGAAAGATGGATTTTATTAAAATGCATTTCAGAAAAAAAAAAATGCCATTAACTCACAAAAATAATGTACACTTTATATACCATAGCTTTCAATTATGGAAGTAGCTGATCTTTGCTTTGTGAGAGATGCATGGTTCAGAGTCCTGGGTACCAGAATGGTTTGTCAGCTTGTTGCCGGATTAAGATACTTTAAACTGTTTCTGAATAGGCCTGAGCCAAGCTGTGATATGGATATTTTGGTTCAAAGAGAATTTGTACTTAACATTATCTACATTCTTAAAATTTAATTGTCTGAAGTCAAAATTAGAAAGGTTACAGGTAAGATTCTTGCAAAGGTTAGATGATGTGGCTTGGTATTCTCTCTCTCTCTCTCTCTCTCTCTCTCTCTCTCTCTCTCTCTCTCTCTCTCTCTCTCTCTCTCTCTCTCTCTCTCTCTCTCTCTGTGTGTCTCTGTTTCTGTCTGTCTCTCTCTTTCTCTCTCTCTCCTCTCAGCAAGTACATTTATGTATCCCCACTTGTTCAACTGATGGGAAATGTTGCAGGTCAGATACTGCTGTAAAGGCAAGGCAAGACAAGTTTATTTGTATAGCGCATTTAAACAACAAGGCAATTCAAAGTGCTTCACATAAAACCATTAAAAGCATCAAAACATAATGCAAAAGAAAACAAGATTTAAAAACAATTAAGAACATTCAATAAAACATTAAAAACAGTCAAAAAGCAAGAAATAAAATACAAGTTGCAGTGCAGTTTAAAAAATCAAATGCTGGAGTGAGATGCAGAAATATAGTGAGATGCGTAATTGTAAAGGAGGAGAGGCTGCATGATGATAGCATGTTCTGTACCTAATGTATGAGGAACTGGTCCCAGACACTGCTTCATGGGCAACTCCAAAGTCAAAATATACATTTAGATAAAGTGGTGTCTTCCATTAAAAATCTGATTGATTTAATAATTTAATGTAGCCCATCTGATGATCTGAACCAAGAGTTAAGTTTACTCTGAAAGAGGCGTAATTGTAATTAGCAGAATCAACATCTGCGTTTTCATTATTTCTGTGCTGCCTACTTAGAGGGGAGTAAATACCCTTTACTATTTTACTCTTGTCAGTGCAATTTCATTAAACTGAGACTAAATTCTAAAATGGGCCTGGCAATGCACACATCTGTAGATGTATGGCTCTTTTTGCTGCTCGCATAGGCAGAAATAGCCTGACATTTCCGGACAATTACAAGCATTTCATTACAAACAATATAAATATGGATGGACATGCTCACTCCAGAGGACACGGGGAACTTTCACCAACTCCAGCACTCACTCCTAGCCTGTCTTTGAACTCGGTAAAAGCTTGTCATTTCGTCACTCAGCCCACCTCCAGAGCTCTCCTCAGAACACCTCTAGTCAACAGCAGAGCATTTCCCCCCACCCCCCTTCTGTTCCACAGATTGCCAAAGCCAGCTAGTTCAGAAGAGCCCATTCCTCCTGAGGTGACTCGAGACCTTAATTACCCCTTGAACGAAGCTGTGGATGGATATCAGAAGCAAAGTCGCACCGCGCACTCCGTCTGATCCTCCTCAGGCAATTACAACTTCTGCCAAGGCTCTGGCGGAGGAAGTGAAAGGAGAGCAACAACTTAATTTGAAGAGCACATTCAAGCTCTGATCATTCGGCCTTCCTGTGGTGTCCTAAACTAAAAGTCTTTAAAATACTTTAAGAACAGGATATCTGATGCAAGTCCGAAATTCAGAGACAAATTATCGGGGTAGTGAAGACCTACTGGTCATTTCTCTTTCTATGGCATGTTTCTGTAGAGGGCCCATTCTAAATAGGTGTTGGGAAAAACTGAAACAAATTAACAATAGATCCAAAAGGAACCTTGTATTTTACAGTCCCCTGATGTGAAATGTATAATTCTATTACTGGACATGTGGGCTCTGTCTAGAAACCTGTTATAGTGAACTCTTGAGCTCTGTAGTTGGGGGAGTGTAGAGTAGCAGTTCCAGAGACACGCAAACCTCAGGCACGTTCAATGCACTGTAAAGAATCCCAGCATGTAAAAATCTCATACCCTTCTCCTGAAATGTTTCCCCTCTCTATCACTATAGGTGTCAGGACACCTGCAAACCAGAAGCATCATCACTCCACAACCTGTTTTCCACCTGCACCATCAGCACATTGCAGGTTCACTGCTGATCCTGGTCTCAAGCCTTGATGACATTGTCATGGTGGAGTTTATGAGGCCATTCACAGCTCAGCACAAAGACATATAAAGTTCCTGTGTCTGCATCATTCAGGCCCGGGGCAGTGGTTAGTGTGGGGGTCACGGACATAAGAGGTTGGTGTAACCTCTATTTGATGTTATCTGTTTCTTGTTATCTGCTGGGTGTCATTGTTCATCAAACTGACACTTGCTCAGAAACCTACTGGCCTATTAGGCAGCATACACACACAGATGCTCCTGTGTGTCAAAGCGAAGTGACATGTGGTAAAACATGTTGAAAAGAGCTCTTGAACTGGAGACCCTCCGTAGTAATTGCTTGTCAACTGTATTGAACAAACGGAACCTTCTGGACTTAGTAAACCTTACTAGCACTATTACTTACTCAACATTACAATTCACCTTCCCCCCCCCCCCCAATACATTTGATTTAGTAAAAAAAAAAAACTTTTGAGAGGTGACTTTTGAATTTGGGGATTGAGCGCCTGCAGAGCAACAATTCCCCTCTTCTACCTGCTGTTCAGCTTCACCTTGTTGACAGAAAACATGCTACAGGCCTGATGACTTACCACCAACCTGTTTTTGTGACCCTCTCAGAATAGTCCTGTCAAATTGGTGCACCGCATTTCAGGTGAGTCACGGTGGTGTAATTGTTAGATGATGGCACTCCCACCAGTGGTTACAGACGTGGTGACCCACACACAGTGCTCAGACTATAGATTCGAAATTGGTTGAATGGAGCCAGAGTGCCAGAAGGTAACTTGTTGTATTTCACAATGAGTCACACTGACCTTTTCCATGTAACTTTCAAAACAAAGACAGACCAGAGGTACCAGAGAGAGAGACAGTGATGTTTCCTCAGCTTGACGCCGAAAACCTCGAATGGATACAAGCCTCAGTCCAAGTTTGAAACACACAACTCCTTGGCCATGCCAGGTGATTTGAACAAAAAGACCAAATTTCTCTATCAATACAGTTATCCTGCATTCCAAAGTGGGTACAGAGAATAGCTTTAATAACTTTAGGACCTGAAAGGATTGTCCATTCAAGTGTGAAGCTAAAGTGAAGAATCTGAAAGTATTCATTATTTAAAATACATTTGATGTTCCAGTTATACTATTCTTGACATCAGACTTTTTTTTGTTGCAATGAATTAGCCTGTCCCAAAGTCACAGTTTAAAAATGATTTTGTATTCAATGCAGTCTTTAATAAAGACACTATATAACTTTGAATAGTCTATTTGAGCCCGCAGCTAGCAAAGTGGCTTGTCAAAGAATATTGCTGCTTCTCTAACAAGCTCTTTTCCTTACCAACTAAAGAATCCCTCCTTCTCTGGGTTTAATCCTTTGTGTACTTTTCTGTTGGCAGACTTTCTGGTAAGCTGAGGGTTTAGCTTTGCCAAACCTGTGTCCTGAATCAGCCGAGAGGACACTCAAGGCCTGCATCTAAATAGTTTGTTACAAAATATAAACCCTTTAAGTTTGAATATAGAAGTTTAGTTTGGATACTCATGCTGGAGTTGATGCCTCTCTGTCTTGGCTTCTTAGCCTATTGTGCCATGACCAATTGAATCATTATATTGTAGCTCTCTGTCACAAAATGACTTCCTTCAATCATCCTAATGTGTGCATCATATTGGAGCTGGGTGAGACATGTCTGAGCTCAGATGACAGACGCCACAGAAATGTAATCCATCACATTAATTATAGATTTTTTACACCCATCTTGCCTTGCATTAGTTAAAATGAACATAACTTTTTTATCTGTTATATACCTTCAAGATGTATGAATAGTTGTGTGTGAAGCTAAGCAGATTATGCATGGTCCAGCAAAAGACTAGTAGAGTAAACACACACAAAAATCCAACTCTCCAGAGAGCTTACATTTCCAACTTCAAACTCAGCACAAATGTTATGTTCTTCAAAAGGAACATTTAATTGACATCCCATTAGCAGTCTTTGGGTATCCATTTTGTTATTGGCACGCTGACCATTGGCCATAAATGTGAGGTTTCGTGAAATTGAATTAATTACATGCCAGAGGCAGAGGATCCCTTTATCAATTACACACCAGGCCCATCCAGCAAATAAAGAAATCAATTTGGACTGCATTACGCCTCAATCGAGTCATTAACTATTCAATTCAAGAATAATGAAGACCAAACACAGAGAAACTTCACTTTTGACAGGTTCCTTCATGTCAAAGTGGGTTTTTTTATAGCGCGGTGACCATTTCATATTTCAGTGAACCTTATCATTGGATAGTTACAATGATTACTTCTTTTTTAACCATGGCTCCATTTATAATTATGGCAGACAATCCTGCCAGCGTTTTCTTTTTTGTTGCTTAAGCATACCCATGTGAGTGGCCATATTTTATTCATAAGTCTGAAAAGTATGCCACAGAAAAGGCTCGGGCCTCCAATGCCGGGCTTCAAAAAACGCTTTTGGATAGCACTCATGAAAGATTTAACCGTTCTCTCAGAATGGAGAGTTCAGATGTGTCGTCTTTTAATTATTTCATTTTGCAAGGAGAGTTCCAAAACATTCACTTTGAATCCTAAAATGATCTATGTTTTTACGGTGCTGTCTAAGTATGTCTGAGTATCCCCAACTGGACTCCATCTAAATGTGGTAAATAGACAAACTTGGAGGTGGTCGACCTCTATACCTATGATGTTTTCTCAGACAAGCTGTCTGTCATTCAGGGGGTATGAGCAGCTGGAGTTGAGTAGAAGTTGGTTTCAAACTTTCCGGACTGATGACTTCTAATTAAGTGGCATACTTAATCATATGAAATGTGCCTCAAATGTTCTTTATATTGGAAGATCAGAGCTGTGGTGTGATTGACAGAAAAGTTTGAAACTGTTGAACCGCTTGAAACCTTGTGTGACAAACACTGCCATTTAAGTATATCACAAGTGCACATTTCTACATGTTTTTTTCTTCGTTAGATAGTCTCAATTGTTGCCTCTAAAAAGTGATACCTTTGATGAAGGCAATCATTCCAATACTTTCATATAGAAAATGTACAACCAAGATGAAAAATCACCATCCTCATGCATTCCATTTTAGCTTGACATCACAGGAAAGAGCAGCAGGTCTGTTCATTGTGTATAGTTTCATATTCCTTGAGTTCGGGTTGAATTACACAACATAAAATGGTCATGATTGTAGTCAGTCTGTATTTGATTGGCACAATAAAGGTATGGGGATCATGAACTCAATCTTGATAACAATAAGCCAATGGAGAATATGAATGTATACACAGATAAATACAGACACAGACAATATACATTTTCAGGACAGAAGATGAAAAGTAACAATGTGAAATTTACATTCAAGCTTCAGGAATATATTATTGTAGCCTTGACAACTTGTTTCAGAGCCAAAAACCGCTTCAGAGGAGTCAGTGAGCTTTTATGTGCGCTCTTCAGATTAATTCTCTAAGGATCCGCAACTCATGACTGTATGACAGTCGAGGCTAAGGCAAATTTTTCTCTCTTCCTACTTTACTTTCTCTCTCTTTCTCTCCCTCTTCCTCTCTCTCTCTCTCTCTCTCTCTCTCACTCTTTCTCTCCCTCTTCCTCTCTCTCTTTCTTCCTCCTCTTTTCAGAACAAGCAAAGACTCCAATTAGCAGGTTTTTGGGAAAGGTGTTATGACAGCGGCGAAATACAATTTACAGTTCTGAAGGCCTAGCTAGAACCTTCTGCCTTCTGTCGTTATCAGTGAGCTCAATTATAATCCACTGAACTTTATGAGTCAGACGACTGCCATGATTGAATTGACTCCTACGGGTCAAGGTTGGCCTAATCTACGTACACATCTGTCCAAACTGCTGAAATCCTTCCTAAAACTGTTGCTTGGTGCCAAAAATGGGGACCAGCCACAAAACACACGTGGTCATCCAAGTCTGTCCCAAAACCTTTCGCGGCTTACAGGAGAGCTGGACTGAGGTATGGATAGTGTGGGGATTGGCTCTTTCCAACCCTATGTGGAGCCAATTGCAGGCAATTGCAAACAACTGACAGTACAAAAAAACCACTATTCTACAGGATATATCTCTGAGACTATTGTTCTGATAAACAACCCAGAAGGAAGACTCAGGATTAAATATAATGTGACTGATTTGATGTGTTGTGTTCAGATCTTTTACACAGGTTACTCTACTGTACTGATGTACTGACGCAACAAGAGATCTGATTGAACATTGTACTAAATGAAAATGAATTCATTGTACCTCAAGGCCCTGCTTAGAGGCTGCCAGAAACATATCTTGCCAGTGGCATCGGAAGAAAAGTATTGATTTCTCATAGTGGCTTTAATGTGAAATGACTGCCTTGCATGAGAGCCATTATGTAGAAGCTGCTTCAACAGAAAGCATTGATTAATTTTGTCTTTTCAAATGGCAGCTCGAGCTATTCTGGGAATATTTCATTTATACTGAAACTTTGTCAATATGATAGCCTCTGCTCCACAGTTCAAGGTTTTATTCTTCAGAGTTTTTTACACCCGGAGCTGTGTTCTGTGTGCATCACACAGGGCTACATGGACTTCATTTTTGTCAACTGAATGCAACATGAATGACCTGTTCCTAATAGAGTCATGGCCCATCTCCCAGTATAGAAGTAACTGAAAAGCTCAAAGTAAATTTTTTCAAATGTAGTTTATGACGTCATTTTGCTTTCTTGAGGCTGGCAGGATGTGAGAGGTTCAGTGGTAACCAAAACACCAGCCTCTATAGCTGCTTCGTAGCCTAACACAATGCCTCACCAATTTTGCATAAATAGAGATGTTAAGCCTGGTGTACAAATCTCTGTTGTGCATTTCAGACTATCAATTCATGATGTGTTAGCCTTCATGGCTCAGGATTGACAGGCCTGCTGCTGGTGTGTGGTGGTGTTGGTGTGGGGGGATGTGGGTGGGGGGCAGGGGTCTGTCTTGTGGCGGCCTTAATGCCCACTGCTGTGAATGTGTCCCTGAGCTATAGTGCAGGGTCGTAGCTGGAGACGACCACCTGAGCTGGGTGTTAAATGGGCTGTAAATCACAGAGGATATGGGTGAGTGTATGAGAATGTGGGTGCGTGTATGTGTGTGTGTGTTTGTATGTGCGAGTGCCTGCATGAGTGCAATTTCCTGTGCATGTGTAGTGTCTCTGTGTGTGCCTATGCTGTAGATATGTTTGTGTCATTTGGTGTAGGCCTGTGTGCATACATTTGCATATGTTAGCGACATGGGTGTGTCTATGTGTGTGTGCGTGCTGATGTGCGTGCGCATGTGTCTGTCTATGGATGTGTGTGTGTGTGGATACACTATTTGTATATGTGCAGGCAGGCAGGCATGTGTGTGTGTGTGTGTGTGCGCAGGTCACCCTGGCTCTGCCAGACCAGATGTGCATAAGTCTGGATTGTGTGGAGTGATGAGTGGCTCCCTAGCTGACTCTGCAGACTTGGAACAATGCACACAGGTCTCTCGTCCTAATGAGCTCCTACACAGCACATGCACGGAGAGCAGCCACTCTGCCTTGAGTTTCAATCAGGGCCTCCATCATATCCGGGGGCCAGGGCTTTATTATCGGTTTGTTGGCACCACACCAAAGATCCTGGCACCAAGAAAATAAAATAAATAAGATCAAAAACAGAGTACAGCACCTGAGGTGGTGCTTGTGAGTTGATGTTACAGAGCACAAAGTGACAGGTCCTTCTGGATCAGGGTGGAAAAGGTTTAGCGATGCAGGAGGACAAACAAATGGGTGTTGTTTTATTCATAGCTTGATAACCTCACACAAAAAGGTTTAAACAGTTATCAGGCATTCAAAACATTTAAATATACCCTATTTACCAGATGGCATCCTTCAGTATTATGTTATAATTGCAAGCTATGCTTATCAGAACCTTCTTGCAAGAATTTATGTTTGGTGAGTTGGGCTTATTTGTATTAGGCTTGTCCAGATCAAGGATAACAATATGCTGGTTAGTTGTAGTCTGTGTGCAGGTGCGAGAACTTTATCCACTGCGAAGCATAGTAATTATAATCTTCACAAGCACCTAGTAAAACAACACGCTTCTACAAAGCTAATCGCAAAAGAACCCAGTGCTAGCTCCACTGATCAAGCAGTCGGAGCCACTTCATCAAAACAGCCGAGGCTTGATTTTAAACAGAAGTATTTCCAGTCTCTAAGCCAGGCAGAACTAAACAGACTGATTGCCAGGTATGTTGTCAAGACATGCAACCTATGTCAACAGTTGTGTCCGTTGCCTTCAGGCAACTAATTAGCAACATACAATGATATAACATTTTACAATTGTCTTGTCCCACACTGTGCCACTGCAACACTAAACTATTATAACTATCTGTGTGCGTTAATTTGATAATAGAAGCAGGGAATTAAAAGTAACGCAAACATTACTTTCCCTTGTAACTAATTACTTTTCTATGCAGTAACTAGTAAAGTAATGCAGTTACTTCTGAAATAAGTAACTAGTAACTGTAACTAATTACTAATTTTCGGTAACATTCCCAACACTGTGCATTAGTAGTCCATATACACAACATATGTACAAACATACAGGCACATGGAATGTTCCACTGCCCTGTGACTCAGCTGTCCAGATTCCTTTCTGAGGACTATTACATTATTCATTTCACCATGTCTTCTAAGTCTCTGGGGCATTCTTTGAGCAACTGGAGATCATCTCGAGAGCCCTGGAAGCCTATACAAACTAGGAAAAACAAGCAAAGTTTTACAGAAAATTCAATACATGATTTCAATCTACTGATATGAAGACATATATTTATATTCACCTCCAGGCAAATACTTGACAATGTACTTATTCATGCTTCATCTCAACGATTTATGAGATTTTCTTTATGGGATCTCCTGTTGTATCTAGACATTCTGCTAGACTCTTAATACTTGATTCAAGGTCTAGTCTTGCAGAGACTAAAATGGCTCCGATGAGTCATAGAATAGCTAGTGATTAATTGAGGGTAAATATTTTTACCTGCCTTGTGGTTTTTTACCTCGGGGGAAACAGTCACAAACTCTAGCCCACACCCTCTAAGAGTGTTAGCATTAGTACTCTTATCCAAGGTTGATAATGATGAAATTTCTGCTCAGGAGGCAGTTTAGAATGCAAATCTACTCATGCTTCCAATCATAGCCTGCTAGCAACGTCATAAAATATTCATTTTCACAGGAACCCTATTCTGTGTGGTGGTGCAAAATCTTCTGCCTCTCATGGAGAGGTACAAAGATAGATTCCGATACCCTACAGTACTTCTCTGCCATATCGTGTACCTGTCAGGGAAATTACAAAGGCTCTGCACTCGTGTCAGATTTCAAACGTCTAACCTTTCCGTCTTAGATTTGTGTTGCTTTGACAGTGCTAAATATAAAAGATGCCCCCCAGTATTTTACAAGTATGCTGTTTTGATCTCAAGGGTTGTGATATATGCTTTGGTTAATAATTGATATCTGGAAGGATGTTTCTCTCATACCCCTTCACAGGACTCAAAAACGACATTCCTGAAATGAGAGGGGTCTCCTGGAAGATTTTACTTTGTGAATGACTGATGCACTGTGTGGGAGTTTTTTCTCTGTTAATTGTGCAACGCTCGGTCGTTTTAGCCTGCTATGGCCTTTAGACTAGTCAGAAGAGACTCAGTTGACCTCATTAGACGCTAGCATATGGAGTTAGTTAGCGACCGGTGGACCTACTGGAGTTTCTATCTGCATGCTAAACAACAAAAGTGACCTTCTCCTTCTTTGTTGAATATGTCTCTTCATGACTAATTAGGCTGTGGACAAAGACTAGTGCCTATAACCTCGCCAAGAGGGCCATGACTCCATGCCGCCACCAAACACCACACACAGTAAGACCTCTCAAGGCAAGGTTAGGATGATTTCAAATCCACATGTAAACTTCGCACTAAAATAGATGGATAAGGGGACAAAATCAAGCCGTGCCCTAGGGCTGTTGTTTTAAGAATGGAGCATTGGGAGGGGGCACTGGGGCTGGCAACAACAGAATACCATAACACTGAACTCTCACAGCTGCGACCGCTGGGACACCGAGAGGCACAGAGAGACGGTAACAAGTCCTCCATTCAGAGACAAAAAGATTGAGGAAGGTATCCCTCCCTGTCTGTGGTACGTAAAGACACCCGACCTGACAGAATTGGATGGCCAAAGGCTGAGGAAAAATACACTACAATCGGTTGGACATTTATGTTTACATCTGTAACATCACTATTCATTCTTTTAATGCATAACTCAACTCGCTGTAATAGTGACATGTGGTAAAGACAGCTAATAGAAACTAAACTGCAGTGAATGAGACAACAGGATTTGCATCTTAAAACAGACATGTCCAGGATCCTTTAGTAGGGTGGAAACCTGTATGGCAATACACCTTATCTCTCAATACTGTAATTGAAATCACTTTTCGTGAAGGCAATCACCTCTACTTCTGCCCCAGAGGTGTGTTCCATGCTAATTGAACTGGAAGTCTCAAGTGTCTATCACTAAAATGAGGAATGCTTACAGAAAACTGCACCAATTCCACATTGAGGTTTTTCAGTGCCATGCCTGAGTAGAACTGAATCAATCATCCTTTATCTAGTCCTCTCATATTCAATCCTTCTTCAAAAACAACAGGATTACATGTCAGTTTGCAATCATCGCATAGTGAAGAAGAGAATTATCCTGGGAAGCGTATAGGCTCAGAGGTAGAGCTGTAGATGCTGTTATGGTAGACTCTAGAGCCAGAGGTTCTCTAGTAGCTGGGGCAGATGTTAGCTGAATCGGAGAGGAAGAAAAAGCACTATGCAGGACTAAGATCCAAATCCTGCTGACCTCCTGTGGTGACGTTTTGGTCCCTTTCTTCTTCAGAAACACCATTGTTTCTGGGAAGAATTGACAAGGCAGCTGGTACTAGTTGCTACATGAATCTTAAACACTAGAGCAAGATGTTCTGGTAATGGGGTATTCCTTTGTTCTTCGATACCGTTAAGCGTACTCCGGGTTTGTTAAAGGAACTAGGTAAGCCATTGGCTCTGTTTAATTCTGTTTCTTTCATACAAGTGTCTTTGACAGGGTTTTCTCTTAACTCTGCACAATAACAGCTTATGCTCAGGGAACAGAAATGCAGTTTGTATTCAGTCTGTGCAACAGCCAGCATAGCTGCAATTTTGTGTCCTGAAAGACAATGACGCCTAAAGGCCCCCTGGTGTGTAGCCTTAATATGTATCTGGCTCTGAAATCTGCCAGCTAACATGCCTTAAATGGTAAGGAAATTGCATTCAAAATACCCTCAGAGCACGACATTTACCTAGACCTTGGGTAATCTATGACTATAATCTATTTGTACAAGCATTATTAACTACATTGTCCAATTCACGTTATAGCATTATTAATAACAAAAAGGCTTTAAATGAACAGCTATGCTACAAACTCAAATTCTATAGCATTGTTTATCCTCAAATAATTACAAGTTTGCCTTTTATTGCCAACTGAGCCAAATGTGTTTGTGTGAAGTGGAAATTCAGCCATCAATCTGCATTATAGGCCGGTTTCCTCTTGTCTTGGGGGGGCTAACTGAAACAGATTGAGACAGCTACTGCACAGTGCATTGCTAATGGCTGCCAATGAAAGACATCTCTGTGTGACTGACCGCTTTGTGGAACAGGAACACAGTCTGAGTAAACCAGTGTGATGGGGAGTACTCAATATAAGGAATCTTTTTCTCCTAGTCTTGCTTTCTTACTGGGCATCAGTCAACAACAACACATGGTTAAATGTTCCTTGGAATAACATTCCATTAAAAGGTGTGGATGACTTCTAACCCAAGGGGATTTGTAATATGTTGCCCATGTCAGAAAATGCCCAGTGAGGCTTTATACAGTATATACATGTTGTGATATATTGTCTGAGGTGCTTTGGTTAAGCTGTAATTGTGCATAAAGTATGTGATGATTGTGCATAAACTATGTGTTAATACTATAATAGTTATAAAGTTGGTGTTTGTTTAGGGGATTAATACTTTCCTCTCTGGGCTGTAAGTAAACAATTGTGCGTGGTACCAGCAGCTAGTGGTTTCCTGGATGGTTAAGAGTACTGTCATGGTTAAAACACCAGTAACAGCATAAGGGAACATCTGAGGGAGATTGAATTGGTTGAAACTGTTAAAATCCCCCCCCCCCCCTCTCCACAAAAATAAATAAATAAAATATTTACGCTGCATAATTGTTCTACTATTTATAGACCAATTTGTTTATTCCAAAAATATTTAAAACCTTTGACGTCCTATACCAGAAGAAAAACAATATAAAAACAATTAATTTAAATCTGAAACGCAATCATGTAAATGTATATATTTTGTATTCATCATTTTGATGGTCATGTGAAGGCGTTAAAGGAATAGGAATAGTCCTTTTCTATCATCACAGAATCGCACCCCCAGCTCCTCCTCCGGTGCATCACTTGCATCAGTACTTCAGAGCGCACCGCAGCAACCTACGGGGCCGAGTTCACTTTACAACAGCAGAAATCAAGGACATCTCATTAAGAGGAAAATAAGCACGAGCACCTCTTTGGTAGGATATATTTCAAATCAACTAAGACTAAACAAGGATGGAGACCAACGTTAACTGCTGCCTTTTTTGCCACATTTCTTTGTGGATGTGGCTCTTCCTAACTTCAACCATGGGCATGACCAGAGCAGAGACAAGGTGCATTCCATCTTGCAAACAACCCGACAACAATTCGGCTCAGTCGAAACACTGGGCTGGGATGGGTCTGTTTGAAGAGACTGCAAAGGAGGGTCTAATGAACGAGAGTGACCACAGCGACAATATTGCGGAATATATCGACAGCGTATATGAAAGAAATACGAGATCAGTGACGGAATTTCCATCCGATCAGCGATATACTTCAAATAAAACCGATGAAAAAGATAACGACCAGAAGGAGAAACTTTCTAGTTCCGAAGTACTCAATCAATCTGAACATTTATCACGCCCGAAAATGACGCATTTGAATGCCAGTAAAGTTAGTGATCAGTACAGCAGTTATACAAAAAATAATAGTTTAGGAGGAGCTAAGATAATTCAATATTCTGTATTACCACAAAGCAAGGTTGCAACGAGTTTCAGAAGTCGTAGGAGGCGAAGAAAACGCAGCACGCAGACACCAGAGAGCAGAGCAACTTGGTCCGGATTTCGTTGGAACGCCGAGGATGATGCTTTATCGTCGGGACAACACGAGTTGAAATTAACAAGTTCGACATTCGCACTTGCTGGGGATTCAGCTCACAACCAAGCCATGGTGCACTGGTCAGGTCAAAATAGCAGCGTAAGTGAAACTCATAATGAAGTTGTGTTGTGCGTGGGATGTCAATGATCTATTGAGTGACATTTGATTTCGCAACTGTTAAAATATGGAATTCTGAGTGGATTCATTTTACAATTTCTTGCTCGTACAAAGTCATTCCACACCTCAATATATGCTCAATATTGTCTGACATGAGGAAAGTGCTGGGCAAGACTGCCATGGCGCAGGTTGGTGCCAGTGCACCAGACAAGGATACTGAAGAGCTGGAGCAATGACGAGTCTCTCTCTCTCTCTCTCTCTCTCTCTCTCTCTCTCTCTCTCTCTCTCTCTCTCTCTCTCTCTCTCTCTCTCTCTCTCTCTCTCTCTCTCTCACACACGCACACACACACTTTCTAACACTTGCGTTAGTGTTGGGAGTACAGGTATCATGTAATTATCACATCATGTAATTTACATTTAGTCATTTAGCAGACGCTCTTATCCAGAGCGACTTACAGTAAGTACAGGGACATTCCCCCGAGGCAAGTAGGGTGAAGTGCCTTGCCCAAGGACACAACGTCATTTTGCAGAGCCGGGGATCGAACCAGAAACCTTCTGATTACTAGCCCGATTCCTTAACCGCTCAGCCACCTGACTCCACCTGACTCTCACAATGGCTTAACTAGTAATTAACTAGTATCTTTAATTGACTAGGTCTTAACAACACTTAACAATAATAGAGCACCACTTATTAATAAAGTGCTTTGAAAATGGATTCATCACTTATCTTGAGGTGAACAGGGCTTTTGACCCAAGCTCCAACAACAGGCAGGAAAAGGAGATTCCAGCTTCAGAAGGGGAAGAGCATTGTGTTGTTTCCATGAACAGCTGCACCAGCCTCATTATTAAGGTGATGCTGCAGATGCAGTGCTGTGGACCTTGGGGTCTTATATAACTCACTGTCTAGGGTAACCTCTTCTTGACTATTTTTACACACCATATCGTATTTATGGATCCACTAAATTAAATTTGTTTTGAAAAGGTGTTTATTGTACTGAAACATATTGAATTTGGGTCTTTTCACAGGTCTGAGGTCCTTACGTTATGTTTGTGGGACAACAGAACAGTGCTCTAAAGAATAATGTTTTAAATATCAGATTAGAAGTCAAGGGCACATCATCTACATTGTCAGTGTCGCTACAATACTGCAGCAGTACAAAGTGTCATTCTGTCCATGTTATGGATAGGAATCTGCAGTGTTGGTATCACTATTCACCAGCTCAGTAAACTCCCATAGCAGCCTTATTCAACTAGGCATTCAACCCATACATCTCAAACTGTCACATCTGCTCGCTTTACATTCACAGAACATTGTACAGTTAAACTCTAGGTGTGGGTTCTGGTTGGTTGGTGAACATATTCTAACATTCAAAATGTATCAAAATAGTAAATATTCAATGTTTCTCTTAACTGTAACATATGGCTAGAATGATACATTTGCATCTCTTAAGCATGGTCTTCGGTTACTAGTTTTGTAACTGACCTGTTGCTTCAGTCAGTAATGTCTTGGTGCCATTTTGCTCATTCTGACTAGTGTAGATTTGGGCTAGATTTTATTGACTTCAGTCTCCCTCCCTCAAAGTGCTCTTAAGGACTGCCCAGGCTATAAAGCCCAACAGTTTATTTTGATGGTCAACCAATAGTCAGAATAGCCCTCAAGACACAGCAGAGATGCATTGCTGCGCCAATGTTTATTTCAATCTTTTAGAAAGCTCTGATTCATTGTTATACTTTCACGTCAGACGAGACTAAACAGCATTGTTTAGAGCCATTGTTAGTCACCACAGTACGGCTCCTCCATCTCTGAGCGCCCACATTTCAAAGTATTTAGAAGTTCCATGCAGCATCCTTAACTATGCTGGAGATACTTGTTGACAAGGACCCAAAAAAATGGAAACTGTCAATGACTAACCTTGGCAGAATTGATCATGCCTCCTCATGGTGGATGAAACTCTCTCCAGCACAGCCGGCTTCCATACTGTGGCCCACATCTGATCCCAAACTGAGGCACACACACATACATCCAGAGAAGAAGTTGTGCTTGGTGACATCTTAAGCCTGGAAAGGATAACAAAGAAATGGCATCCGAGCCTCACAAAGTTTGAGTTGTTCCTTAGGTTTGCATCATGGTATTATTGTCCTTTTGTACTTGGTAGCTGTGACTACAAAGGAGTATTGCTGCCCATTTGAAATGTTGTTGACAAGAGGCTCCACCACACGAAGTGTGAATATTATGTGGAGGTTGTGCTTGAGTTGCAGAGGCATTGTGAAAATGTATCTTTCTGTAAATAAATGTTTCTTGTTTGACAAAACCCTTAATCATAATATTCTAACCGGTCCAACTGATTGTCATTCGGGCGATATAGTGTTAAATGGGTAATTTAAAATTAAACTTTGTATAATTCATCGAGCTGTACTAGATGCCATTTGTTGGATGGATGATATTTCAGTTATTTCAACTGGTTTCATGGAAGGTAGCTTTTGTGAACTTGGACTCTAAGTAGGTTAGAACTAGGATATGCGTATCTTTGTAATACGCTATTGTGAAGTCGCTTCATAATTCATGACTGCATTGACCTGTTCCCCATGTGAGAGCACATACCTCTGACTTCAAACAATCTAGCCTCAGCCCAACATCTGCTCTACCAGAAAACATTGTCTTTGTGAATAAAGGGATATGAATTGACGTGGCAGACTAAAGCACATCAGTAATACACCTATGGTTGAGATAACACTCAGTCAGGAACGCCTCTGTCAGGAACAAGTCAGGTATATCCCTGAATCTCAAATACTCCACAGAGGATACTGAAATGGACACACTGTTTTGTATAAGGTGATTTTAATGTTGTTTTATGTGTTAACTCTGAGGCCTCAGACTCGAAAAAGTCGTATTTTCTCTAAAGGATTTCCGAAACAATATTATTTTCAATTTGGCTTGTAGGGTGTTCACTAGTTACTCAATAGTTAATTTTTAAAACTTAAATTGTCAACGTTTAGAATGTAGATCATTTTAATGATCTGTCCTCATTTCAACAGGTGCTGTTTCACCAATGAAGGTATTTCCATTCTGAGACTCAGTTTTCTGGACTAGCTCATTTAAACCTGACATTAACAGGGAGAAGTAGTCAGATGGGTGCTCCTAAATAAGGTCTAATAATCATTTCATGGTGACCTTAACTGAGCAAAATAAATGTTATGTCAGTAAGCTTTTAATTGCAAAAGTAAGGTAAAATTGCGAGAATGTTTTTTGTTGTACTTTAACATCTTGTTTTTAATAGAATTGTAACTTATATTGTTGATATTCCGATCATTTCCTTCAGTAACAATAGCTTTTATGGAATCATCCATCTATTTAATTGCACAGGCCAAATATGTCTATGGTGTTATTGATGAGGTAACTTAATTCCAACAGCTGATAAGGTTTGGATCAGGGAGGTGTTGAGGCTAGGAGTGAATTGTAATGTGTAGACTGTCTCGCGCTTAATTTGTCACTTTCAGGTGCTCTTCATCCTTCCGTAATATAAAGCACCTCCACCACCTCACCCCCACATTCCTTTAATACAATGCCCTCATGGCAGATGGGTAATCTCTTCAAACTAAGCCGTTTAAGTCCTCAATAAAACCTATTTTATTCCTCAATAATGACCAGATTCATCCAAGTGCATTCTCTCTTCAAGGTTTGAGATTTGCACAGGATTTAGGGCTTGAAAATCAATTTGCTTATTCTCGTATGTCAAATCATCTTTTTTGGAGACATTTGTCACACACATGGTACAAATCGTGTTCTAAATGTTAACACATCCTCTAACATCTCACCTCAAGCAAATAGGAGCTTGTTCTTTGCCTACACAATCCCCTTTGTATCTAGAATGAGAACTAGAAGAGAATATTTTCTCCAAGACAGTCATTCAAACATAAATGGTTTGCACTGGTGTGAATAGCTAGTTGACAGTTGTTATTTTTTTGACCTAGAAATGTTTTATACATAAGGTTCTTATATTCGGTATACTGTACCCTCAGCATAAACCAACCCTCTCACAGTGAAATATCAGCTAAATTAATACTTTATCACTATATCGATGCCTGGTCTCATTAACTATTCACATCAGCAAGGGAGTCTTACCTTAATTTTTAAACATCTGTCTCAATCCATAAACTGTCAGTCTAACTCTAAAGCTTTTCCTGCTGGCAGTTCAGAAAATGCTAATTATTATAGTCTAACCCTGGACCTTCTCCAAGTAAATGCATAAGTTAATTGCCCTACTGGACAGAAAACAATTTGTCCTAGTTTCCAAACTGCTGTGGGTTGTTCTATTGTCTGTTGCCATGTCCAGCAGGCTGTGACTTTTAAAAGCAATAAAGGCCATGTTATTAGTAGACTATAAATCACATACTTGTGTTTATTTTGTCAATTTATTTTAGCACATTTTATACACAACTAATAAAAAGCTGTATTTTTTCAGTTGATTAGATATACAACCGCAGCAAAAATGTCAAACAGGGAATACATTTGATAAATATTGCATTATAAAGATGTATTTTAACTACTGGAAGAGTTACCCAGCTTTCTCCAACATTGTCTTCAAGTATTAAGAACTCGGGGATAAGGACTTTGTAGTGAACTACATGTAAACATGAAACCCTGTATTATTAATGAAGAAAAGCAGAAGCTTTGATTTATGCTAAAACAAACGGGAAGGAAAAGACAGGACGTTCGTCTTTCATATTACATGGAGGAAAATAGACCTGTCCTTGGAGACCCATTAATAAAAAACATCTGGAACAATTTACAAGACAAATTAACAATTTATAGATCCTCATTCCTAATATGTAAAGAGTTGTATTAACACGGCGCAAGTACGTTTTTCTTTTACGATCCTCAAAAAAAGAAGAGACGTCCACAATATTTACGTGACAAGGCCTTGCCTGGGATGAACGATAGATGCATTGTTGACTTATTTATTCATTTATTTATAGAGCACTGGTGGTAAGCCTAATGTTCACCATTGTAGAAGCCCACTGGGTCCTTAAAAAAGAAACCAAAGCACATGTTCTCAGCATTACCTTTGCTGAAAGAAACTGCACCAAACTCAAGCACTCAGAGAGACGCCATGACAAGCCCTTAGAAGTTTGTTTTGGTTTTGCTTATGTTTTTTGGAGCTTGACAGAAATAAGCATTGCTGTTTTTTAGTGGGTAGATCCCTCCTCTTGTCCTGGGGTCATAATGACCTGAGGCAATACTGATAGGATATGTTTGGATTATATGGATATTAAAATCGACTTTTCTTGATTGAAGCAAAAAACTAAGCAAAGTCCAATTCACATTTCCATTGTGCAGTAGAGATGTGTTCATGGTAATATTACATAACCTGCACAACTTAGTTTAAAGGGAGTCAGGTGGCTGAGCGGTGAGGGAATCGGGCTAGTAATCCGAAGGTTGCCAGTTCGATTCCCGGCAGTGCTAACTGACGTTGTGTCCTTGGGCAAGGCACTTCACCCTACTTGCCTCGGGGGGATGTCCCTGTACTTACTGTAAGTCGCTCTGGATAAGAGCATCTGCTAAATGACTAAATGTAAATACGTCTATAGATAGTCTCTTAGGCATTCATAGGCCTATGGCTTTTCCTTTTTGGGACGCTAGA
The DNA here is from genome assembly GCF_038355195.1 of Osmerus mordax. Classification (NCBI taxonomy): domain Eukaryota; kingdom Metazoa; phylum Chordata; class Actinopteri; order Osmeriformes; family Osmeridae; genus Osmerus; species Osmerus mordax. The sequence continues at coordinate 13,634,967 of NC_090054.1, read as the reverse complement.
GCAGATGTTGTTTATGGCTATTTGGTTGTATTCTACACGTATGGCTGTAACATTGTGCCACATTTCACATTTGGGTACACAAGTTTAGTAGAGGTATGAGAAAAAATTGGAACCTGGGTCATCGTGACCCAAAGGTGAGGTGTCGGTGTTTCTACAGGAGGCAAGACAAATAGGAGTGTTAACAAACATCCATTTTAAGATGAGACTAACATGCTGTAAGCTAGCTGCTGATGTGTACAATGATGGCCTAAGGCCACCCTAGCGTGTCCTCATGAAAGGAAATTGCTTTTCGGATTGAGCATATAATGTTATTATCAATGATAGTACATACAGTTGATTATAATGAATCAACTGTATGTGCTCTCCTTTCTTACATCCGTTTTATGACCTTATTATTACATCACTTGTTATGATTGATGACGAGTTTTGACCTTCATCCAACATGTTTTAATGAGAATGCGTGTATTTAGTATGCAGGTTATCTTCTCTGTACTGAGGCTTGAGATCATAACTGTGTTGTGTTTTTTTCAGGTGATCCTTATGCTGACAAAGTACTTTGACTTCAGCACTGGCAGTGTAACAGAGAGTTCTCTATGGAGGTAAGCATCATTTCAATCTGTCTCAGTGGAGGTTAGTCTTTCTCCTGCGGCACTCACATGATGCTACTTACTGTATTTGCCATTAGGAGATGTACATGGGAGTTAAGATAAAAAGATACATTTTTCTGTACTCAAATAAAGCATTGCAGTTCTGTAGGCTTCCCAATCGCACTGTAACAGACAATCAGAAAGAGGCAGATGTCAGTGTCAAATATATACTGAATATCATTCTGGAGACAAGGTTCCCTGTTGTGCAAAAGGAGCTTGTCCAAATAGGATCAATATTGGATTCTAACTGATATCAACCGGTTATTAGGAAGTGTGTTTTTTTACTGTATGCTATTGGATAACAGGGTTTAAACTGACAATGTTTGGTGTCAACATTTTATATCTTGAATATGTCTTACATGCTGTGTAGAAGTTTACGGTACTCTTTTTGAGCATGTCATACAATATATCCATGTCTTTGGTAATTGAACAATTCTCCACTCATCTAGGAAATTGCTTTATGATTTTTTTTTCAGTTGCAATTTTATGCTTGCCTGGGTTGCCTAATTATTCTATCAGTATAGTAAGCAATAGGTGTTGCTACACGCCACCCACCAACCACACCCCTAACTTCTCAGCATTACTTAATACTGTAATTGAATTCTAGGTCAACAGACTATGGAACAACATATGAGAAACTTAATGAAAAGGTTGGACCGAAAACAATCCTAAGCTACCTGTATGTGAGTCCCAATAATAAAAGGAAGGTGAGTTCCTATATCGTTCCCTAATCGTAAACCATTCTGTATGTGATCAGAAACAAATATAAGCCTACCTCAGAAAACAAGATACTGCATAATACGTGCAAAGCCCACAGAGCACATCTGGCCTCCATGAGGCTTACGCACGTCATCGCCGTCTGCCTATCCGTCCGCTGTCAAGGCAGGAACGTAATTCCTGCGTCTCCTGTCTCGTCTCGTTCCAGATCATGTTACTGACCGACCCAGAGGTAGAGAGCAGCTTGCTCATTAGCCTGGATGAGGGGGCATCCTATCAGAAGTACCACTTAGCCTTCGACGTTCTCAGCCTCCTCTTCCACCCAGAGCAGGAGGACTGGATCCTGGCTTACAGCCACGACCGAAAGGTAACTACAAAAGGCAGCTGCCACTCAGAGCGGAGAGAGGGATCGGCAAGCACCAAACGGTCTGTGAAAATGTCAACAGAGCGTATTGACTTTATTAAGGTTGTTGACATCAACAAAATGCTCAGATAGTGATTGTGTGCCTTTTTATTATACCCTTTGAAGGCTAGTAAAGGGGAAACTTCTCATTTACCGTGTCGAGCGAAGCACCTGTACATCCAACTTGTGAAGGTCACATGAACGATGTGGTTTGGAGTAAACATCTTTCTACGCAGAACATTACCTCAGGTGTAACGTGAATACTGTGGTGAATTCTGATGTCATTTATTTTTATTTTTTGTGGGTGTCCACCAAACCTGTTCTTGCCATTACACCGCTGTCCGCCAGATGGATGTGCTTTTGATGGTGGGCATGTTGCTGTTCCCTCCTCGACACATCTGTCACCCAAGCTATGGCTGCCGATGCCAAGGCCCAGACAGCTCATCACCTGTTTCGACTAACCAAGCTACAGGGCCTGGCTCTAGATGCAAACAAATAGGGGCTAGTTCTATGTCCCAGGCAGGATAGGAGGTAGTCAACAGGGGAAACCAGCTGTCTGCTTTACTCAACGCAGCAGGTATCAAACCCTTCCTCTCAATTGACTATTGGGAGATCTAAATTCTGTGAGAGAAACCAGTCAACTCCAAAGAAGTGAGATAAATGGTGTGAAAGCAGAGATGAGAGACTGCTGAGAACCATCAATAGGGTGTTAAATTAAGATGCCCCGGAGAACATTGCCTGAAGGCTACTGGACAACTTTCTGTTAAATGAAGTCTCCCTGTTAATTCCCTTTAAAGTATTTTGATTGAATCAAAGTAAGTTGTTTTTTACATTCTAATATTCCAGCATGACATCACATCTTTTAAAAGTGCAGTAGATACAAACCCATTTAGGCTGGCTTTTGATGTCATAGATATTGCAAGTATATCTCTGTAGTCTGTTCGACATCTACTAACTGATGGAGTCGGGAAATTCCTAAGGGATATAATGTCATGAAAACTTTTCTGAAGTTTAACAGTCAACTTTTAGAGCATACCCAGTAGCAATTCTATATGACCTGTCATGATCACAACTTGAGTTGACAATCAGCTTGAGCATAGGTTGAAAACGACTCAGAATGTCAAAAGATTTGATGGAGGAAGAATTCAGGCTAGTGCACATGTGCCAAATGCTTGTTTTAAACTCTGTTTTATCTGTTATTGTATCCCCTTCCCCAGCTTTATGTCTCAGTGGAGTTTGGGAGAAGATGGCAGCTGGTGCATGACAATGTGGTTCCCAACAGATTCTATTGGTGAGAACAGGAGTCAATTCTTTTCATACACGTGTGCCCTACTCTGTTCTCTCTGTGGGCTGACTAGAAGTGTTTTACTTAGGGCAGAATTAATACCAAAATGTTTTGTTTAGGTTATCTTACAGTTATTCAATTTTAAAAGCAAAATACTATTTCTTAAGTAAGGGGTATTCCCCATATATGAGGCTCAGTTAGGCAGATGTAACGATGTGTTACGTCACTCCAGCCCCAACATGTGACTAGATTTCACACTTTCACATATTTTGTAAACTTTGACAGCCTGAAACAAATGATGACAAAGTGTTTTTGAGGCCAAAACCAGAGTTGGGGAAAGATGCAGCAGATGCAGTTCACTGTCCCAATAAAAACATTATTGGCTTCTTGTTCAGGGCAGTTGATGTTTTTGCCCTGTGGCAAAAGTAGACACAAAAACACTCCTATGGGAAAAGTGATAGCAGGAAAAACCTGCCTTAGGTATAAGATAACACTTAAGTTTTCCCATAACCATGAAACACAGCAATACAGAGTAGCTTGTATTAGCTTGTGTCAACAAAATACCTTGCCTCAAGATATGCGACAGCGAGGCCGAAGTCTTGTCCAAAATCTTGTCTTGTTAAGATGCTACAGCACCGAACAAAATGCAGATTCATATTTTTTTCTGGTGACAAGGAGAACTATACAGGATAACATATAAGGAGCCTGTTTAAGGACACTGCCTGCTGTTCACCAATAGAAGGGGATGAAGTATTTGACAGAAAGTCCATTAAAAAAGATGGAGCTCGAAGGCAATTACGGAGTGCTGAGGGAAGCACGATTGAACCTATTTTTTTTATTATGGCCCAGACCCTGCCATGGTATGGAAAATGAGGAGAAACCCATCTTCTGCCACAATAGCTGCTATTAATACAACAAGTGGTCACTCTTGTCGCTCTACACTTAAACCACGGCCACGAAGAAACTCCATCGAAGGAGGATGAAATGCAGCTTCCCTCCAAATGACACCGTGCCGCAGGTCGAATGATTGACAGGCGGATGTTTATGGGCAGCGTTGTTGTCTTGCCATATTTCAAATGAGAGAATGCAAGCAGCTGCATATTTCCCTCATAATTTCACACAATCAAAATGGAAATCATGACTATTGTCGTTTTTCAGGTGTGTCACTGCCTGACACGTTATATTGCTGTCTTCTGAAAGATGCCATTTTAAGAGAGGAAATAGCATGTTTGGACTGAGCATTTGGCATTTGGAAATGAACTCTTTTAGTCAAGATGAATGTCTTGGTTTACACCCCCCCCCCTCCCCCCCCTTTCATCGTTGCAAAAACACTGTCCTTGATCAGAGACTCTATGCTAAAGTATGCCAAAGCCTGTGACTTATTTTCATCGTTTCATTTGAGATCACACGTTTTAAAAGCTAATTCAGTCAAATAATTTCTCTATAAATATGTATGATATGGTGTATTTTAGATGTAGCATGTTCTTATCCCAAAGTTGACGTTTATATACTAAATAATGAACACCAAAGGTGGAAAGGAAAACATAAACACTGTTATTTATCTCTTTTTCTTGTGTGACAGGTCCAAACTGGGTTTAGACAAAGAACCAGGCATGATCCACCTGGAGACCACTGTGTCTGACGGACGTGAGTATTTTATCAAGACTCCTGTAAATTGTGATTAAACCTTTATCTCAAGACTTAGGGATAGCATATCGTAATGGGACACATTTTCCTGGTTATAGCCGCATCAACTTAACTTCCATTGATTCTCAGTGCTTAAACCAGGAGATGATTTAAACAGGTTTGCTTTTCAACCAGACAGTGATTGCACTTAACAGCATTAAACACAATTCTACCCTGCTGTTCTTTAGGAAATAATAGAACAAAGCTCACATCATGAAGCCGGTCTCATTTACACAGCTTCTCCTAACATAGTACACCTGTAGTTCTATTTACATCCCACAATGTATATAGAACAGTAAAAAGGACAAACCATTTTTTGGACTCTTGCCAAAAAGTAGTGTAATTTTTCAGTTTTCCTGAGAGGAAAGATTTCACTTAGAGTGTAACACCCCCATCTGAATTGGCTGCATAGAAACTCCCACTTACGATGAAGTTAGTTCATTTTTTAAGGGTTGGTAGCTCCAGTATGATTTGGCTCTTGGGGCTGTTACATTAGGCTTCCAGTGTTAATGCCTTGTCTCTGGGGAGACTAGCTCATTTGGCTGAGACTAATACACCAGGACAGTCATTTCAGCTTTTCTATTACTGAGAATAGAAACGGGTCTCCCAGGTCTCCTGTTCTCTGGCTATTACCAACGCAATTAAAGTTAAAACTCTGACTGAACACAAGTGACGTTTGTTGTTTCATCCCTGATGTATGTTTGCTAAGCATTAACTTTGGGTTGCAGGCTCACAGTATATCATGTGTAAGCTGCAGAACTGCTCCGAGGCAAACAAAAGCAAGCCTTTCCCAGGGTTTCTCATCCCAGACTCCCTGGTGGTTCAGGATGAGTATGTTTTCATCCAGGTGGGTCATTATGCAAGGTCCTTAAAAGGATACATTAAATGCTTCCACTGTTTTGTGTGTGAATGACGTCACAATCTCATTACCGACATCTACAAGGTGGATACGTGAGGGAATTCAGTTGCATAACCTACTATCGTTTGCAGTTCTACTTTTCCATGTTTTATGCTAGAATATCCTGAATACGTATTTATGCTGGCTTTGAAGTTGTCATATGTGTAAGCTTGTTGGCTTATTGTTGGTAACCTCGGAAAATTAGCATCAATGTTAATATTTTTAACTAAACTTGCATAATAGCTACTGTAGGCACATACATGCATAGCACAAAAAAATATCTTTGCTTTCTAGGTGCCTATCAGTGGCCAATCAGTCCATTACGTGTCATACAAAAGAAATGCTTTCTATCCGGTGAAACTCCCCAAGTACACTTTACCAAAGGTGAGTTCACAAGTAAAATTAATTTTGTAGTTTGATTTGCAAGGCATTTTGTTCTTTGTACTGCTCCATGGAGTACAATTGTTTTGCAAGTGTTGCTTACTCATACATAAATTGCTAATTGCTTAGCCCCTTCCAAACACTCAAGGTTGTTTTTGAAGAAGAAAAGGTGAACTGGAAGGGATAAATGAAAGGGAAAATTTGAATCAAACTAAATGATTCAAGGATTTGTGAAGCCTTTTATATGGAAATCAACACATCTAACAAACATTAACAAAGGCATACATATTGCAGTGTTTTAACGTGTCTTAGCCGGGTTAGTAAACCAGGTTAACGTGATGTTTTCCTCTCAGGACTTGCAGATCATCAGCACAGATGACAACCAAGTTGTGGCAGCAGTGCAGGACTGGCACCAGAATGACTCATACAATTTGTACATGTCAGACGCCAAGGGCCTCTTCTTCACTCTGGCCCTGGAGGACGTGGTGAGCAGTGGAGGACCAGAGGACAACGTCATGATCGATCTCTATGAGGTACTGAAGTGGACATACAGTCAGACAGACCTAATGATGATAATAATAATAATAACAACTTTAATATAAATTGCGCTTTTAAAAGGACCAAAGGATGCTTTACAAGTATCAACAACAAAGGCACCCACTAATGTTGAACAGTATCATGGGTTTGGTTGAACTATATCATTGTTGATAAGGTGGTAAAGTGTGTTTTGACATTAAGAAATGTATATATCATTAATGTCTATTATTTTCTATTGTTTTGAACATCACTATTGTACATGGGTAATTTGATGTTCTTAGCCAGCATTACAAATACAAATGTTAGGCAACCTGCTGCTGGTAAAGCAAGGCCTTGTCAACCACTACTTTTGGGTTATAGTGATTCTGTTGTTGTTTTAGATCCAAGGTCAACACACATTCACGGTTGACCAGTGATAAACTTACCAAGCAGTTGCACACACATCATATCTCTCCTGACAGAAAGCCATGAGGCAAATTCAAAGAAAACCCTGGAAACCAATGGCTCCAAATTGTCCAATCACATCTAATTAACTTCATCTAAAGATAGCAGGTAAAGACACATTAAATAACTCTCAGCTGTTATTACTCCGGTTGCTCATTGACCTCTATGAAAAGCGGCGCAAAAAAACGGAAGTGAACATTTCATGCGAGGTTGCTCGAGATTTGCTGCGGAGGAGTATGTTGTGCTGTGCAAATGGTTAAGCGAACCCAGCAATGCCATGAAAAGGTCAGCGTCATTTTGATAAAGATTGGTGAACTTTGAAGATTGAAGAGTGCAGCAGCAGAAGAAGCAGTGAACAGAGTTATGGTGCCGTGCGAGCACATGCACATTCACTTGTAAATACAAAGGAGAAGATGTCTCACGGCTTCACCATATGTTGTTTTCACGCTGCAGTCCTACAGATGGTCCAGAATAGTGCTCCTTGTCAGAATTGCTGTCGTGTAAAGGCTTCACTTCTTTTCCAAACTACAGCTGCACCTTTACTTAGTTTGAATAATTTACAGCTGAATATTTGACTCCTCTACAATTTTTTTCTGTCCTCTGACTCACTTTCTCGTGTTCTTAGGTGGCGGGGATTAAAGGGATATTCCTGTCAAACAAAGTGATTGAAAACCAAGTGAGAACGTACATCACATACAACAAGGGACGAGACTGGCACCTTCTACAGGCTCCCACCACTGATCTCCGTGGTAACCCAGTGGATTGTGTACAGGTGAGTGGGCTTCTGGATGTGGACACCATCCCAAACATCTCACCGGGTGAAATTTTTTTTTATTTTCTTTGTGTGTGTGTGTACGTGTGTGTATGTGTTGTTTTTCCAGCCTTACTGTTCCTTGCACCTGCATCTCCACGTCTCGGAGAACCCCTACACGTCCGGAAACATAGTGAGCAAGGAGTCAGCGCCAGGAGTTATTGTAGCATCAGGTGAGGATTATTTGATACCGTGTTTCCTTGACTTTGTTTACCTCATTAGCCGATACCGTGGAGGCTGCTGGGCCTCCTGCGCTTTCCTTTCTCGCGGTTGTTACACAACTCTCACACTTCTCACTCTATATTCTGCAGTGTCTGCAGCAAATCCATAGTTCTCTTCCCTTGCTTTAAAACCAAAGATCTTCTCTCTCAAGTGTGAGCGGCCTGCCGCTTAAATGTTGTGGGTTGTCTTCGCTTTCGGCTGGTTGAACGCCCGGTTTCGACAAAAACGGAGATTCCACTCGCAGAACTGCGCAAACGATCTTGATGTACTTCTGGCTATCGGTTGAGAAGCAAATACTGAATGAGCCCATTCTATGCACGCAAATGTATCCATACACAGCAAGGTAACTAAGTGCTTCCGTCCTTGCACGCAGGTACAATTGGACCTGAGCTGACGTCCAATAATGTCAGCATCTACATCACATCAGATGGTGGGAACACATGGAGAGAGGTACGCATGCACTCGGAACACAGGGGCGCTTGTGGGTCCTGAAGTGGGAGCCACTATCAAAGGCTTCTCACTGAGCTTCGCATTGACTCAATAGTCAATATGTCTGAAGCAGACCTGAATAGACAAGGTAGATGAATGTTGCAGTGAACGCTTTAGGATTTTTGCTGATTGACGGCTAAGCACTGCATTTACAGACTGTGTTTATGCCCTTTATTCCCCTCGTCTTATCCATCGGTTGCTATTGAAGTCATCGGTTTTTACGCCAAGGCCGCATAACTGGTGGATTTTGCAATGATGCTGTACTGTACAGTACAAGATACCAAGTATTGCACCAGGCTATACATTTCACAGTTAGGAATCGAAATGAAAAAGTCTGTGCCATACTGTATATTGCTATACCAGTGGATGAAATGTTTCTTATCTGTTTCTCGATTACGCTGCAGGTGTTTGAGGAGGAGTACAGTGTTCTCTTTCTCAACCAGGGAGGGGCACTCGTGGCCATTCGACACACTCCTCTCCCTGTCAGGCACATCTGGTGAGGCTTCAACAACCACACGCTCGGAAGTATCCGTCTTTTACAGGGCCTTCTGTCTTCCTCCATGTATCTCGATCGTCTATGGGCTTTATTTTTTCCGAACACAAAAGCGTTGACTTCTGTCAGTTTTTTGTGGTGTTGAAATGCTCTTCAGTCATGGTGGGTGTCCATTGTAGTCCATTGTGCCGGCCAACATTGATTTCTTCCCCAGGCTTAGTTTTGATGAGGGGAGGGAATGGAACCGATACAGCTTCACCTCCTCGCCCCTGTACGTGGATGGCGTGTTGGGAGAGCCAGGAGAGGACTCGCTTATTATGACGTAAGATCAGAGCCAAAGCACTCAGACAGGTCATCTTCAAGATTGTTATTTTCATCAACATGCGTCTTTCTTCCTAATTTCTTTGAGCAAAGCAGAATCATGACTTCATATGGGGAAAAAGCACATTCAGGGTGTTTCCTGAGACCAAGCGTTTCCTTGATATTTTGTCATCTGTCTTATCTTTGGTCTTTCCAGAATATTTGGCCATTTCAGCCATCGTTCTGAGTGGCAGCTTGTCAAAATTGACTTCAGGTCCATCTTTATTAGAAGATGTACCAGTGAGGACTACCAGACATGGCAGTTACATAACGAGGTAAAGAGAAAAGCAATAAGCACAAAAACTGCCTACATTTTGTCAAACATGAAGCTTACATTATTTAAGTGCAAGAAACTCCTTTCTGCTCCAATGAAGAATAATCCATATGCCAGTTTAATGCTAATTTCCATATATTTAAACAACACCTAAAGTGAAGTCTAACCAACAAAGTCTGTCTGCTCGTTTCTTTGATGGCATATGAAAAAAGAGACATCTCAGAGGCGTCTTTCATTATTCACAACCTGCCTTTTTTCCTCAAAGGGTGAAGTGTGCATAATGGGGGAGAAGAGAATCTTCCAGAGTCTGAAGGCCAATGCCAGATGTGTCAAAACCAAAGATCAGTACATCTCCCAAATGTCAGACTCCTGCCCGTGCACCGAGGCTGACTTTGAGTGGTGAGGACACCTGCCCTTACTCCCGGGACACTACAATACATTTAACTCTTAAAACTTTATTGATCTCCTCTGTGGTAAGCAAGAAAGTACAGCTGAAATACAAGTTCTTACCTTATGCATAATTCATAGATTAGCATTTACATTTAACAGATATTAAACACTTTATTTACAAGGAGCCTTCTAAGATCTCTGTGGTATTTTGCTGAGGCAGAGCTAAACTCCAACAAGCATTAGCAGCAAAAAGCAACGTATATAAACACAAAATCACGACTTTGTGGAAGTTGAGTGCTGGAGAAACACAGAGACAACGCCTTTTCAATAAAAGAAAATCACTTTGTTTATTGCTTCATCAACACGCATTCCTCCTGGGATGAATGTGAAACATATTTTACAAATCTGCTAATAATAATTCAACTGTACACACATAACATGGGTAAGATCACAGCTAATTACATTAAATACTAGTCCTACGTGCGAGTGGTCACCACAGCATAAAACAAATGTAAAACCCTTGTAAAGAACACAAAAAAACACAGACGTTATGGATATCTCTGACTTTTCTCATTGTGTTGTGCCATATATTTTGCGCTATACTTTTGTTTATGTATCTTTAATATGCAGCCTTTTTTTATTGCATTGCAAAATGCAGAAGATCCATTGTCTGGTCTGGTTCTGGTCAGCTTTACTTAGATTTCCTGGAACAAAGCTTTTACTCCCAGCTAATGCACCCTGGTGTGTTTTACTGGAACAGAGACAGATGTCAATCAGAATGTCATTACCATTTATGTAACATTGTGTCACTGAGTGCTTCACATTAAAAAGCCCTGCCCTCATAGTCTGTAAATAAGATAAAACATGTTGGAGAGTAAATGCATTATTACAGATATACATGAAAAGCCAAACAGAATCCTAAATCAGACTATTGAATTATTTTGTTGCTGTGGATTCTTTGGTCTGTAACCTCCAGTCTATTCCGCTATTTATACTGCTGGCTACCACAGACTCATTTATTCCAGTGTATTTATTTTCCTTTCAATCTCAGCCTTTTAAGACGGTTTCTTATTGATCTTCCCTGTGCCTGTCCAGTGACTACGGGTTTGAACGGCAGACTGATGGTGGGTGTAGACCAGCCTTCTGGTTCATTCCGTCTTCTGTGTCTAGAGACTGTATCAATGGAGACAGTTTCCTCAATACCACTGGGTAGGTTGAATCTTTAATCCCTACTTTAAATCTATTTTCCCCATGGGAAACAATGACTTCCTAGTAAATAGGGTCTGTAGTTTATGATCATCTTGAGAAAAAGATGATCATAAACTGAAGATTATCCCCCAAAAATTGATATATTGTTGTATATCTTATTTTATGTATGTGAGTGTGTGGGTGTGTGTCTCTGTGTGTGTGTGGCTGCGTTTGTGTGTGTGTGTGTTCCAGATACCGTAGGGCTGTTTCAAATAACTGCACAGAGGGCAGTCTGGGTCAGTACAGTCCACGGAGGCAGCGATGTCCCAGCCAAGCCCCCAGAGGCCTCCAGCTGGTCACCAGCGATGGGACCTTCACTGCCACTATGGGCACCAACATCACCTTCCTTGTTCTCCTGGAACAGGTGGGATTCTTACCTTTTGCATTACTTTAGCAGGCGTGTGTGGGATCTGTGCATGAATGCATCCGACGCAAGAGATTTTAATGACGTGTCGAAAGTAAACTGATTGAAACTAGTACAAAATTAACCAAATTCTTACAACGTTACTGCATGCATTTGGAACCATTCGATTATGTTACTAATTTATTCAGAGACGTAGATTTGACATATAATCAAAGATTTTGTGTAAGGAATTTTGGTGAATATTGAAGTCTTAAGGACTGAAAAAAGATCAGGTCTGATACATTGTACGGTCGTACACTTAGCAACATACAGTAAATGCTTCTCTAACTATAGGGAGATGGCTCCGCCACCAGTATAACTTTGGACTTTGGAGATGGTACTGCCATTTCCTACACTAACATCAGCTCCATAGAGGACGGGATCAAACACATCTACAGTAAAGTAGGAATCTACCTAGTGTCAGCTGCAGCCCTCAACTCTCTTGGCTCAGACAGAGTACTGCTCTACCTGCATGTCACATGTGAGTACCTGCTTGAGTGCAATATGGGTTAGAGTCCAGAGTTTATAGTGAATTTTCTTTGTGAATCGATTTTGAGGTGATTATTGTATGTCCCTGTAGCACGTATTTATTTCAATAACTTACTGTTACTCTCATGCGTTTTAGGACAATCGGTGGTGTAGCAAGATACATAGATGTGGTATGGTATTTGTCTACTGCTCTAAGAAGCAGCATGTTTGATTATTTGGTGACTGAAGGTCGACTCGAACAAGTGCGTCTCTCGGCTCCCTCTGTGGTGGTCAAGAACAAGGCAGTGAACCTCACCACAGTCTTGGTGCCCAGCCAGGTTGGAACTGTCATCTACTACTGGTGGTTCGATAACAACACTGAGGTCTGTCACACCGGAAATCTATCGAGTCAATAAATGTCATGAATTTGTATACCTTGTACAACTAAAGTATCTCTCCCTATTGTTCTCATTCTGTTAATCGCTCCCCTCCCGTTCTCTTGCATCCCCTCCCCCCCCCACCTCTGCTGCCCTGCCCCTCTCTCTCCTTATGCCCCCTTCCTCTCTCTCTTTCTTTGACTCACTCTTCCTCTCTTTCTCCCTCTCTTCATCTGTCCCATCTTCTCCCTCTTTCTCTTTATCAATCGCTCTCCATCTGCTCCCTTCCTCTCTCCCTCCCCCCGTCCCTCCGTCCCTCCCTCCCTCCCTCTTTCACTTTCTCTCCCCCTTTCTCTCCCCCTCTCTGTACCTACTCTCTCTTTATCTGTACCTACCACTCAATCTCCCTCCTCTCTGTCTTTCTTTCTCTCTGTCCATCTTACCCCTTCCCCTCTTTCTCTCCCTCTCTCGCTATCCTTTTCTCTCTGTCTCGCGTCCTCTGTTAGCCGGTAACAACACTAGTAGGAGGGGTGTCCTTCACCTTCACCCAGGAGGGAACTCATAGCATCACAGTGCAGGTGTCTGTTGGCAGCACTCTCCTCCAGGACAGAAGAACTGTGGCTGTTTATGGTGAGACCTGGCTGGAGCAGGGCATTCATATCCACACGACTCGCTCATCATTACAAGAATAACAACAAAATGTCCTTAGACAATTTTTTTCATCAAGTTACTGTTTAAAGATTATTTGATCTCCTTAGGCCCAGCGGTTCATTTATGTCCACTAGTAATAGTGGTAGTAACATTGCAACATACTGCCCTTTTTTGTCGGCAAATATGTAATCGATGTATTTGACGTTTCGGTATTCGTGAAGAGCGAATGTCCTGTCTGTGTTTTCTTTCAGAACATTTCCAGTCTCATGTCCTAGCTTTCTCCTCTAATGTGGATGAGCTCAACCCAGGCGTGGCAGAGTGGAGACAGGACATCAGCCGAGTGGTCAAGAACACCATGGTCCAAGTGAGTTCTCCAATATACTGGTACCAATCCTGTACTAGTAGGATCGGCTTCTACAAAACAAATTCAGACCATTCGTTTTTGGTCTAGATCCATTCTTTGTCCAGTAAACGAATTCCTACTGATACAAAACGTAGTAAGAAGATGTAGTTCCAAAAAAGCACATCACTAACGCTGACGATTACTTTCTAAGAAGCCACTAGACTCATCATGAGGTACTTACTAAATTACAAGGTCAGTTCTTAGGTCTGGCACTTTTATAATTTATAGATGTAAAAGAGAGATTTCTACTAAATTGCCCCACATGTCCTCAAAGTAAGGCTATGACCCTTAGGAAAGAACAGGTACAGTGAACTGTGAGGTAAAGTGCTTCTAGCTCCCTACCCTGCCCTCTCTGAGGATGTCAGAAAGCAGTTATATAAAAGGCCTGGCTTCCAGGCTATATTTATAACCCACCATGGCTCTCAGTATGAAACATTCACTGTGACCTTCTGTCTTGTCAGATATGACCACTGTCTGGACAAGAAAACTGACAACAGACCTCTGGTTATGGCATGAATGCACTTAAAAGGCCTGCCCTTAACCAAAGACTGTCAAATTGAACTTCCATGTTTCGCCTGATTTGTGCATTATACCCTGACAGTGACTGGTACTTAGTCAAATGACATCTGAAGCAGGAAACCAACCCTATTTAGCCTTATTTCACAGGCACATGCCAAACTGCACTATTAGACCAAACCTCATGTAAACGAAGCCTGGATGGGGATTCTACTGTGGCTAAACCAAGTCTTCATTTGTTCCTTAAGGTCACAGGTATACGAGGGGAGCAACTCCTGGTGTCTGTTTTCCCAGGTTTGCCTACAACAGCAGAGTTTTTCATCATCCCCGAAAAGAGGTCAACGGTGGGAACACTGGAAGGGAAAGGGACACACTTAGACCAGGTACTGTATTTACACTCTTAACTGTTAGAGACTCCATGCTTTCTCTTTAGTTAGTTGCTTGGAAGGTATATTCAATTGACTAAGAAAGATTCAATCCAAAAACATTTCTTTACATTTGTTTTCAAGTATGTTTTTGAAAGGAAATGAGAATGTGTCCCTTTAAAATGTTTTACATTGGATCAGGTATCAAGTAAGAAAACAAAATAAACACTGATCATTCTTTGTTGTCACATCGTCACATTGTCTTTATCCCCATTAGTGTCATGGTTTTCCTAGTATATTTCTGGCCATATAATTCCATTTGTAGACTTCATCACTATAATCAGAGCCAGAGTTATCTCATTTTCAATTTAAAAGTTTAAATAACAGCTTCGCTAGACAGCATGATGGGAAAACACATTTCCTCTTGATTATGTTCTTCATATCACAGCGGGTTCATGATTTGCTCATAATGAGTTTTTCTCTCTTCATTGCTTTAATTACACATGCATAGGGTTTTAATGTTCCTTTATTAGCTACGGGGAGCTCACAGGCATGCCTCTTAATATTTACCACAAGAGTAATGCTCAATTACACCACTAGAGGGCAATGCCATCTCATCTAAAACAATCCTTTTTCAAAAAAGTAACCACGATCCATCACAGCCCAGCTCTTCATCATACAGTGGAATATCCCCACATCTTGATTTAAATGCCCTCTAGCATTGCTCTCTCTGTTGTTATATTGCATATACTATCACTTATTACTCAATGTTATTAGTGCAAATATTTCTAATGGAGGTATTAGAAATATATTGCATGTTATATGTTGTTATATATTTCTTAGATAGCACCTGCTATTCAGGTAAGCTATTGAGGTAGAGTCATTTTTTTCTGATCCTAAAAACCTGTAAACTGGATTTGTTACAATCCTGAAATGGCTTATTTATGAAACACAGAACCAGCATGTGGCAACAAGCAAGCGTGTCCCTGGTTCACATTTAGTCTTGAATTGACTTAATAGGTATTTAATTACATTGATGCATCCTGTAATTGGACCCATCTAGAGAGGAGACTTATGGGCCAAGCTGAATTGGGAATTAAAGGGATGTATTTATCTAAAGGCTGTCTGATTACCTGGCAGAATCTCACAGACAATAGAGTAATAAATCTTAGTTCGCAGTGGCTTGTCTCCACTCCTTGTGTGGGTGTGTGCGCGCGTTTGTGTGCCTGTGTGTGTACGTGAGCATGGGTGTGTGTCCGTGTGTGTGCGTGCATGTGTGTGAATGTGTGGAGCAGCTTATTAAAATGTGTAATAGATTTACTGACCCTGATATGCCACTAGAATAAAAAGTAATTATTCATACTGTGTAGAGCAGTCTAATTTTAACCAGTGGAAAGATTTTAGAAGGAGCGAGATGGAATTAGTGAAGCATGGCTAAGGACTCAAATGGGCTAGGAGAAGGCATCATGGTCACTTGTTAAATGACTGCTTCATCTAGGTTTGAAAACCAAGTAAACTACGGGAATTTGTTTCCATATAGCTTTAAGTTCATGGGGTTTACAAATTAGCTTTTTTGAGGGAAATTCAAGAATCATCGAAGGAGTTGGCAAGGAAATATTAAAGGATAAATTAATTTCTCAAATGTCACTACCCATGCTTCATAGGTTGAATGCCCTTTTACCTGATAGGATTTCCATTGCTATGATTGGCCCGTCAGGCGTTCCCTGTAACTGAATTACAGTTGGCGTTTCCATATCATATCAACACTTGGCCCCTCTTTAAAAGGAAGCAGAAATTATGATTCATAATTCAAGCTTGTGGGTGAAATGACTTGGGTTGAAATATTGATGACTGTGAAATGGTGCTGCTAACCACGGACCTTCTCCTCCCAAGCTCTCTGAAGTCCTGCTAAGTGCTCTGAACCAGGACCTCATCCGGTTCACTCTGAGACCAGGGGTTCAGGTCAACGTGTATGCCACTCGCCTATCTCCAGGTACTGACCAGGGTTCAACCTCGCAGCCCTCCTTTCAGTCTCTCTCTCTCTCTCTCTCTCTCTCTCTCTCTCTCTCTCTCTCTCTCTCTCTCTCTCTCTCTCTCTCTCTCTCTCTCTGTCTATGTCTCTACGTATCAGTCTCTCCTTTTGTATCTATGTCCCTTTATCTCTGTCTCTCGGTCGACCCCTCTTTTTGTCTCTATCCATCTATATCTCCATCACCCTCTCATTGTCTCTATCTCTATCGGTCTTTATCACTCTCGAGCTCTCCGTCTGTCTCTCCCTCTCTTTGTTCCTCTGGCCCCCTCCCTCTTCGTATTTCTCTATTTCTCTCTCCCTCCCTTCCACATAGGCGCTGTTAGAACACACAATACTCACGCTCGCTCACACATGAAGGCACGCACGTACACACAGTCATTTCTGGTCAAGCTGTCCACCCTTATGCCAGGCAACAAAAGACATCGTCCCATTCCTGGACCATTATTTATGAGAGTAATGGGAGTAATTACACTTTACGATATGTTAACTTGAATACACAAGTGACATTATGCAATGGCTGACACATGTAATGGAAAGGCAAAGCTATGCCTCTTTTGTCGAATCTTAAACTTTCATTCATTTTTCTCTCTAATGTCTCTCACATCTTTTCTCAGCCCCTCTCGTGGACACCAGTGACAGCAGCCACAACGGAGCCGCAGTCATCATGCTGGTGTCTGTCGCATTATTGGGCTTGGCGGTCTTCGGAATATATAAGTTCAAAAGGTGTGACCTCTGTGGAACTCCTGGTGAAAGCCTCGGAACTGGACTGAGGAATCACTCGTCTCCATCTCATTTCGCACAATATTACCGAGAACGACAGTGTAATCAATTCTCACAGTCCTGAATGGGATTCGATGTCCTGCAGTTATCAATATTAATCTTTCTGACAATGTGAAAGCTGACCTTTCGGAAAATGCTAAACACAGCCATTCCGGGGTGAGACGTTCAACCGAATGGCAGGAAAGGTTGAGGAGATAAGCCCTGAGACAACATACATTATACAGTGCCATAGCATAGGAAATGAAGACAGCTTGAGCTCTCAGTGTACACACCCTCCTTTGCGATTAATCAAAAGGCAACCGCTTCCAAGAAGGATTCAAAAATTCCATATAGTGCCTTTCTTCTTTTTTTTTTTTTTTTTACGTAAAAAACGTAAAACAACGTTGTACTTTATAAAACAGCAGATATCGTTCACAACATAATTGACTGGATAACAATAAAGTATCCTTTAAGTATTGAATCAAGTCTAGAAATGAAGTCTACCTACATTGGCAACCTACTAAATAGTCCCATAGTTCATGTTTCACCTCTACCTCTGACTCCTCTTTGTATCCATGCCCTCCAGAAAGATCCCAGGCATCCCTACGTACACGGAGGAGCAGTCTGAGAAGGACCAGGAGGTCATCCCCACCGTGACCTCCATAGCGGTTCCCAACCCTGAGGGAGAAATGGGGGCGACCCCGATGGAGCACGCGGACATCCAGGCAGAGCCACAAGGCAGAGGTATCGTACTGCAGCCGTTCCCACAGGACAGTCTTTTATATGTATATATGCAGAATATGGAAAATAACAATTCGGCTTGTATTTTGGAACCCAGTGGACACACATCTAGGCATGAGACTGCTCCAAACGACTAGGAATGCTCCCAAAAATCTCACAAACTAAAATAGGATTGAAAAGATTGCAATGGTCATGAGCATGTCCTGCCTACTATGTTGTCGTTTTCCTTTTAATGTTACATGACATTGTCTGTCTGCTGAACTCACCCAGTGAGAGTGTAGAAGTATTCTTAGTGTGCTGGCTCAGGCAAAAATAAAGTGAAACGTGAGAGATGGTGGGTGACAGTTTCTTTGTATTTATGAATTAATTAGTGCAGCAGGAATGCAACGGTGCATAGAAAGCTGTCCGATAAAGCAAATCCTGTGCTGCTCTGCTTGAGTTTCTCCAGTGTGCACTGATACAATAACACACTTGCCAGCCTATAGCGTGAAAGATAGATATGGCAGCATGCAAAAAAAAGAAAAAGAAAAGATAGATATGCTGGTATGCAAATGCTGACATGATATTTCTCTTCTGTCTCCTTCTTTACTTCCCCTCTGCCAGGCTACCTGCCATCTCACCCAGACATCAAGCTCTCTGATGAAGCGCCCCATGTGTTTTAATGTTGGGAGTCTTCGGCCGAGTCGTAAGCAATACATCTTCTTTGGCAGTTTCTTCCAGCGAGCTATGAAACCATGGACTCAATGAATGGTCTCGAGTGTTTTTCTACCCATGCATGGACAGACCAGTTCACACTGTGCTGCCCGGACTCTCCCAAGGAGACTAGACGTATTTTTACCTGTTCCTGGAAATAAGCTGTTTTCGATTGAAATACTTGTATTTTTTGCAAGGGGTGTTCCTTGAGACCTCTTTTTAAAAATGGTGTAATTACGACATGGTTTGTTTCAGTGTGGCTCAGCTGTTGACAGTGGTGTTTCTTAGCAGAAGTATGAAAGCGACAAATATATTTGAGCATTTTCCGTCCAGTTGTTCCTGAGAAAGTGCTCAAGAAGAGCACTTGGTATGTGCACTCAGACTTGGCCCCATTGAAATATCATTTACTATGAGAAAACAGCTAAAGTTTTCAAAAATACTTTTGAATTATAATTATCAGTATGTTTTCTACAATCAGTAAATATCATCAGTGAACATGGTCATGTCGTGAAAGCTTGCTAAATGCAGTTGCCCAATGCGTGCTCTAGTCTGATCACAGATATCGGCAGTGTTTTCCTTCTTTCAAACTCCCTGCTGTTGCAGCACCAACCATGACAGGTTGGTCTGAGGGGTTGGATGTAGAGCATACTCAAGCTGTGCCATGCCGGGAGAATTTTGGGGCCATCGTCTGGTTACAAGGGACAGATCTGCATGCTATCCTATCGTCAGTGCTACTTCTCAGAAGCCTGAGAAGGAAAGTCATCTTCATACTGGATATTCTGTACTACGACATCACTCTCTTTGAATTCTGCTAACACGTCGGGCAAGTCCAGACCATCAACGGAGACTGGTGTGTGGGTGCTCCCCCTTTGCCTCCAAGGACTAATGGGAACCCTCTGTGGACGCTACATAACCTTGTCACAGGCCGACAGAGACAGACACTGCAGACATCTCCCTTGGCGACTGGATACTGCCTAGCAACAGCACCATGGCAGATTTTGGATTGTCTACCGTCCCTTTGGGAGAAGCACAAAAGTTCTTCATCAAACTGACTTTTTAAGTGTTGTCAGCATCACATACCAGTTAGATAAATGTACTACAAGTTGCCCCGCTCCTGTATACTTCTGGGGTTGAAAGGGAAGCAGAAATAAACGCACACCTTTTCTGATGAGTGCCGTAGAAGTCTCTCAAGGTCGACGTCGGAACATTTCTTTTTATTCAATGCTTGTTATTTCTCGAGAAAATTTGGTTGTGCTTTGTAGAGCAACGTGTAAACTGTACATATTTATTTGCATGGTATTTGCTTTGCTCCTTTTAAATACAGTACAGTATTTACAGCGTGGCTTCAAAAATAAACTGCGGGACTTGCAGAACATTTTATTCCATTTGCAAATAGCTGTCTAGTAATGGCATCCATCCTTTAAGTGTGATTTTCCAGTCAGTCCTTTAATGAGGGAGCTTATTTGGTTTTTGCGACACAGAATGTAGTCTAACAGAATAAACAAGAGACAAAGTAAGGATTGCACAATCTCTCAATTCATGATTATCATAATGTTCCAGTATCTCTCGGTATGTTAATACACTCAGCGATCAAATCCTGTGATCTGTATACTGTAAGGGCTTCTTATCCATGGCTGTACAATATGCTTGTATTCTGTCCGCCTGTAACACGTGTTACTTAGTATATCTGATATTAAGAGCCAAACAACCATTTGCATATGCTAGGGGGCCCGACTGGGAGGACAATGAAAGCTCCAAGCTGCCTGGAGTGCATCTAATGGGCTCGTTCCCTGTTTCTTCCCGCTGTGCAACAAATGAATTATCCCCTCTCCAGGAAATCAACACACACTCAGGGAGGGTATTCATAGGCAGAGTAGCACCTTGAATGAAAAATGGCCCATAACAAAAAGCTAAGAGCAGTATTGTGTTAGCCGCAGAGGGAAATGGATGAACATTGAGAACCGTATTAGAGTATAGTAGCCTATCTGTCCCTGCAACGAATCATCCATTAGCGATTGTCACCGTTCAATTTGAACTTGGCCAGCGCAACATCCCAGGGCTACGGGAGAGGGAAGTTTCAACGTCAATACATAGAGAGAAACAGAAGGAAATTGAGATGCTGACTTGGGGTCGATGGATTTGGTTGGTTGTGATGAGGATTGGTGTGTGGCTGCGTGGACACCCTACATGGAGGACAGAACAGTGCAGCCTGTCTCCAGTAAAAGTCAGCTCAATCACTCTGTACCATGGTGTTATGGCATCTCTTCCAGATGGATAACCTCCTCCTCCTCTAGCTCAGCGTGATTCACCAGGCACGTCTGAAACCATATGATGCTGAAGTTGAGTGAATTACGCCCTCTGATGCAAGAGGGACCACAAGCAAGTCCACACCTGCTCTGAGCTAATGGTAACTGTTATGTCAGATGGGACCAGATCTGACACCAAACTTATCAGACCTCGGGCAAAAACAGATTACTTTCCAGCCTTGCCGGATCATGAGGATCCAGAATTGTGTCCAGCCTCACACCTGGCAAACTAAAGGAGTATTGGTTTCTGCCAGGATTGAAGCACTGCTGCGTCTTATGGGGATTAGGTAAAACAATGCCTCACAACTCTGAAGGATGTTGGGAGGTTGTGTGAAGACAAGACAAATACTGCCCACAACAAACATCTTCAATCATTTCAGTGCTTTAGCTCTTCTGCTGCAAACATACTGTACCTCAGACAAACAAGAGCTCAATCTGTCGGGTAAGGATTGTGTGATTTGTGAACCAATTCTTTAAAAAAACATTAATTTAGTTTCATTGAGGAACTTCAGACTAAATACATGCAAGCGTTAACACACCTTTGTAGAAAAATACATTTATTTTTGAACAGTTTGAAAATGGTATTTAGTTTACAGTAAGAAACATGAATCTAAATCAAAGTTAAATTGTAGCTAATAAAATCAAAAATATGACAAACTTGTGCACTACAGTAAAGTAATCAGAGACAATACTTAATAAATATTAGACTATGTTTATAAGCTTGGAAATCACTGTGAGAATAACTTGCTTAGCTCACTAGACATTCTAAAATGGCATTGGTGAAATATGGCATGCTAAAAAATATAAACAACATTTCACGTACAACATTGTAAAATTACTATTAGACTTCTAAATGTACAGCTCCATTCATTTATACTTCTGCTTGATATACAGACTTTTCTTTTGTAAATAGCCATTTATAATAAAACACTTCTCACTGTACACTTCTTGAACAGGTCTAGTTCTTACCTATTTCTTTCACCAAGTGAATTAAATGTATAATTACATTCAATCTATGTGCAGTGGTATAGTAAGTCAACTTACAGTTAGTAAAGTGAACATTAGAAAGACAATCATAGTCATCATAAGTATTTTTTTCACAAAGCTATCTGACATACAAAACACTTTTCCTTGTAAAGCAAACCTATTTGTTCAATAAATTTTTCAGGATCATATCAGACAGAAAAATCCACAATGTAGTGACTTCTACATTCTTAAATAATGTATGTACATAAAAGACTCACAATCTAGATACATCTTTAGAAAGTATAGCGAAATACATATTGAGCATATACCGTATGGGTTAAAACATGACTCGATACAGTAGCAGTTATCTGGGTGAAACATAAATATTGTCAATTAAGCGAACCAAACTGGCACAATTGAAACATACTTGGAACTGAGTGATGGCCTCAGACATTAGTACAGTTAGGAAACTCCCTTGTGATCACTCTCTCCACATTACGGGCCATTCCTGGAGAGGGAATATGCAAACAGACAATAAATGGAACTGACGTGTACCTTCATTTTGGTCTAAAACTTTGTTTGTCAGAGCCAATAACAAAAGGCACAGCAGACTCAGGTCTTGTTCCGTTCTTTCATGCTAAGCAGTGCACATCTTGTTCACTCCCTGGCAAAGAGCTTTTACCCGCACCATTACAGAGAACCCCTACTATGAATCTGTCACCTATTGGAATAAGATGGATATTTTGATATTGGCTAAAGTAACACCAAATGAGAAACACCACAGGTATCAAACAAATCATGAAATCTCTAACCAGGTGGACCAACAGATGGTCAAATAACGTAATGTTGAGACAAAAACCAAAGCTACCATAATGTCACACCTTTTGTGAATACACACTTTAGTAGATGACAAAAACCGAGAATTGTTTCATGCTTCAAATCAGCAAGGTCAGCTTAAGATGGGGACTGCAGAGAAATGAACAATGGCTAAAGTGCTGACCTGCCACAAAAGCCTGCAGCCCACATGTCTGTCAGGGCCACTGCAATGGCACTTTCATCAGGCACAATCAACTGCTCTCCCAACTCAGAAGGTCCTTCTCCCAAATGAATCGGCTGTACCGCGATACATTCTGTCTGCAGAGCTGCCTTGTGTGTGTGCTCAGCACTAAGGAAGGCACTGCTATAGCTGTTCCAAAAGAATACAATGTGGTGAGTAGATAGAGGAGTCGGCTTACCTCTGCTCCTCGCCTCCAGGTCCTTCTCCATGATCTCCTTGGGTGAGGAAAACTCGCTGAGTTTGACCTTGGACATGTTGTCATTCTGACCGACCGTGCCAATCACTTCTGGCTCTTTCTCGTGGCTGTCCTCTGTCTGCACATGGATCCAGGGAATTTTCCTAACAGCACAAATAACCGCCAGAAATAATTAGTTGTTTTTACTCTGGGCTTGAATAATGTGTTGACTTTTCACCAGACATAATATATGCCTCACAATGATATACAAGAGAGAAAGAGTAAATCATGTTTTTTTTTAAAGAATTGGCTCACCACCTACCTTCAGTCTGTCACTGGGGACACACTTACTGTATCTGATAAGCTAATGTTTAATGCAAGGGAACACACCTTTTGAACTTGTAGATGAAGAAGGCGGCTAAACCTACAAACACCACAGACAGCAGCATCAGCATGGCAGAGCTGTTGTGGATGGGGTTGGAGTCAACCAGGGGCGCTGAGAAAGGGGAGACAGAAAGGTAGGATCGCCGTCATCCACCGGACCATTTTATGGAGGGAAAAAGAATGACACGTATTGGTCATTTCTTCCCACTGTGCTTCGCAACTGTCCATTCGCAAGGCATTTAGAAGAAGACTAGTGTCAATCAGGTTACATTTTAAGATTGCGGATAAAATAGGACCTCTGGGAGGTTTATTATCTTCTCCCTGTGGACCAGGGTCTGCTATGCTTAGTCATGACTTAAAGCGCCTGGGTGCATTATCCAGAGTATATAACCTCTTCCCAGCCCCTTTAAGCCATCTTTCTCTCTTCTAGAAGGAAACCTATGAAGGCTATGACCTTTCTGCTGAATTTTAAAGGCATCCCAGACCTTTCCATGTAGACACAAATGAAGACAGATCAGTCAGAGGATGAAAAGGGTAAAGTCATGCTGAGTTGATCGACACGTTTTCGCAGTATGGTAATGTTCGACTGACCTCACCAATTTCCAAGGTGCATCCCAACTACGGTCATTGTTAATCTCCACATTGATCGCAGCAATTCAATGCAAACCTATGTCCAAAGCTTGCTCCAAAATTTGTGAGAGAAGAACAAATTTACGTATTTTTTAAAGCTTAAAAACCCCTAATCAAAGAAGACATCTCTTTGACTTCAAGGACCATGGTCAAACAGAACAGACAGCACCACATGATTGGAGATAGTCATTAAGGCACCCTTCAACAAGGTGTTATACAGTCCAAAATGTCTACACTATACGAGTTGACATGTAGAGTTAGATTGGGAAGTGGGTTGGAAGGTGTTACAGAGAGCTTGGGCATTTGTTAAGAACAGTACAGACTAGGTCGATATTTTTGGCCAAGGACACTGGAGATTGACTTACCCAAGGTCAGCTGTGTGATATAAACGATGATCCGAGTGTCAGCTTTCAACTCAAACTGGATCAAGCCTTGGTTCAGCGCGTTTACAAGAATGTCCGATATCTACGGGGGAGTCGAAAACATTTGCGATAACCCAATATAATGTTTGTGAAAACTACGTTTGAAACTGACTGGGTTAGAAGCCCTGACTGTAATTCATTAGCGTGTTGATTGAGTGCATGAATAAATGAAGAGGAATACGCACACTCACTAAAGCCTCTTCGCTCTTCTTCCTGTGTTCAGGCGGTGTGTGCGAGTCAGGCAGGATGAACAGTTCTGCTGCTGTGTGAAGGCCAGGAGACAACGCCACTAGCAGCTGCTCCTCGGGAAAACCAGACACCTGCAACAAAATTCAGACCCAAACATAGACCACAGGCTCCCCAGGGAAAACCATATAGGGTTTCTTCAAGCTCGAATCATAAAAATGTGACTCTGGAACTCTAATCGTTAAAGTGTGGAAAATCTGGAGAAAGACATGAAAATAGTGAATGCTTCTGACATTAAAGTGTGTACTGTTTGGCTCATTAGCGCACTAAACATGACTTCAAAAGATAAGACCAAAAGATAAAGGAAATACAAATGGATGTTATGTCACATATTATGAATAATAACGCCCATAAGAGTGAGTGATGGACCACAGAGTTCAAGACCAGGTCCCTGAGTGGACAAGAGACTGTGTACCTGTGATAGAGCTGTCCTAACTACACGGCCCACATCTTCTCTCCACTCGGGGATGTCAGGATTGTGCTCGTCAAGCATCGGGGAGAATGACAACAGCAGAGATTTGAAGAACTCTGTGGGACATTCAAGAGAGACCACCAAACACCATTTCGACATATCTAAGATTAATTCATGGCTAGATGAAGTTAAGCTATTAAAGCAGATTCTGATCATTGAAAGATCTGAGTATGCCATTTATCAATAATGGTTTTTAGCTCATTACCTTGACATTTAAAAACATTAAATATCTATAGATATTACTTAGGCCATGCTTGAATATAGATGGTCAGCGAAATAATTAATATATGGATGCACAGTGTTGCATTTTCATGTTGAGTGCATAGCCCCAATTAAAAATACTTAACATTAACCTTCAAACTAGACAGAGAATTAGAAGGCCTACCTTTAACAGCAATGACTTTGGTATCCTGCAGTATGAAGCCTCCAGAGGATACCTGGACTGTGACTTTTGTCATTCCTTCTCTCGCAAACGTATACGAGATGCTTCCCTCCAAGGTTATTATCGGCTGGATTTCAAAGGTAGGCGAGTGAACAACATCGGCATGAGAGGTTGTAAAACAATATGACCTTCTGATGGGTATGGATATTCATAAAGGAAGACGTTGTGAAGCTACTGTATGGTAACCATAACACTGACACGATTACATGCTTAAACCAAGGTGAAGATTTGAACCATAAACCGAGGTGATTTCAATGCATAGCGTGTATTGTAGGTACACAACAATCCGAACACGGTTCTTCATGAGGCTCCAGACCATACGAATATTACATTTAATCCGATCAAACAACCGGGTAAGGAAGCGAGGGAAAACATGGGGAACGTTTGGGAGAGCTGTGAGAAAAGAGTCTCACCTCAGAGCTGTTCTCAAACCACCAGAAGAAAGTTACTGTTCTGGACTGGCTGGGCCACACCACCGCTGTGAGGTTGGCCTCCTTTCTCCTGATGGCCACTATGGGAGCTGACAGATGCACACGCTCCACGGGACCTGAGTCCACAGCAATGATACATGAATCAACACAGCACCAAGTCGGGCCCTGTCCTCCACGGTAGCTTACACAAGACAGACAATATTCAGGAGTGCAAAACAACATATCCTGGAGCACTTCGGGGACAGGGGATTGACATGTCTCAGCATGTTGAGCTATGGTTTTAGGGTAGACTAGCATACTGGACATGGCATTCGATTATTCAGTGTTCTTCACCAGAATGCAGTCCTCATTCGGACGCTCTGGCTGCCAATCAGACCAAAGTAAACATAGACATTTGACCTAAGGGCACAAAGAAGCAGTTATTTTACATACTGGTGATGTGCAGGAATAAGGAGCTGGTGACCGAGCCCTGGCTGTTTTCCGCGTGGGTCGTTACTCTGTAAATCCCAGCGGACTTGTACGTGTGCTTGATTCCATCATCCGTCCGGCTCAGATTAGAGTAGGTGACCGTGATCCCGTCCCCAAAGTCCAGCTGGATATTGGTCCTCGGTGAGTCTCCCTGCAGACAGGAGGCAAGACACAGCATCCCTCACAGCGGCTTGGGTGTGACATTGTGCTTTTGCTCTTGAAAGAGAACTTCAGTGAACTGAGGTAAAATGAAGTTGTTGGCTGACATTTCTCATAAGAAATGTTTAATCTGCTTTATATGAATATTGAGGGTCAGCAAAAAAAACACAATAAAAAAGAGACAAGGGTAAAATAGGTTAGGGATTAAAGTTTGAGGAGTATAGAAACATCTCAAAGAGTAAAAAGCCTAAGTCATAATGACCAGAACGTGTCATTTTTCAGAAGCAGGCTACGGAAGTACATTCTCTGGGGATGTGTCATCACCTGACACTTCAAAGGGACGGAATGATCCGGAACAAATGTACAAACAGCACTTAATTAAGAAACGCTAGCAGCAGGGGCACTCAGTGGTGGACTCACGTCCTCCAGATGCACTAGGAATGTCACGTTGCTTCCCACAGGAGCCATGAGCTCCCCCTGACTGGTAGCCAATCGGAGGCCTCGGGGCGGTCGAGGGAGACACGGCTGTTTCCTGGGTGAGAACACCTCCTTCCCACCTTCTTTGCAGTTATTGGACAAAACCTTCCTGTATCTGTCAATGAAAACAGGCAGAATACAAAAGTAAGATTGTCATGTGGTCATTTCAAACTGAATGAGGTATCTTGCAGCACTTAAAAGCTACATCTTTTCATTCCACACACTCCATCTTTCCGGCTAGGAATTCTAGAGATGTTTGTGTTGTGATGTATGATGTAGTATGGATCCTCACCCGGTGCTGTTGAGGTAACTCTGACTTGTGCTACAGCTTTTTGTGGCCGTGTTTGGGTCAAACCAAAAAGCGGAGGAACACTTTCCGTTTGCTTGACGTTCGTAGCCATAGTCACTGCCAAACAAAAGAACAGATATCATAATCACTAAATCAAAACTCCACAAACCATTTTTTTGGACAGTGGTGTACAAATACATGTTTAAGGTAACAACTCGAAGTAGGGTTGTCAGACAAAGGGGATCAAAGAGAATTTCAAACCGATTGATAAAAGACATTTAAAATTAATGTAGTAATCCATGACTTATTAATTTCATGCAAATAAATCATTTGACATTATGCAAATTAGCCAAGACTCTAACAATTTGTAAACTATAATTGGACTCTCTAAATGCACACACAGGGGCAACAGCCACTGTACATTTTGAACACTGTACATTATATGACATGTCACATATCGTTTATGATGGACATAATCTGTGCAAAATGATACATCTTGGCCAAATAATCAATTTACCGTAATTTAGTAATATCCAACCTTGGGTATGGAGATCGACAGTCTTATTGTGTCTTATTTCCAAAACACCAGGCTCACCTTTCCCGATGCCAAAACAAAGATAACCCGGAGTCCCCTAGTCCCTCACCTACCACTCAAAGTCGTAGGCTCTGCAGAGGCATGGCTCCGAGGAGGAGACCCTGGAGTAATCCTGGGTCAGCATGCAACGGTTCCCAGGCCGACGCTTCATATAGATCTGCTTCTCGCCCATCACACACGGCTCTCCCTGCCAAACAACACAGTTCGTTCATTCCCTGGGGTGAAAGCCATTACATCAAATACCAATGTTTAGTGCTCGGCGGCCTGGAATTATATGAATTTATAATGTCACTGTGAAAATGAATGGAGAAAGAGAGGGAGAGAGAGAGTCAGAGAGAGAGAGAGAAAGAGAGGGAGAGTGGGAGTGAGTGAAAGAGAGAGAGAGCGAGAGAGAGAAATGAAAATCATCGAAAGAGAAAATAGAAAGAGTAAAAGAGAGCGTAGACTGTATGTTAGAGAGGGACAAGGAGAGATGTAGAAAGAGAGAGAGAGCCTGCGTTGGAAAGAGGGGCAGAGAGAGTAATGGACGGAGCCACTCGTTTGTGCCCTCGTTTCGTGCTCCTAGAGAATGTACACTTACCTATGTATGAGCATGCACTGCATGCATGCTTGTGTGTTTGGAGTGAGAAAAACAAAACAAATTTGCTCATCTTGATGTTGGCATTTAATCAATAGGTGTCAACAGGATACCTTGCTGTGTAAGTGCCATGTCTGGTAATCTCCATCCATACATCTCCTGCTGAAGATGCCCTTGTAGTCAATCTTTATCAGCTGCCATTCTGACCGATGGCTAAAGTGGCCGAAGAATCTGTATAATGTGAGTAAACCAACATTGGGCAATGTCAGGCTAACGAGAATAATCATTGTGTAATAGAAATTGGACTTCTCATGTTCTTCGGACCTAACAAAGCTGCAGTCAAAATACCGCATCTGTATTTGCCATGTATTTTCACCAGTGAAAAGTGTGCTTTTTATTCAGAGTGGAATACACTTTGTTTCTGTGGATGAACCTGCTTATTTACACTTTTACCAGCTGTATTTCTCCTCTTAGTCCTTTTTCCACCTTTTGTCCAAGACTGAGTGTTGTATTCCTTCTGGAATATGCCTTCCCCACTCACGTGATGATGTGGTTCTCTGACTCGGGTTCCATCAGGACTCCGTCCACGAACAGGGGGGCCAGGGAGAAGCTGTGGCGATCCCACTTCTTACCCTCATCCAGGCTGATCCTGTGACACAGAAGCAGCATCACTTACAGTAATGGAGCATGTGGTTCATTGCTTTCCCAGTACAATTCTAACGTATACAGACTCTCGTAAGAAATTCCACACCTCACATCCACAAGTGTGTCTCTGAAATAATGTGTAAAAATGCCATGCTGCTATTAGATTAAAATAGAAACGCTAGGACCGCTGTTGGAACCAGTTTGGAAAATACAGCAAATGTTTTGGGAAATAGGGTTCCACTGTTAGAAAATCATGTGTAGTTATGCCAGGGATGACAAATGAAGTACCTTTATCAGTCTTTCTGTGTAGGACATTATCACAACTACACATGCACAGTACACAAAATAACAAATGTTCCACGGGTCTAGGTAAATGTTGAGGGTGACTAAACTAAAAAGAAGTATGACTCAGTGGAACATCAGCAAAACATTTGAGAAATTTATGTCACCTTTCACAGATCTTAATCAATTTTGACAGTGTTTCAGTGCGGAGGACATCAAAGTAGCTAGTGTGACAGTGCTCCAGCAACACAAGGACCAAGGCCTTCACAGTCCCTCAATACTTCAAACCTGCACTTCTCCACGTTCGCATAAAAGCTCTCGAAAATACCCAGCAACAGTACAAAGCTCTAACAGACATTTTTTTTGAAAGGGTTCTGACAGTTATGATGTAAGGGGGAAAAAAACCACTTGCTGTTGTTGAGATAGGCATGCAAACCTACCTTGCCAATCAGCATTTCAAAGGCTTAAATGTATTTGTATGCAACAACAACAAAACCGTAAACCAAATTTTGTGGAATGTGTGCAGAAATTAGGCTAAGGTTTTACTCACCTGAGTCTTAAATCATTACCAAATGTATACTTTTACTCTGACTTTTAAAACATTACTACACTGCAGTAGATGAACAGAAATATAGTGTACATACCATAAGTGTCTAATGGGAGCAGTTGCATGTAAGACGGCCAGTAAAGCACCTCCATTGTCAAGGAACCAAACGTTGTGTTCTTCTTCAAAAATCTAAATGAACCGACAACAAACGTATTTTTATTTCAACAACTAGTGTGCACTCTGAAAATGCAACTGGCATGTCATTTATTAGACTAAAACAAATGTGGCCCGGTCCTGTTTTGTTGTCCAGATGGGGCTCACCTGTCTCCAGCTATTCCCCGCATCGGATGTTATAAACATCCCAAGGTTGGTGGAGGACAGCTCTGTACCAATGTTGCCTGAATACAAAAACAGAAAGATATTCCTGATTATTTGCATAGTAAAGAGGCCTAGCTCCTTGCAAAGCGCACAAGCCCCCACAACGCATAATGTGCAATTTGATGTTTATTCCTCTGCAACATTTCATGTTCATCATAAATCCAATTCAGATTCAGAAAAGTAATTCTGATATAGTGTCACTCAACATCTACATGGAGAGAATATGTTAATTGAAAGCAAATCACCAGTAGAAGCATACCTATTGTACATAGTACTGTACAACACTGTACTGTATCATGTATTGTTCTGTGTACAATACGCACGCTTCCACTGGTAAATCTTTTTGGCAGTATGAGTTTTTTTGCCAAAGAATATCTCTTCATGTCAAATTCTGAAAGAAAAAAATGATTCTCTCCAACTGTACCTGTGGCTACGATGATCCCTGGTGCCAGGTCTTTGCTGGAGATGCGCCCGGAGGTGTACGGGTTCTCAGACATCTCCAAGTGCAGATGCAGAGAACAAAATGGCTGACAGCAGAAACACAACATGATTAGCCCACAACAACAAAAAACGACATTGTATCGAACATTTCTTGAACGACGCATTTACAATTAGTGCCAATCATTCTACACAAAGCAATCTCTCTGTAAGGAAAAACAGGTAGTTCAGAGGACAATTTAACTTTTATCTTCTCTTCCA
This sequence comes from Osmerus mordax, assembly GCF_038355195.1. Lineage (NCBI taxonomy): Eukaryota > Metazoa > Chordata > Actinopteri > Osmeriformes > Osmeridae > Osmerus > Osmerus mordax. Next base: position 13,603,627 of record NC_090054.1, on the reverse strand, counting down.
CAAGCAGTGGAAATGTTTAAAAAGGACACTGGGCACATTAGAAAAGACTTTCATTCAACAGAAAACAAACCACGCAATCAAAATTCCCCTCATGATACAAAGATAAGCGTCGCCAAAATTGTTTAATTTGCTGATAAAAGGCTTTCAATCATCTCTCCAAATCAGCAACTTTGTAAAACATCAATAGGGGAGACAGATTTGAGTAGCTGCAATGGTCATTTGTATGATCCAGACAAGAACATTGCGACATCAGTTCTTGCTCTCAGTGCTTCAGCTCAACTTCCTTTCAATACACGTGAATGGTTTAGTAAAACCCATATCCAAAGATCACGATGGGGGTACTACTGTAATTTACTGTAATCTAACATTCATTAAGGTGTTGCCTACAGCGATTACAGGTAGTAAATTGAAATCACCGTGGTTGATGAAAACTCTGATGCCCTTCATAGACTGGTAAGTGTGTAGCTGTGCTGCATGCTGACATCCAATAAACACAGATCCCTTTTCAAGGCCTTGGCTCGACAATCAAATGGGAAATGAAAAACGCGGCGGATCTTAAAACCGTTGGTTTTCGTGTTCAATTGGGAAATCACACATCAAAGTTTCACTGATGACTTTAAAACATGAGGTATTGGTTCTTCCAGAGCAGCAGAATCCACTTACCAGGACACAGTGGAGGTTGTTTCCTGCTACATCAGTGTCGGGGGCTGGCAGCAGGGCCCAAGTTTGCCCCTTGTTGTAGGTGATGAAGCTCTTTACCTGGTGTTCCACCAGTTTGTTGGCTAGAAACATCCCATTTATCCCTTCAACCTGGAATGAATAAATAAATACATAAAATTGTCAAAGCAGCTGGAATGCATTACGAGTATGTTGTGCAGTTGCATGCGACAGGGGTCAACCTTTAGAGAAAATCTTAATATTTAAAAGAATACTTTAAATTGTGCATCCATAATACATTAGACATATGGTATTCTTCAATGTTTTCCGTAAAGATAGATGCAGATAAAGTATGCAGGAGATGTACTGTACATGGACCTTATAAAAGTCGACCAGGAGGTTGCCGGCAGAGCCTCTGCTGGTCCTTAAGTTCTCCAGAGACAGGGTGAAGTAGACCCCAGAAGGATCGGATATATACAAGCTGTAGGTGTTGTTCTGGTTCCACTCCTGGACAGCTGCAAATACCTGCTTCTCATCTGTGCTGATGATGTGCATGTCCTGTTAGATGGGCCACAGCCGGAAACAATGCATATGTCGAGAATTAGAAAGAGAGAGAGAGAGTCTACATAACTACTAGGCTACTATAGATCTATAGAACTACTACTGCTTTGAGATGTTCATCTTCATGTCTTTCCAACATTAGACAACGACACCCCTCCAGCTGTTGTTGTGGTGGGTGCATGGTGCATTTTTCAGAGAGTTTGGTGCTCTGCAGATAGATCTTACCTTGGGTAGACAGTATTTAGGCAGTTTCATTTGCTGAAACGATTCTCCCATGTAAGACACAAAGTAGCTTGCTCGTCCGGATTTGGTCACCTGTTCAAATGAAGGCTTTGTTACTGCTACTTCGGTCAAAGTAGAAAAATAGCTCAATGATTTAAATTCTAAATTGTTCTGTCGAAGAGCGTTTGGATGACTACGACAACATAAAATACATGTTCATTTAGAGACCTAACACAAACTCTACATCTCATCACAGACACTGAGAGACCAGACTAATGGTCCTTTTCTAATACTTTTTTAAATGTCTCAGACATCTTTATACACTCCGGCTTTCCCAGCCACTCACTAGCATAGCCTACACCACTTGATTGCTTATTTTCTAATCAACTAGAGGGATGGTGTTTGTCCCTCAGCACACTACATTAGATCTCTAATGGAATAATCTATCGAAAATCGATGGGCTGCATTTTCCCAGGCCACATTTCTGAGGATGTTGCACTTGGCTGTTCCTTCGCTCCCAAGAGACAATCGAGGCGATGAGGACTGCTTATTTCGTTGTAACCCAATCGATAACCTCATTACTCTTTGTCAAGTTAAATCCAACTGCCCCAAGCAATGAAAGTCACAAGAAAGTCATCTGTGCCGGCCCAGCTCAAAGCAAACCCGCCAGCTGTGGCCAGCATGGCTATTTTCATCAACATCTATACCTCATACCGTCAGGGTCAGGGTTGATTCCAATCTCAACTCTGTTCAATTTCTCAATTTGATTAAATCCCTAAATAAATCTTTGTACAAATATGACAGTTCTGAATGTGCTTTTTCCCCCGCAGTTTAAGGATTGCATTCCTATTTAATTCTCGAAATTAATTGAGTTGGAATGAACTGACCCAGGCCCATGTATTGCACTACAAGTCTAAAAATGATTCATGGACAAGACATTAAGCCAACATATTGGAAACGTAAATATGATAATTTGATGATTCTTTGAGATATAAAAGGACATTTAAAAAGCATTGTAGCCCAATGAAATCCCTAGAAAATAATGAATTGGGGATGAACAAGGCTCAAAAGTCACAGACATATGTCCTCCAATCCAAATGAATGACAACATGGAGAACCTAACAGCACTCACTGTCACCACAATGTCAGTACGGTATGTGACAAGGACTCCAAACTTTGAGAGTGAGCCTAGTGAAAGTGTCATGTGGGAGAGGAAGCAATACTGGCAAACCACACCGTGACACCTGTGACAGTGGTGTCATGGCTAAGATTTACAGTTAAGCTCATGTAGACCAGCTGTGTTAGCTGTAGAGAAAGTGGGGAAGATATAACCAAGATGAAAGGGCTTAACCTCATTCAGAGTAGATAAGTGACCACCAACACAATCATATTTCACTTCTTTTCGGGTGGTGGTCACGTGTTTGCAAGTTCGAGGACCTGAGATTATGGTTGCTGAGGCGACAGTTGATTCTCAATACTAAAGGGAGACAGTGACACCTGCGACACCTCAACATCATACACCAGATAACAAGTGAACAAAAGAAAGACAACTTCAAGGAAAAGGCATGACTTGAATGCAGAAAAAGAAAAAAATGAGAAAAATCCATAAGGAAACAGACAAAAGAAAAGCCCAAGCCTTAGACTGAGGGTTTCAAACATCTTGAACAAACATCCAGTAAACTGTACACACCTGCACAAACACATATTCATCCTGCACCACCAGTGAGTTGGTGTCTACATGACCGGGGAATAAGTACTGCCTGTTAGCTTCTGTACAGCGTTGAGCTCTGCACTTTACATAGTGAGCTCCTGCAACAAACAGAGGAAACGGTAGATCAGCAATTTTCCTGCTCTTGTGTCAAATCCACATTAAATGCACTTTGGAAAATCATATTTATTTGATTTGTTTCACCGATAAAGTTGTATGACAGAAATACAATAAGTTTACTGTAGAAAATAAAACCCCATAATAACCTGACTTTCTTCAATGCAATAAAGTCACCATATTTTAGGCACACAATAAAAGGAAGTACTCCTCTTGCTGGGACAATTAATAAACGATGCTATTATATGAAAACAAAGCATTTTTTTTTTGCATATTCATTCAAATGGACATTTTAACTGTACTAGAGGGATGTTAGATTTGCCAGGAAACCCCGTAATTGCTTTGACAGAATAGAGATTTATTTTGGGTGTGGGGGATTGAAGTTCTGGTACGAGGCACAAGGGACTGATTAAGAGGAAAATACATCTATCAATCTACTATTAAGTCCTGTATTTGTTAAGAGACTCATATTGTGACAGTACTTCTGGGACCCATCCTGAACCATAGAAGGGGCCTCATCTTTCCTTTGACCTCGTTCTAAATGAGAGCCAAGGGGTCCGCTGGGTGATAGTATGGGGGTGATTCTACAGCACTCACGTCCTTTGGCGATACGGGTCTCTATGTGGACCACATCAGATTCTCTGTCCAGACCCATTACTGCCCTGCAACACAGGAGAGGAGTGTGGGCGAGGGGGTGGGGGGTGTGGGGGGTAGGGGTGGGGGGGAGGGGGACAGAATGGGGTAAGGGAAGGGTAGAGGCAGGAAGAGACAGAGATGTAAACACAGCCAAGAGGGACGGAAAGAACAGAGGCAGAGGGTGAGGAGGAAGATGAGGAAGAGCAGCGGTGATTGAGAACTAGTTATGCTACGTGAGGACAGTAGCTGCCGATGATGGACAACCCTACTCTGAGCTACCTTCAACAGTATAAATAACACATGGTGGTGTGCGGTTTGTCAACATCCAACTTGTTCCACCCGTGACTATTAATCTCAATGTGCGACAGTCAATACAGAGCACCACACAGGAGCTACACATAAACAACACTGGCTGAGCAGAAGAGAAAATGTCCCTCTCAATCGAAATTGATGCCAAACAATAACGCAATGGGCAGGCTGTATGATCTAGTTTGTGTTATTACGTTTTTCTAGAAATGCAACAAAAAAAGTGTCAAAAATCAAAGATACTGTAAAAAAAAAAAAAAAAAAAAAAAAAAAAAACATTTCAAAGAGAAGGTGTCATTTCTAAAGTACATATTTGTTGTGTCACAGTTGCCATTACAGCTCTCACACTGCCCTTATTAAATGTTTCACTTCTCATGTGGAGAGAGTGTCCTCCAAACGGCGTCCTTTCTATCTGCTGAGGAGGCTCTCTGCTTTGACACCCACCATGACAACATGGGACAAACTGCATCACATCAATATTCACTGCTTTGTGCCCATGCACTTGAGATTACAGGATGACAGCAACAACAAAATCAGCATGTCATACTGGGCTATAGAGAGAGGACAATATTTCAAACTCAGTGAGAGGAGTGCGATATCGAGTCACATTTCACATTTCATTTGTCTGTTTTGACAAGCTACAAGTGACAAGCTATGACACTAGGTAGCGGTCATGCGCACCCAATTTGAAAATATAAAATACAGCATCTTAGCAAACTTGGCGGTAAAAAAGGTGTGGCAGTGAGTGTGACTCAAATTAAATCTCAGTTACAATATTCACAACAGTCTATAATCTTGACAAGACAGGAAGTGAGGTCATACCAGTAGAATCTTCCAGGCATCACATTCTCGTGAACAAGCTGCCATTTTCTTCCAAAGTCCATTGAACTGTACAACTACAACAACAACAAAATCCAAAATAATTGTTGAATATTTCATCAGTACATTCCTTGCACTCCAAACAGACACTCTTGTAAGAACAAGTGCGCATATTACCTTGCTGTCATGACTGTATGCCAGTATCCAGTTCTCTTGTGCTGGATGAAAAAGCAGACTCTGAATGTAGAAGTTAACTGGAAACTTCTCAAAAGTTGCTCCTTCGTCTGAGCTGATGAGTACGCTGCTCTCGAGCTCTGGGTCGCTAAGCATCATTATCTAAATAACAGAGGCAGGAGGAAAAGAGAGAAGGGAGGGCAACCAAGAGGGAGGTAGAGCAAAATGTATAATGTGTCTACCTGTAGGATTGTTCTAGAGACGGAAAGAGACGGAGCAGGGGAACACAACACAGGGATTTAGTTCAGTAGAGGATGTGATTGTCTGCTGCCATTGAGCAACATCAATACTGGTCTTGCTGCATGATTTCCATGAGAACATCAGCGATGATTAGGTGTCATACCTGTGTAGCTTGTTTGTCAGTCAAGCAGTGAGCTGAGCCTGAATGTGACGGGGTACAGAAGGGGAGGTATACAGACACTACTGAGCAGTTTAGCTAGAGTGGGATTCTGTTTCTAATTTGCCCGTCCAGGCTGGCACCTTGGATGTCCTACATAACTCCTGGATCTACAGTTCTGATCAGAGAGATAGAGGACGGAACGAGAGATAGAAAAAGAAAGAGAGAAAACATATCGATGCTTTACAGGTACATACCTTTCTCTTGTTAGTTGGACAGACATAAAGATAGCTCAGAACTGTCCGTGAACCAACTTTGTCGTTCAGCTTTACGTAAGTGCTTCCAAAGTCCACAGATCTAACAATGAAAAAGGAGATGAGATTTGTTCTGATACATTGGTTTTCCTTCAAGGCTACAAACTCTTCATTGATCAGGATATGGTCAAATATGTGGTACTTTTGGAACAGAATGTTTTCACTTCCTAGTGTATTTCAGGGAATGTCCCTGTACTTACTGTAAGTCGCTCTGGATAAGAGTGTCTGCTAAATGAGTGTCTACTAAATGTATTTCATTGTGCTATATTCATCTTTTTGAGTCTCAGTGTTAAGTATATTAGGCTATGTATAACTGTGTAAAGTTCAATATATCGTTTTAGAAGCCACTGTTACATATATATAATTAAAAAAAATTCGGTTATAAATGATGTTAGCACGTACTGAATTCTGGAGTTTCCACCATTAGAAAAATATATGAACATTTATTTAAGCAAAACATTTTCCATGCTCTTGTGCAAGTTCTTAAATCACTCCTGAAGAGCAAGGATACATGGGTTTACATTTAGCAGACGCTCTTATCCAGAGCGACTTACAGTAAGTACAGGGACATTCCCCCGAGGCAAGTAGGGTGAAGTGCCTTGCCCAAGGACACAACGTCAGTTGGCATGACTGGGAATCGAACTGCCAACCTTCGGATTACTAGCCCGACTCCCTAACCGCTCAGCCACCTGACTCCTAGTTCCCTTTATTTTTCATGGTTATATTACACCTCACCAAACAAGCGCTCATGTCTCTCAGTTCTACCTGGACGCCTCCAAATGTAATTTCAATGAATAATTGGATAGATACCAGAGGGTGCTATCTCTGCCTATGCATTTAGGTGAATCATTCCATTTGCTGTTGACATTGTTTTTTGCGGGTCTCCTTGCTAAATACTTTTGTGTTGGTGTTTAAGTATTCTACTCAGAGACATATCTCCTCGTACTTTGGTGGCACGGAGACAGCTTTTTCAAATTAAGTTATTATGGCATGGAGTTACTTCACCGGAGGAAAGCAGGCATCACTTAAAGAAACACCCGGGAGACGCTTGTTAGATACCTTTCGGGAGACAACCATTGATCTTCACATTGCTATCAAGAGTGGCCCGGGGCATTATTCATAAATCATTTATCGTATTATTACAGAGATCATTTACTCTGTTTCTTTTCATAATATTCAAATGGTTTCTTTTTTCAACATCACACTAAGAGTCTTCCAGCACCCTGGAGGTACACTCTAATTTACTTGTGGAGCCATTGTTATCCAGACACCTTGATGATGGAATACCTCCTGTACACAATATGGGATTTCAAAACGTGTCAAGTCGGGTGTAAATCTTAGCTGTGCCTCTAGTGAAACAGAAATTAATTTGAGACTCTATGCTTGGTGAACTGATGGTCTTTCTGTCAGGTGTATTTCAAAATGAAATGAGTTTCCTGTGGGCTTGGGGAAAAGGTGAGAGAAAAAAAGTGTATCTGTATCAGAGTGTGGATCAGACCCTGTATAATCCTTAATGAATTCTCCATTCTTATTTATGATGTGACAGCACACTGTAACTCACCTCTCCATCCATAGTAAATGGTATTGGTACGGCCATAGCAATTGCATGTCAATTGCTTCCGAAACAATGGGTTGTTGGCTCTATTCAATCAAAATCAACATTGAGAACTTTCCGGAATGAGGGGACATAGCATTGACCCCATAAAGCAAGAGAACTTATATTCTTCGTTCAGTAAATCATCATAAACACGGCTCCCTACAGAGTAAATATGTGAGACAGCAGAAAACCAGGTCTTGCTTGGCATCACATTATATTTTCGCCAGGCTAGAGTCTCTCACCTTTGAACCTGTGGTAATGATTGTGCTACAGAGGAAAGATTGGGTTGTTGTGAGCACATATTGACTTCCAGAGTGGATACAGCTGTTTTATGTAATCTACTTTATACTGAAGGAGAATGCTATTAATCATACTATAGTAAGGTTGAACATGGTACCTAGGAATAGAATATTGTCCGATTGCTGTATTTGAAACTGCTACATTTTCATAGATATCCTGCAGTGTTGACATACCCTCTATATCAGTTTCCTGGTGATTGATTTGAGTCCACAAACAGTTTAGAGTTCTACCCGTTTTACGTTTACACAAATGCTCATTAAGACACTTACCTCCAGAGAGAGCTCTCTGTGACAGCTCCCAGGTTGAAGTCATAAAGCTTGGTCAGGATCAGGATGACCTGAGCAGAACAACAACAACAGGCAACATAATTACCCCCAGTGCTGCAGTGTCCCTAATCACCCTGACTTCATCCATGGATTTCCTGTCGAAACGCATGTATACAAGCCCAAAGTGTGATTTGCTACATTACCACCAAGAATCATCCACCTCTGCATATGACAGCCCAATGACAACAGATCCTCATGCTGTCAAGAGATGCCAGTCTGCAGGCTGCAGTGATCTGAAAAGCCATGCAGGCTGTCAGAATTTTGTGTCAGTACCTCATGTGGAATGATACTTACATGACAGCAGAATCGGAAAATCGTTCAGTGAACAACAAAATGAAGTATGAATCAGTTCCTCCTCTCTCCCTGACTCTCTCTCTCCAATTTTCAACCCATGACAGCCATTGCGGTTATAATTGAACGTTATAAAATTGTGGTGCTTTTTGCCACATGCTTTTGCATTGATGTGGAATAGACATTGCACAGTCAGTACTCCTAGGCCGTGAGTGGCCTAGTCATAGAGGACAGTGCGAAATGGTGTGCAAAAGTCTACTGTCACTTGGACGGCATTATAAACGACTGCCTACAGGGATGCTTGGAGTGCATGAGGGGGTGAATGGGCAGAGAAAGACTGAGAGTGTGTAAGAGAGAAAGAGAGGCAGAGAGTGTGAGATAGAGATAGAGAGACAGAGAGAGAGAGAGAGAGAAATCAAGAGACAGAGAGCGTGAGAGAGAGAGTGCTGGTGGAGAGGTAGGGGAGTGGTGATGGAAATAAACATCAAACGAAAAGTAACAATAGCATCACGGATTAAAAATGCTGACTGAAAGGCAGGTCGAAAGCTCAATTACAGTGAGTTTAAACACATTAACCTTATGGAACCCTTAGAACGAGTCATTAAACAAAAAACGCCACACATGAGTTAGAGAACAATGCCATGCCCGAAGCCCGATTCCAAAATGCTAAAAACCCAATTGACCCACAATTTACCCATCAAACACCCGGTCTGCTTGGCTTGGACTATCTCCATTACAGGTTAATTAACCAATCAGACAGAAAGATAACTATTTGCATAACTGAATGCACCATGTCTGCAAGGACCAGCAGCAGAGTCAGAATCAATTTAGAATATAGATTTAGCTAAATGGGTGTGATGTTAGAACTAATTGCCTCTCAAAACATAGAGGAGATAGAAACTCCACCAAACTGTTTGTCATTAGTCTCCTGAGCTCACTTTTTCACATGATGACGGGTCAGTGGCATGGGAGCCTACAACACAGAGCGTGGTAAATTAAATCTGCCTCTAATAAGGGATTAGTGGCAACCGGGGATAGCTTCCACTGACATCATGAACAGCCAGAGCTCTCTGTCCCTCATCCCCAGGCTATATTGCCGCCTAAAGCAAAGCATTGAAGCATCATTGCACAGCCACGTAAACGTTTAAGATAGGCAGTTTTACGACTTCAAACATCATCACCCTGACAGGGTAACAAATTCAAAATCAGTGTGAGAGCCTGTTGACGGAGGTCTCCTCTGCTTGAGCTGCTGAGCTGCTTCTACCAAATTGTTCCTAAATTCCTTTGTTCTTTTTTTTTGGTGGGGGGAGAGAATCAAAACTCTGATTACCATTGTTTTTTCACAATTGACTCATTAGCAAAAGATGACCCACAGAAGTGGGTCTGTGGCTATGCTACCCCCTTAGGGACACAGGCTGGCAAGGCAGACGACTGGGAGTCTGATTTGTCCCTAAGTGGATTCATCAAGGGGACATCATTAGACACAGCGTTCCCACACGGTTCCCGTTATCAGTAGGCAGCTCTTGTCAAATAAAGAGCGACTACTATACATGCAAATATTGGAGCCATGAGGGACTTTTCAACCAAGCAGCGCACATATTCCACAGTACTATAAAGAAACATTCCATTCCAACCATTCCAACTCCAACTTTATGGTGCAGTATTGCATTTATGTAGATGGGAAGGGGAAAAAACACAGAAGAATGGCAACGGATATTATTTTGAGCCTTCTAGGTAAATACCATTTTCCATGCATATCATCGCTCACTTGTGTACATGAAATTAAGTAAGGACCCTGGAAGGCCTAAAGCAGTGCATTTATTCATGTTTATGTTTTATTGATGTGGAGAACGCTGCACTGCCCAAGGAAAGTCAACCAATCATTTTTAGATTGGCTCTCTCCCTCCAAGGAGTTCAGTCATCCCTTTATCTTAACATTCTGGTCTTGACTTTTTTTTTCTTCTTTCTTTTAATTGACTCTCTGACTGCTCGATTTTGTTATGGAACTACGTATTCCAATCCCATATATTTTGTGAAATGCCAGTGCCCACAGAGGAGAGAGAAACATAAAAGCTATATTAGGCCAAAGTGGTGTTTGCCTACGAAGAGACTCTTTTGATTCTTTGGACATGCTTGAATGAACAGCTTCCATGGCAACAGAGGTATTTGGTCCCTAATTTAATTTTGATCTATAATCTGATACCAACTGGACACATATGTCAAAATACACACACCTCATATACACACACACAATCACACCCCAAGATTTCAGTCCGAAATTAATTTTACTGCCAGACAAATGAATTAATCAGCAAGGCCAGAAATTTAAGAAATTCAAAGGGATTTTATTGAAACAGACAATGTAACACTGCATAGGGCAGGTGTACTGGAGGATAGATATTAGACTTGTCTCTCATCTTATCACAGACTTACCCAGATGCTCACAACTCAAGCAATGAGCATGTCATACCATCAACAGACTATCTGAAGTTCCTTCTTTCATCCTCTGGCATGTCAAATTCTTTGTTCTCAAGTCACACAGAATACGTTAAAAAACAAGTCGGTTACAACCCAACCCCATCTCCACCACCCCATGCATAGTAGTGATAGTAATACCGCTGACAAGCGATATCAATGTATTTGTTACAAATGGAAGAAGGTACTGTTATGCAGGCTATACATAGATGAAAGAATCTTGATTCTTTGGGGTGGAGGAAAATGGCTCCACTGTAGCTCAAGCAGGATGGGCAGTCCGACATAAAGTGCCTCTGTGAATGACTCACACAGACACATCTGTCCAAGTAAATAAGTAAAGCTCGTGTGTGTGTGCTGCGGGACGAGACCTTACCAAACCAACTGCAATCCTTGCTAATTCACACATCCAGTGCCGTGCTTTCAAACTACAATCTCAGCTAATACGTTGTCCTCTTCTGTCAGTGAAGCGTATGACTGCATGCCTCCAATACTGTCTCGTTTTAATTGTGTAGGCTGGGTTGAAATGGGATCATTAATCTCAACACATGCCCGACTGTGTGGAGAGAGATGGTACAGTTGCTACTTAGCGGGGAACTGTGTCTGGATAGGAGACCACAGACACTTTTATGCCAGACTGATGCACTGATTCAGCGTACCCTAAAGGGACAATATCAGGATTTAAATTAATTTCTCAGGGACACCTAGTTGGCATCAGGCAATGATCCAAGGTCCTTTGTAATATTCCTAATAAAGAATTCCATTAAATATTGCATAGACATACGACTGTACTAATTTACCTTTGACATCCACTGAAAAGTTTGTGTGATGTGTACCAGTCTACTGTTTGTATTAGGATTTTCATGAATATGCATTAGCTTTTTTATGTACAGCCTTCTCATGGGAGAGAAAGAGATACTCATTTGTATGTGTTTTCCAACCATCAATGTCGGCTGCAGAATGTTACTGTGTGATCAATGATGTGTTATCCTTGAGCCAGTCTACTCATCAACAACAATTAAATCGATGACACGTCTTATCCTTGAGTCAGTCAACTCATCAACAACAATAAAACCATTTCCTGATCCTCAACCATCTCATGGAGACATCTCACGTCACATCACCGGGTCATCAACGTCAATTCAAAACCAGGAGTAAAGGAGTCAAGACCAATAGTGGCTAGACTCAATGAAAGCCTGTTGTAAACATGATCTGATTTCATACAGGATGGGGAGATGGAGTTTGAGTCAAAAGAATAACTCAACCAAGTGAACAAAACGTGTCTCAAAGGCCTAGACATTGCCCAGAACATATTCGTATAATTGGGCCCCTGACACACAACACACAACAGACACGGTGTGCTCTGTAACTGCAGTGGCACTGAGAAAGAAAGCAAGGAGAGACAGTTGAGAAGCAGTCCTGTATTACAGCACCATCGCATCACAGAAAACAATCGGAGGAGATGGTGTGACTGTCAAACAACACAAAGCTGCCAGGAGCCGCAGCTAGCAGACAGAAGAAAGCCTCTGTCTGCACCATTGCTGTTCTTTTCATGGCTCTACTCCCCTTTCACAACAGTGGCAGAACCAGACAATTCAGAGCACACGGAAATAAATACACCTAAATGGATTTGTGATTAAACAGCTCGTTTTGCTTTCGTGGATTTGGATGAGGGGAGCAGTGCAGTTAGACGAAAGGTGTTGTTCAGTTATAGTAGTTGAGAAATCTGTTAGCAGAATAAATTACTGGAGTTTTTAGGCATCGCCATGGTGGGGGATCATCTCAGGATGTGTTTATGATATTCATTTTTTTCCAACCCTTTGAAAAGATGGGGGAAAAACTCTCCAGGCCAAAACAGTTGACTGTAATCATGATCATGAAGAATATTTTCCACTAAGCTATGATTTTCAGTCAAATATGATTCAGATCCAAATATCCCTGAGGGTGACAGGGAAAACCTAAACATCAAAATGATGGTCACGTTATGGACAGAACCTTTGAAGTTGTGCGACCATAAATCGAGACACCAAAGACAGGACAACAGTACGGCATGTGCCACTTGTTTTGTTCTCATGATTAAGTACTAATGTATTCATGTATTCATTAGAAACCATTTAAATCAAACACCTGCCGTGAAATAAGGGATGCAAATTTGCAGTCGTGTCTTCAACGTTTGACACCCTTGTAATTTTTATTTTTATTTGGAGTGGGTTGAAACCCATCTTGATTGTGAGTCTATGGGGGCATGCATGAAGCAGGCCATGAGCAAGGTAATCCCTTTCCCTATAGGAAAGCTTTTTCTCCTCCTCACTAATATGGATTGAATTGATTGTTTATACTCAAATGATGGAAAACATCCTTCCGTGTAGATGTAGTTTTCATCCGAGCAAAAGTCTAAGTGAAAGTCCCCATGTGCATTAGTGCTCCCTCTAGTTGTTTACCTGCCCCCAATATGTACTTAATCCTCGAGTGCTCTGTGTTCAGAGAGCTTTCAACAATCAACTCTGGCTATATTCATGAAAATAAGGAAAATAGACAGAAAGTAGTCTAAATATTGGAACAAATATCACATCCTTTGCCAGGGACTGTTTGTGATTGTATTGACCCTGACTTTGTCAATGCTGACAATTGCGAAAGGATGTCATGTCAACAAACATGTTTATGTCATCTATTTGACAAAATTGGAATTCTGTCATGAGGACGGATTTGTTCAGGGCAGGATTTGGCAAACGAGGAGGGGATAATGGAGGCAATGCTGCCCAGGCAACACAAGTCTCCTGGGTTCAAGACCAATGCTTCTGGTCTCCTCCTACTCCATCAGGAAAGGCATCGCATATGTGTAGCAACTTACTGCCGTGAGACCATCCAACCCTATTCCCCCCACTGATACATAAATATGAGTATACAGTAGTTGGTCTACTGTAGATGAATGTTTGCAAATCCTGTGTGTGCACAAAGTGTGATAAATGACGACACACACGTTCATTCTTCATGTGTTCAACACACTTAGTCAAACACCTGTGAAGCCATGGCTGTGTTCTCAGCAAAACAAGATGATCAGTCAAACAGGGTGGACTGCGGTCCCGCTATCCTATCCTGGAGGACCTTACCCCACTTAAGACAAGATAACACTATTCGTGTTGCTTCGGGCAGTGCTCTACGGTTAAGAGATGGTAAAAGAAGAGTGACTTGGAGGCTAAATGTATTGAGTATATTTTTTTAATGTAGACTTTCAAATGAATCCTGAATCATAACAAATCGTAGTCTGTTGTCATACACAGTGTGTGTCGTAGCAAATGTGTGTGGAGTGTTGAGTAATAATATGCATAATACATGCACTGTTGAAGCGTTTTCTCACAATCTTAATCACGTGCAAAGATCTATTAACATAACTTTAAAGACTGTTCCTATCACCTAGTATCAGGGTTTAGAAATACTCTACATGATTACACTGTGACAGTTATAAATCTAATTAATTACATGGAAGCTTGTCAAATTCCAAGCCAGCTTAATCAGCAAGGATGTTCACTAAAAGGATGTGTGTGTTTGTGTGTATATATCATAATATGTGTGCATATACATGAATAGTCAATTGAAACCAATATTTCACTACTTGCATTGCACTCATCAGGTCCAGCGAAACTCTGAGTGCTGTTAAAGTGCTAAGGTAAAATAAGTTGATATTGATGTGAGACTTGATGATCCCTGCACACAAATGATACTGCATTTCTGGGGTGCATTTTCTAAAGAGTAAATGTGGATCAAACTGAATTATTACCATACAAAGAAAGAGCATTGGAATGAATAGACCTACTGGAGTAACAGCGTAAAAATTGTTTTCACAGAAACATGCAGGGGATGCAGGGGAGTTGTGAATACATTAGTAGTAATATGCTCTTTATTTTCAATCCCAGTGTTACATACTTCCTCTCAGTTTATTTGATCAGTTCATCTCTGGAGGTAGATTACACCCATACAGGCTAGAACGAAAAACAGACTGAAGAAAGGTGTGAAAGTAGTCCAGCTTCCAGTCCAGCTTCTCTCTGACAACTGCAGTATGGTCTTACATTTTGCAGAATGTAGCCTATTATTTTCATAGGCCCTAACACCTTGTGGTTGGATCTTACCTGAGGTAACGATGTGAGAATCATGTCTTACACACTGGGACTTAATTCCATTAGTCCTGACATTGATCGACTTTTCTCATGTATATTAATTACACTGTTAATTTATTGTCATAGTAAATTATAATCCCTCATTATATTCGAGATTTTTTATTGTGATATTATTTAGGCTTAACATCTTTGAATAAATTGTGTCATTTTGAACTTTTATTGGAAATAAACCTATGTTGCGCTTTGGTACACATCTGTGCGTAAAAATACGCGACTATATTGGCGATTGGAAATCGATTAATAAGTAATCTAATAATGTCTACGATATAAGTAAAAACGCTACATATAATATCTATTTTTAAACTGCTCAACCTCTAACAACAGTGGTTTGGTACATTTTAGCCATTTAACTCACGCTGCTGTTGTGTCCGGACCAGTGCACCATCGCTTGGTTATGCGCTGAGTCTCCGAAAAGAGCGAAAGTGGAGCTGACCAGATGCGGCTCACTTTGCCTCGAGCCAGTCCCTCTAGCATCATCTCCGGTACGCCGGTATTCGGTCCTCGATCCGTAAAGACCATGCACTGACTCCAAAAGCCGCTCACTTGAATGCGTCTCTCCAAAGGTACTCCTATCCGAATCCTCTGCCAGTTTTGTACCCGAACTTCGTTTTGTCCTCGCAAATGTAAGGACATCGATTTTGTCATATAACTTTGTGGGATTTTCCAATTTTTTTACGTCAAAGAAACGATGGTACTTTCTGAAATCCACGAAAGAATACTTGGAACCTTTTCTTTGGACGACTTCCATAGAGCCGTGTGCTTCATTCCCAATTACTCCATCTAAGTTTGCTCGAGCTTCAGCTTTTGGAGGCATATTTTCATTTGACTCCATATTTGGATGTCTAGAAAATTCTGATTTGTGCTTGTTCAGTTTAGGGACTTTGTCTGTTTTTGTATTAGTATTTTTTTCCGAAGCAATTACTCCCACACGATGCCAAACGTTCGTTTTAGGGGAACGTGTTGGCAAACTTGTTTCCACAAATGCTCTTATTGTGGGGTAAATAGGAGTCAAAAGACAAGCAAAAAGACAGAAATGCCAAACAAAACCCAAGCAGAACATCGTGCACCTTAACTGTTGCAAAAATCAAAAAGCAAGAAATATAGGCTACGTCCTGTAAGACTAAAGTAGCCTACTTTAGTAGTTGAAGTAGCCCCAATACAACTTCTGAAATATTCACCGCATAACCACTGTAATCTCCAGCAGTTTTAGCTGATGTGTTCACGTCCAGGATTTTGTAAAAGTGAAGATCGAGTTGTGAGGCACTGCGCACCACACCAACTCGCTAGACAGAGACAGACGGCGGGAATCACTGTGTGTGTGGGGGGGTGGGGAGGGTGGCGGGGGGGGGGGAGTATAGGTGGATAAGACTAAGGATAATTGCCTATACATTTGTGCGCTGAAAACAAGGATAAGTTTGGCTGCACTTGTTGCTGATTTTATTTGCTTTATATGAATGGGCGTATAAATAATAATCCTGCACATTTTTTACATGGCATAAATAAAAACTATTTCCCATAGACACACCATCCAATTATTTAGTATCTTAGTGCGTTTGCATATGTGTGTGCGAGGTGTGCCTGTGTGTGTGTGTGTGTGTGTGTGTGTGTGTGTGTGTGTGTGTGCGTGCGTGTGTGTGTGTGTGTGTGTGTGCTGTAGACTGTGACCTTTAAGAACACAGGGCAGAGACAGCAAATCACCCTTAGCTGATAATGCTATGCACAGAATAATTGGGAGGCACTTGGTAATCCATCAAGCTATGTCTAATGTAAGTATCTTGTTAATTTTGTGTGTGTATG
Organism: Osmerus mordax; assembly: GCF_038355195.1. Taxonomy (NCBI): domain Eukaryota; kingdom Metazoa; phylum Chordata; class Actinopteri; order Osmeriformes; family Osmeridae; genus Osmerus; species Osmerus mordax. Next base: position 13,586,758 of record NC_090054.1, on the reverse strand, counting down.
TGTGTGAGAGAGACAAAAATTGAGAGAAAGAGGGGAATTGAAAAGAGAAGGATGGAGATGCGTCCTGAAAAGAGATTCTGAAAAGATTGTTTCCTTTGGAGAAGAACAAAGGGTCACCAAACTTCTGCTGTGTTTTGGTAGAACCAAAGACATGGTGTTGATATATCTATGGATATATCTATGGAGATGCATAATAAACCATAAAGGAGAACATCCCTAGAACGCATATGTGATGAACGATTTACAATTAAAACTCTTGTAATGTACACTAATGGACATTTTAGCCGTAATAGACACATCACAGACTTGTGCTTTGAAGTTAAGAATGGAATTGATTCTGTCATTTCTATGTTACACACTATAATCGTCCGAGCTCTTACATTTTCGAGTTAAGGAAATTGCACTTGCGATTATTAAGTTGGTGCACAATACAGGAACATTCACTTTGACTGACATACCAGTGTACACATATGATGTACTTATAGGCCTACGGTACATGCACAAAATGGTCAGCATGCTGAATTTGGAACAGCTAATATTTCTCTTACAGCCCATCAATGTGATAATTAGATGGTATGACTTTTAATTAAAGTAGCACAGCAAGATCAGTAACCTCAAGTTTACTAATGTCATGGTGTTCCTGTGAAAGTTGGCTGTAATTGTAACTCTTTCTAGGGAGATGGAGGAATTTATTAGAGTCCTCACCATGTTATTACGTGAACAGTAATGTGATTAATTTACATCCTGTCAGGCTACCTACGTACCACTCAACACGGATGTCAAGTGATCTATCACTGTGCTAATGTGGTACATTCCTAGATGGTGCACTTAAAATAGCAATTGGAAGTGTGGCTGGTCGCGCTACCCTCGGCAGTTGGTCCCGGCAGTTGGTCTCGGCAGAGTCTGGTTTGTGCATGCCTGTACAAACAAATTGAGATTCATGCAACTGGAGTCTCAGGGCAGCAGGTGCTACTGTTGCTGCTCCACACCCCACAGACGGCACACTCTCCACGGGCCAATCCCGCCAGAACGCCCCTACAATGAGAGGGTAATTGAAGTGATCAGACTCTGTTTACCTATTATACAGCCGAAATGAAGTGGGTCGCTTACTAACCGGCTATGACAGGCCAGGGAGAGAATTCACCCTCTGTCAATGCCACTTGTTTTAATCTGTACTAACCTTCAGTCATAGTGGGGTGTATACGTTTGTGAGTGTATGTGTGTGTTGCCCGAGAAACAATGCCTTTCTATTAAGCTTACTAGGGGCACATCGTCATACTCTGTGTGAGGGGGAGGACAGACAGAAAGACGAGAACAAGCTAAGAAAGACTATCTCTGTGTGTGTGTCTATATTTTGGTAAACACGGTGTGTGTGCATCCCCCTCCTGTAGATCGTTAATTAGATTATCAACTCTAATCCTCTCACTCTAACGGGGTCGTAACTTTGCAGTCGTGCCCTGAGATCAGCTCCCCCCCACACACACACACACACACACACACTCACACACACAAGGAGCAGCCCCGGAGCTCTCAGGACAAAATCCCATTTGTGCATCCGCTGTCTGCATCCCAAGCTTGTTAGCTCCAACACTCCAGTGATCCCGCCAGAGTGAACGCACAGCCGGTAACAGGAACTGTAATGGCCATCACCCAGACAGCTCACACTGTCATGCTGGGGATGAACAGCAAGGTGCTCTGCCGAACCTCCTCCCCCACTCCCCAATCCCCAATGCCGTTACTAAAAAAGAAAAACGTTCTTTCTTTGAGGACGGCCAAAACCTGTATTGTCCGATAGCCTCGCGGCAGAAGCCTCCTATTCTACAATGAATCGCAGAGAAATATCAAATGATCTACGATGGTGTCACCCAGCTGGTTTAGTTTCACCTGGTTAAACCCTCACACCGCTGAACTGCAATGCAATATAGTATTACAGCTTCATTCAGTCATGAATTCAAACAGCGTTTTTCTTCATAAACTACAAAACATATTCAGCCGTTGGTGTGGTCATTGAACCAGTGGACAGGATCGTAGCTGGTTAAACTGGAAGTGGTCAGAATTCAGAGCACCTAAGTTCCAGTCTTGTGACAAGAAAGGCTGAAAGCAATACTGATGAGCCATACAATGACACCTGTGACACTGGCTGTGGCACTGATTATTCAGGGCTTTCACAGACTGTCTATGGTACACACCTGATTCCTTTCCAGGTTTGAGTATGGACAAGGCAGCATAATTGTTTGCCTGAATAGCTAACTGCAACCTCCCCTTCTGTCTCTCAATGTGTTTTTTGACGCAATCTCTTACTGTTTGAGAGAATATCTTCCTCCATATGTGAATCCATGAGCCTGTGAAGAGTTGAACCCATGCATTTTCCCAGAACGGAGCATTTGCAGGTAGTGCATGTCTCCATTGAGTCCATCACATCCAATCAGAGAGGATAATGATGACAAACAGGGGAGCAGCCATGCATGATGATACTATTGTAAAGTAGGAGAGGAGCTACGTCTCCACTGAACACATTTGTTTACTGCCACTGAAAAGAAAACACCATCTGCTATCAAAGGAGAACTCTTTGACCCACTTAGATGATACGCTTCAAGATTCATATCTGTCTGGCAGGTAATGTTGCAGAAATGTAAAAAGAACAGAGCAATTCTGTTTAAGTAATGTAGAATTATAGTTTCATTACATGGATTCTATTTCAGTACTTTGAGTCTAACAAATTACTCCAGTGTAGAAGTTCATTAAAAAGTACTTAAGTAAAAATGTTTTCTTATAACACAAATGGCAAAATGCCTGCATGGTACATTATAACGTAATGTGAAATTTTTGTATTGTAAGAAATATGTAAAGTGTAGATCTCCTCCAACACAAGTGAAATTGCAAAGAAAATCTGATAAACTTGAGCAGGAAAACACAAAGTGGAACCACACCATAGTGCTCGGTCACTGTTGTTGAGAGCACTCAAGCTCTAATCCATTCAAGTAAAAGGAAAAGTACAGCAATCTTACTCCTGTAAAAAACAACTCAGTATGTAAACTATAACCAGTTTAGATTTGGTTTTCACTGGGGTGGTGATTCTGAAACAAAACACATTTTCAATCCAAATCCAGTCTTGGAAAATTCTGAAATTAAGATAAAGCAGCATTATTTTGTTATGTTTGTCCAAGAAAATGCAAAAAATGGGTTGTACACAGTTGGTAATATTCACTCCAAGGGGAATCAAACCAGCAAACTCAGCACCATGGTCTTTTGTTCTGTCACAAGGGGCAAGGTCTTGCCCAGATTGAGAACTTGTCCCCAATCTACAGTGGGCCTATAGTAACTCAGTGCTTCAGTGCCTTTCCCTGTGCTTTCAACACAAACTGAAAGGAAAATCGATACTTCTAAAACCTCTGGCAACTTTTCTAGATTTTTTAATGGGTACTTTAGAGCAGGGCCAAAGGTGATGTGTTTCTCTGTGCTCTCTTGCTTGCAGGGTACACCAGAAGTCAAGCAATTGCCAAGCGAAGAGCAAACTCTCTTTTTCTCTCTCCCTCTTTCCCTCTCTCTTTTACGTACACAACCTGAAACAGACCCACTGTGTTTGATCACATGACTGCACAAAGTGACCAAAAGGACAGAGAGAGGCCTAAAGTTTGATTTAGAAGAAATTGCTAGCCAAATGTCTCATTCTAGCTGAGGAAATGAGTCCTCGGATCATGATGTTAAGTCTCATATTTTTCACAGGTGTTCTGAGGGGAAGTGGGAGAGATTTAAGTGTCACTGGTCCTGACCATTTAGAATAATTTTGACTGCATAGTGGTCATTATTGCAAGAACACTGGGCCTATCTGGTAGAATGTTAAGTGCACAGTGGTCACTGACCCTTTTTCTTTCCTTTTTTTGAAGGAAAATAATCTTGGGAAAGTCTTATTATTATTTTTACAAAAAAGCCCATTGGCAGACCGGAAATTTGCCACCATATGTTGCCATGTTTAGCTTTAAGGGGCCTGAATAGATAGTATTAGGAGGTGGCCTGGTGATAAAGTTATTTTCAAAACAACATATGGGGCATCAGCAATAGCCCATTATGTGGATGTTTGTATGTACGTGGCCTTGGTCAGGAATCCCGCACAAGTTCTTCCATGTGTAAGTCTGTGTGTGTTTGTGCTTACATCTGTCTGTGTGTGTGCTAGTCCACATCGCTGAGCTCGCTGACGGACTGGTCCTGTCCAAGGCTGAGGTGGTGTGTGCGTTCGCTTGTGTGTGTGTGTGTGTGCTAAGCTTGAATGAGACTCTTTATCTCCGACCGTGTTCTGTGCCAAAAACCATGTTCTTTGTCGCAAGAGAGGAGTGCAAAAGGAAAGGAGGGCTTCTCAAGAGAGCTAAAAAGGAAGTAGACAGCGAGAGAAGCACAGACATGCTACAGAGGAACAGGCCAAGCTGTTACTTTTAAGTTCCCAACATCATTTTATACCAGCCCCTTTTGTTTCTGTTTGGACAATCTTCTTCTCTTTCACAACAGTAGCCACTCACATACTCACCTGAAAATAGCAGAGGGGTGGTAGATCCCATCTCCACACATCACTGTCATTGTAAACATAAAACATCCTATAGATGAAACTGATCAGTGGAATACAGCTCCTCTAAAACGGACCAATGTTCACACTCAAGCCTCACACAGCTAGCTCTACTGGCCAGTGCAGTGAAGGCCTGAGACAAGGGGAAGAGTAGGATGCTTTGAATGACTGAATGAAAATTAAAGAGGAGGAGCATCTCCTCCAGATGCCTCCCAACTGGATGTTAAGAAACATTGAATGCTGGCATCCTGCTGTGTGGCTGGCAGATCAAAAACGCAAAATCATATTTATTTTAGTCTTCTATTTGAATGAAAAATAAATAGCGTCTTACATGCACATTTTTGTGAAGGGAATTTATTAGAATGTATATTAAAACTGGTTGGTTCAACAGTACTCATGGGGTGGTAAAAAGAAAAGAAATGTAGAAACAATGCAAATCCATTAGAAACACTCCTAATTCCGTGTTCCTTCACCACAAAATGTACTCCCAAGTACTAATGTAACAAAGTGACATGAACATGTCAGAGTGTGGAATAATTCATAGAGAAGGGCTTTTAAGATGAAGAGACGAACATTGCCTTAAGAGTCATGAGCATTCGCAATTACCACAGCTTTGAACGCAACTGTCTGCAGAACCAAAGACAGAGTCTCATACGTTATGACATGAGTTCTGTTCCCCAGATCCCAAAACCACTCTCTGATCAACCTCATTCAGAGTGGAGGCCTCTGTGTTAGTCTGTGAGTGAGAAACGAACCAGCTGCAAGACGCAGCCTGTAACAACACAACAAAAAGAAGATTTCTTCACACCCATAGTCTGTCTCTATCACAGCGCAGTGAGGTGTGATTTGAGAGAATAGATGCCAGTGAGACGAGGATGGGGTTGGAGGCAGGTTTTCTGTGCACATCATTGCTCCACCCCGGCTCTGGAAGATGGAGGTTGGAGGCACTCCTCTGAGACTAAATTAAAGGAATCCTCCTCCTGTGCTTCGCTCCGTTCGGCTTTTCGCTCTCCCTGCTGGGTGGCGTAGCTACCACAGCGAGATGGAAATGTGACACAGTTACGAGGACTCCTGACTGGGCCCCGACACAAGAGAGGACGTGTGTGTGACAGAATTCCAGCGACTCCTAGCTGTTCCCAGAGCAGCTGCCGAAGTCTGTCAAGACATCTCTCTGCTGAGGATAGAACAATACATCTTCTTACCAAAGCGCTTCTATTTCCGTAATTCACTGGAATTCTTGCTGTTCTCCTTTCCCCAGTCTCTGTAGAGCTTTCACTGGGCTGTCTATTGGCAGCCTGGATGTAGGTTGGGGTGCTGTAAGAGATGAAGAGTTGTTTTTGAATAACCAACGACAGATACACAGTAATTGCTCGGTTTCATGGACTTGATATCAGGAAGCACTGCCTAGAATGTTCTTCTAACTTTCACCCTGGTGCACAAGACTTGGTCTTTGATCTGTCAGCATCTATACTGGTCTTTTCATATTGTTCTTGACAGCTGTCTTCAATCCAGAGTTACTGCCTTTGGACAAATCTGGGATCAGATAAAGCAAAGCGTACAATATACCGTTGGACTTTCAAGCACACATTATGTTTTCTTATTTTATTTTACAGCATCCAGTATTAGTAGTCGAGTTCATTTAAAAAAAAGACTGGGGAAAGCAGGTTTTGTACTTTTCCTGAACTCAGCTAATAGCCGACTGTTTCATTCTTATATGGATGATTGACTAAATATAGACACCTGTTTCTCAACCCCATATGTCACACTGATCTAAATTACACTGTTAAACTATTTTAGAATTACAAATTACAATATTTCAAACACAATAGAGGCAAGGACCCCCTCTGTGTTTTCCGTCTCATGTTTTTGTCTTTTCTGAAACAGATGACTTTCATGTTGCACTGATATTCTCAGGCTCTTCGTAACAATGCTGAAATATTCATACAGTGTTGCATATATATGAGTGCAGATGAGTGAAAAACGAAAAAACAAAACAGTCAACCATCACAATAACAGTGTGTGTGCTGAGTGGCTTCCTCTCAGTCTTTCCTGGCTTATATATTTCCACCACTTTGTTCTGAGCCTTCATGCCTCAGAGCACTAGCGAGCCAGCTAGCTCTTGCATTCCCCCCTGCACGCACCGGCAGGATTTAGATACCCCATGTATTATGGATGGGAAAAATAAACGGAATGCACAAACCATTTATATGAAACACTGCGAGATCACAAGACAGAGAGATTAAAATGGTCAAATAAAGCTTCTATTGAGGGAGAGAGAAAAAAGAAAAAAAAAAAAAGAAAAAGAAAAGGGCCAATAAATTTGACTCATTTTTCATGACGCCTCCCTGCATGTCGTCCTGTAACCAATTACATTAAGCTACCACTCCCCCACTTGCTGGGACTCTATTAAAAAGGGCCTTAATCTAATGGAAGGCTTATGAATGTGTTGTTGTGATAATTATTCCTCTCATTGAGGGTGATAGCACCTTCATCAACTCAGAGCCATGCACAGGAGGACCTCCCCTCGGAACACGAAATTAAAAGAGCAGTGCATGCAGCGTTGTCATATACTGTACTGCAGCTTGATGCATTATGGGAATAATTCCTCCCAAGGTTGGGTGAAGGCAAATCGCTCACTTCTACATTAAATGTTTCCTAACTTTACCACTCAGGTTTTAATAGACCAACAGGTGATTAGTAAGGGTTGAGCAAACCCTATTTCTCCTGCTCACCTGAGCAGATAAACTACTGAAAGCAGCAACCTGCAGAACTGTATGTTGTTGTGAATCTGGGCTGTACTGTGCTGTATTCCGAGTTCATACAGTCTTGTTAAAAAGTATGTGTGAGACATTTTGTGAAACTGATTTGCTGTTGGTTGAAAGTTGAACTATCACTGACCAACTGACTAAAGTCAAAATAATTCTGAATACTAAAAGCCTGATATTCAATTCTCTCACACAATAAAATGTCCAATTCAAATGTATCCCCCAAAATATTTGTCACTAAATTGTGGTTTGGTGTTCCTCAAAGGAATCAAACCTTGGCTGTACTTACCTGGCTTTAGGAATATAATTACAACTGGAAGGCATTTAAAAGAGCTTGAAGAGATCCACTGAATACTAATCGTGTCAACTTGGGCCTCCATCTAAAACTATCCAGCCAGATAACTTTGTGTTCCAATTTACCTTCAGTAACATGATTCTCTGCATGATACATACTCTGTATGTTCCTATCTCACCAAAACCTTCATTTGGAGTCACCATCCACCTTTAAACATTTTCCAACCTATTTTGAGTCATAACCTTAGACTTCCTATCGGTAAGAAGTGAGTGAGAAACATTCTACAAGGGGCCTTCATATTTAGAAGAATGAAGATCCAAAAGTGGTCATAAGCTATCAGGCAAATACAGCAAAACACATGGAGAAGATGACACCGTCACCAGTTATAATTCTGCAACGTATGTGAAAAGAAAGCTATGAATATATCAGTGGGGTAAGCTACAATTTTACGATTGTCCAATCATTGACTCAAACATGATATACAGTATAAACTGAAGCTCTCATTTACAAAATATGAATGTGAATGTGATCAATCACAAGAGCTTTAAACATATAACAGCAATCAGCGATTTGCTGTGGCTGTGTCTACTCAGGATGTCAATCCACTCTCTTATTTGGGTGTTTGGAACTTCTGCTGTAGTAATCATTGCGTAAGATGCTTGCCAAGCAATACAAGCACTGCTGGACGATGCATTGCGAACTCTGTATACAGGGCACAGAGGAGGAATTATCCTCTTCGCTGGCAGAGTCATCTAAATCCGACTCAAGAGAAATGGAACAGACAAATTGGTCCTTTTGTTGCCCTCACACTGAATACCTCAAGGCCATCCACATCCAGGACTGTAAGTCCACAGTGCTTCACAAATACATTATGCTTGGATAACAGCACATATTCAACCTTCTGACATTCTGGCCACAACATCATATTCAGCATTTTGGAGCCAAAAGATCGCCCACATCTGCTTTTGTAACTTTTCTGGAACACGGCAAACAATATTGAGGGATTCAAATGCCTCAACTTTCCCAACTTGAATCAAAATGAATATATCTTCTTCTTCATTCATGTATATTTCATCATCATTATTCTGTCTGCCAGGACTGTGAAACCTGTTTGAACTCAGGAGCCAGGAAGTCGGAGCGCAAAGAGCTTGGATAACTCACAGCGGTAAAATTACATTATATCTCTTACTTAAAGTTTAATCAACACTGTCACTTATCCCACACAAGGCCGGCTCAGTCAGAGCACTCAATTTCAATGACAGTATGTCAGTGTGTGTGTATGTGAAAGAGAGAGAAAGAGAGAGGGAAGTATAGATGGCTACTATCATTCAGAGATGTCTGGATGGAAACATTTTGTTCTGCCATTATATTTGGGTTCTTAAAAGAAGAAACCCACCAATTTAAAGTCAGGTTTTAGACTGGCAATCAAGACAAAGACCAACTAGAGTCCCATTGATGAAAGATGTACTACAAATTCATTCAATTTCTTTAATCAATTACAGTATATTCTTGCTACAACACAAAATTGCTTTTCTCATTCTTCCATCAAATTCATATCAATGCACATCTAGTAATAATGAATCCATACATGTAGAAATGAATCTTCTCAATTATATGCTGTGAACTGAGAGGTACTGACCTTTATCAATGTATATGTATATTGTGATCTTAGTCAAAATTCAGGAAGCAAGAAGCTTTGTTTATGTAATAGTTAGAAATTATTGTTGAATGAAATGTACGAATCCCTGCCTTGATGTACTTTGCTGTGGAATTGTTTTTAATTAAATGTTTTATTACACTTAATCTATTGCCAAACATATTTGACACATAGAGAAATTTAGAACTGCACTTGGATTCGGAATTGTTTTGGTGGCCCCTTGGGAAATCCCTTTTAAGACTCAGGCCTGCTTCGATGTATACACTTTGTTTTACAGGCCCTGTTTCCTTCACCACCGTTTCCTGTCCTTTTCATTGTGAGCAAACACACAGAAAGACTTGTGCCAGGTACCCCATCTCCTGTATAATGCAGGGACTACCGACAGCATGTCTTCAGTCTGGAAATCTTTGTATCATAGTCTACTCTCTGGCTCATTAGAATGCACAATAGCTTTCTTGTTGGAGACTTTTGAAATGCCTTAATGGAAAGTCATTACATCTGACAAGAAAATATCACTATCATTTCCCTTTCAAAGCAGTCCCTTCAACACAAAACAAACAAGGCAAAGCATTACCATATAGCAGGCGTCATGGGAGGGGGAGATTATGCTCTCTTTGACAAGCCCTATTCAGATGTGTGCACTAGAACACATTAGGCCTTTTTATTTACCATATATCAAGGCATTAGGAACACTTTGTGGCCAGAGTGCTCAGCAGATCTTTCTCCCTTTGATGTGTGCTTAAGATTCCAGGCGGCAAGTAGGTTCAATTTTCATTTTCAAATGACAAGATTGCCAAATCGAGGCTACACGTGTAAACAAATTATTCCAGTCTTTGGATGTAAGCATGATCAATCTTTTCCTATTCACAAGTGCACCGCAAACAAAAAAGAATAACTGATTATGGAATCTTTACCTTAATCAAGCAAGCCATCCACAGGCCTCAAAGAGACAAGAAGATAGCCGTCAGTAAACAGTGCACAGGTCCCTTAGCCCCGTTTAATGCCATTTAAAGTACCCTCCCTGGAGCGAAAGTGTATCATCCTTTACTCTGTATGAAGGACAGGGTGGAGGGTTTCTGCATGCTTCATTTGTATTTGGTTTAAGCGGGGGGGGGGGGGGGGGGGGGTGCATGGGCCCTGAGCATGGGCAGCATGCACATTTAATCGCACAGAGACACGCAATGGAGTGTCAACCTACCTTTTCTCCACGTTAAGTACCTTTTCTCCAGCCCAACACGACTGAAGGAGAGCAGGCAGGCCTCCCTGAGATGGTAATAGATAGTGTTCCATCACCAGTCAGAGACCTAATGGGAATGGAAACCTATCCCAGGCTCCATGATAGCATGACATAGTTCTTCTTCTTCTCCTCACGCTAAGTTGGCAGGTGATAATGACGTGTGTGATCATGTCTTAACCGACAGACCAAAGGGTAGTAACAGGGAAGCAGGGTTTTAATGACCCTGGCGGTGGACGGAACCCTTCTCTTTCTGTGCAGGCAGAGACTTGTGGACCCCGCTGTTTGATGTGGTATTGATGAGACCCCTCGCTGGTTCTCTAGCTCACTACCAGGTCTCAGAATTTCTCTTGACTATGGGCCTAGACAGTTAAGTTAGGGAGTAAGGTGGCAGAGCGGTTAGGGAATCGGGCTAGTAATCAGAAGGTTTCTGGTTTGATTCCCGGCTCTGCAAAATTATGTTGTGTCCTTGGGCAAGGCACTTCACCCTACTTGTCTCGGGGGAATGTCCCTGTACTTACTGTAAGTCGCTCTGGATAAGAGCGTCTGCTAAATGACTAAATGTAAGTTAGATATTGATGTTAAAGCTGGAAAAGGACATAATACCACTTAATTTAATGACTGAGTAATTCCGTGATGGATCGACGTGACAGTATAGCCAGCAAAACCCCACTGCACTTCAGCAAATTACCTGGTGAGAAAATATGTTTCAGAGCATGTAACATACTGTGCTTTGAACATCTTTTTATCCATTCACTTCTAAAGATACTTGAATTCAAACTGATGACTTCCTATTCATGAAAAAATCTGCTCTAAACCAAGAAAAAAATGGTGTGCGAGTCTTTCCCAGCGAGCACACTGAAATCTGTTTTGAAAGTCACCAAACTTCAACATCAGACACATATCACCCGAGTGGGCAGGGTTGGACTGAGGAAATGGAATTGGTGGCAGTCATGCATTCCATGCTGGCCAATCTGAGAATATTTGATGCCACAGCAAGCTGGCAGAATGAAGATATGGTATACTGTATTGTAAATGAGACAGCGGGAGTTGTTTGAGAAAGGATGAAATCAAATCGGTCTGGATATCTCTGGTCAAACAAGGAGAAACGAAACAATCAGGGAATTGTCATGGACATAGGATTGTTTTTATCCTTTGACAAAAATACCAATTTGAGAGGCAGAGACTAAATCAGTCACAAATGTAAGTCAAATCTTAGAGGCAGTTTAAACATAGATTACGTTTAATGAAACTTGTCAATCAGAGCGGATATAGATGGATTAGAATATCTAAACCTAGCTACAGTATAATTACAGTAGCTGTCCATACAGCCTAATTAGATTATTGAGTAGTTATTCAGATGTCAGATATTTAAGTTTGGAGAATTATCAAATCAGTCACTAACCATTCAGTGTGACGTGCCAACTACTGACATCTCCATGGGGGGTTTGCAGTCAATTTCATACCATAATGTGTGTGTGTGTGTGTCTGTGTTTCTGCCCTTCTGTACATACATTCATTTCATACAAGTCCAGTGATACAGGAACCCCCAAGTCACCCTCAAAACCCCAAATGTCATCATCCCAAACAAACAGGACTCTATTTCAATGAAGTTAAGTCACGCCTTGTAGCAGAAGTGTAGTTGACTACATAAATAAGTAGGAATAGAAAGGAGTATGGCTACTGCATATGTGAATAGAATGGAATACAAAATAAAACTGGGAAGCAAGACTACTCTGTCAACACTCCAGAGCAGACTGACATTTTGATTTCATTCTTGTGAGTTGGATGGTAATGATCCCTCCAGTTTCTATGGGGGACCTTCATAGACTCAGAGCAGTATGAGTGCAATTTCCGTCCAGGGGATGAAAGCCCATCGATTGCCCTCTGATGGTTTTTTATGGGGGGTTGCTTTCATCCAGGCAAAGGCATTATTGAGCTGTGCTCAATATTAATGTTTCTCTGATTTTCTGTAACTAGGACTTCTACAGTTCAAATACCATTCATGAGAATGCTATACTGGGTATTCTCGGAAGACGTTTATCACAAAATAATCATATTTACCAAAAACGAGGAAAAGATTTGAGTGTCTTCATTCTCTTATCAGGTTGTTGAGGTATTGTAGTTAATTGACAGCATTTTTTATACCATCATCACATGTCAAACACAGACAAAACTTCTGATCTGATTGATGTGCTGATACATTTACATTTAGCAGACGCTCTTATCCAGAGCGACTTACAGTAAGTACAGGAACATTCCCCTGAGGTAAGTAGGGTGAAGTGCCTTGCCTAGGACACAACGTAATTTGACACGGCCGGGAATCGAACCAGCGACCTTCTGATTACTAGCCCTATTCTCTAACCGCTCAGCCACCTGACTCCCTGATGTGCTGATAGATTTACTGATGACAATAGTCTTGATTACTTGCGCTACACGTAGAATAGACGTTCCCTGCCGGGATAGAAATTAACGTGTAATTCTTTAAGACTGTTCAACTATTTCATTTAGAGTTTAAGAAATCCAGGACTGCCCATCAAGGGGTCTTAGTCCATGGGGGGTCCTAGAAGTGTCTACTGCTGAGGGAGGACAGGCGCCCCTTGTCAGGTCACTCTCAGCATCTGTTTGGTTTAGGAATACAGCCTGGGCTGTCAATATCACACTGATGTTTTCTTTGCTTGGGTTTGAATATGAAACGTGCTTGAGTGATTTTCTTCAAGTAAAGAGGCCACCGACCCTCATACACAGGACATACAAGGAGAGACGTGACAAGATGTCGAGATGAATATGTCTAGTCTGAATCTTATCTTACACATACTGCAGAATTGTATAATACAATGGAAAATCTGAATAGCTCAGTGTAACTCCCAAACTGTAGGCTACCATGAACTATTGAAAGAAAATGCAAGACATTAAGAAAAAAATAAGTATAAAATGCTAAACAGAAATGGTAATATTGAAGTCACTATTACCTAAACAGATAACTGTTAGATATTTGTTGTTACTGCAGTAAAGGTATCCTTTATTAAGTGCAAAATGGCCATATTTTTGGGGACAGTCTATCTAGTAGATGTTTAGGCCAACACAACTGCACATTTAGCATATTTGTCTGAGAGGGGAGATTGACCTCTGCTCTTTTTACTTCATTTACTGTCAAAACATAAATATTAAACATGGAGGACTCACCTTTGCACTCTAAATTGGCAGAGCGAGAGGGAATGTAGATGGCAGGAGTCAGACGTGATTTCATTAGCATTAGGACCTATGACTCAACAGACCCCTGAGTCAAGAGGTGCAATTTAGACACCCATTTTGTAATTATGTTACAGGGCAAGAGCATTGTAAATGGACTAAAGCACTGAAGGTACTTCAAGATAATCACAAGCCATCTTTATAGAGAACAAGCACACAAACAAACCAACAGACGTCACACTTTGACCAATCAGAGATAAGCCAATCTTAGTTATGTACTAACAGTAGTAACCTATGTTACAACCGTACAACCCTACACCCACTGGACACAAGCGCCAAATGCAGTCCAATTTGCTTGTTTGGTTCTCACTTTGTTTTTTTGTTTTTTCTCTCTTTCTGCTAAGACACACAATCCTCTCAGATCTCAAGAGGCTTAATCAGTGTCTGTGTCAGACTATTTCACAGCAGCCTTCGGCCACAACGGATATTATCCAGCCCCCCCCCACACACACACGCACACACACACCCCAACAACCTTGTCAATCCACTCAACGGGAAATGAAACTTCTCATTTTGCGGACAAGCAAACTGTTAGTATGGAGCGCATTGGCAAAACAAGTCAACATAACAACACAATGTAAAATCCAGCATTTAATAGCAGAACAGATGAACACTTGTGCTGTCTGATGCTCTATTGTAGATGTTAGTCATACCAAAGAACCATCAAGCACCAGCACACATCTTATGCAAGGATAGTTGCTTGCTTTGATTTAGTGCATTTGCATAAACCCTCCCAACTAGTCTTTTAATAAGTGATCTACACCCAGGGACTTGCCGGAGTGTGGCTTATTAGCATATTCCAGACAACATAACCTTTGATTTGTTGTAAAAAAATTAAAAAAAGGATAGGGCATGTGGGAAATAAGGGGAAAACTTCCCAAACAGTCCTGTTTGTTTTGAATTTCATTTGCTGTAGTACAGCAACAAATAGTTATTGTTGCAAAAATGACTCCCAGTTGAATTCTGTAGTGTCAACAACTGTGTTGTTTCACAGTGCCCCCTAGTGGATTTGAAACTCACAGACTTAAAGCATAACCTGTGCTATAGGCTGACAAATATGAAAGCATTGTATTCATACATTCTGAAAGTTGAGCTAACAAACGATATTCATCCAATAACGCAGGAATATTGGATCTAAATGTGTGGTAGGAGGTAACAGCAGTTGCCAATGCCTAAAGCTAAGATTGCAGTGTTGTTCCTTCTATTAGGTTCATACAACATACACACACTGAGTTATGGCCCCACTAGCCTTGGAGGACCACTCCATGTTGCATAATAATGTGTGCTCACCCATGTACACAATGTGTAGCGGTGTAGCGATGAGTACATTGAAATGTCTGCAGCCTATTCAAGTCGTTCACTACGTGGGGCTAGACCATTGGGAACACTGTGGTACGCTTCACTTTCGAGTGAACAAATTCCTACCTTTTCCTGTCAGTCCGATAGTATGAGAAAAGGACAACGTCACGTTTTTAATCCCCAGCAGTGAGATGTGACAGAACAAAGGAAATGGCATAGGATGGGGATTACTTTATCATATTACCCCTGGGAACTGACTGACAAGTGGTGGAGGTAGCAACAAAGGGAGAATATTGAAGTGTGGTCAAGCCTCTTATCAACTGGCAAAGAAATTAGTTCACTTCCTCAAACTTTAATTTGCATACATTTCTCCTAAGACAAAGACTAATTGCCACGAGACTGCCCTATGGTAATGGGAAACACGGAAACATTTCGACCAGGTGCAAAAGCAGGGGTCTTTGGTTAAGCTTTCTTCAAAGAGTTGACTTCATTTGGAGAATGGAATGTAATGTCTTAACATGTAATTGCAGACTCAGTTGAAGTCCATCTGATTTGGATGTGATGACAATTTGTTTGCACAAAGCCATTCTAGTTCACAATGATCTGAAACAATAACAGGTTTGGGCATTCATGAACAAAGAGAAAAATGTGGGACAAGTCAAATATTGAAGCTGCATGTGTATGTGTATTAAATCCAATAGATGACATATGGTAAATAAGTTTACAGTGAACATATTCTCCAAGGCCATTAAACCCATTCAGATGGGTTTTCTTGACAACCGGGCATGACACATCAACAATCTCCTCAAATGTTTACTTGGTGATTACCACTTGCTGTTATTGGTTAGGTGTAACTATTGGTATCTTTAAGGAACTTATTTATTAAGGAATACTGTCCATTGTGATTCAGCCAAATTACAAAATAAGAAGAGTTCTGCCTTTTAAGATCTACTGACCTTCATCTAAGACTTTAGGTTTTAGGATGGCTTGCTCAACACAGGAGGGCTTTAAACTGTCGTGTGAATTATGTGAGTGTTTAAATGTGATTAAAGACTTGTATCCTGTCCTCTTCACACACCTTGCATGATTTATCAGGTACATAAACTCCATCCCCAATTACAACACGAACAAAGGAGTTCCCAAGTTGACCTTCTTTAATGTAGCAACTGGCAGTTAAGTAAAAACGACAGAAAGAAAAACATAGAATCAATGTCCAAATTCCCATTATGGTAAGTACAAAGTGAGTATAACACACATGATATAAAATTATACAAATATAGGCTACTGGTAAACATTATTTGTATTCCTACAATGCTTTCTCTGAACAAACTAGAGCCAGAACATGCTGCTAACATGAATACACCATCCACATTTTATCTACACACAAACATTTCAAATATCTCTACAATTATGAAAATACATATACCTGCTGAGGCATGCCTGCCGATTATGCTCTCAACTACTGTCAGATCAAGTGACCTAAACGAACTGTACAAAACCACCAGCAGGGGATGCTAATTTACAAAATAAAAGAACTGACTAAGACAGAACAACATGTGTCTATGAATATTATATATGGATACAATCCAGAAGGAACCACACTGCACAACTACAGTACTCACATACCGAAAACGTGGATGATGTTGATATCGTACAATAGAAACAAAAATTGTGTTCCACAGAAAATATTGAGGAAATATCACCAACAATCCTCACCCAAAGATAGTCCACAACCAAACTGCAAAGTTGTTATCACGGTGTTATTATATAATACATGCATTGAATGAATCACTTGTCATGGCTATCTTGATAGGAGGTCAGCGAAAGAGATGGGGTTTTCACACTTCCAGTTCCAGAATCATATGCATGGCTTAACCATGAGCTGACTTTTAAATGACCTTTTGCCTTGAGTTCAGAGCTGGTGAACATGCTGGTGTCTCTTTAAGGTTTCTGACTGACTGAAGCTCTTCCCACACTGGTCACAGTGGTACGGCTTCTCTCCTGAGTGAACACGCTGGTGTCTCTTTAAGGTTTCTGACTGACTGAAGCTCTTCCCACACTGGTCACAGTGGTACGGCTTCTCTCCTGAGTGAACACGCTGGTGTCTCTCTAAGTCTCCTGATTGACTGAAGCTCTTCCCACACTGGTCACAGTGGTACGGCTTCTCTCCTGAGTGAACACGCTGGTGTGTCTTTGAGTTTCCTGACTGACTGAAGCTCTTCTCACACTGGTCACAGTGGTACGGCTTCTCTCCTGAGTGAACATGCTGGTGTCTCTTTAAGGTTTCTGACTGACTGAAGCTCTTCCCACACTGGTCACAGTGGTACGGCTTCTCTCCTGAGTGAACACGCTGGTGTGTCTTTAAGGTTTCTGACTGACTGAAGCTCTTTCCACACTGGTCACAGTGGTACGGCTTCTCTCCTGAGTGAACACGATGGTGTCTCTTTAAGGTTTCTGACTGACTGAAGCTCTTCCCACACTGGTCACAGTGGTACGGCTTCTCTCCTGAGTGAACACGCTGGTGTGTCTTTAAGGTTTCTGACTGACTGAAGCTCTTCCCACACTGGTCACAGTGGTACGGCTTCTCTCCTGAGTGAACACGATGGTGCATCTCTAAATGTCCTGACAGACTGAAACTCTTCCCACACTGGTCACAGTGGTACGGCTTCTCTCCTGAGTGAAAATGCTGGTGTCTCTTTAAGGTTTCTGACTGACTGAAACTCTTCCCACACTGGTCACAGTGGTACGGCTTCTCTCCTGAGTGAACAGGCTGGTGTCTCTCTAAATGTCCTGACTGACTAAAGCTCTTCCCACACTGGTCACAGTGGTGATGTCTGGCCTTTTCCGTGTCCATGCTTCCCTGGACGGGGATCCTGAAGAGGGAGGAAGTGGTGTTGGGGTGTGGTCAAGAGGAGGACAGAGTCTCTGGTCTGATCTCTCCACTCCTCAGCAGAGAAACGTACAGGTCATGGTGGCACCTCTTGATGTGCTTGTGGAGGACAATGGGAGCAGGAGAACACTTGAGTCTGTGACGACTCTATCCTTGGTCCTGGAAGACAGAGTAAAATAATACATTAAAGATCCCATGACATGCTGTTTTTGGATGCTTTTTATAGGCCTTAGTGGTCCCCTATACAGTACAGAAATTCAGTCTTGGTGCAGAATTACAGCCACTGCGAGCAGTCCCACAATGAGCTTTCCTCAGGACGTGCCGTTTCTGTCTCTGTAGCTTTAAATGCTATGAGGAATAAAGAGGCGGGGCTAACTGCCATGCTTCGGTCGTTTGCAAGCAATGACAGAGCCTGTTTAAGGCTCGGCACCTTCTAAGTCTAACTTTATGTTACCGTCTAAGTAGCCAACATCTGTATCACGACCGGCACGGCACTAGCCAGTTAATTCATGTATTGTGAATAGCCATATTATCTAGCTAAATAATTTAGGTACAGTAGCAACTCTGCAGCTAGAGTGACACTGGC
This sequence comes from Osmerus mordax, assembly GCF_038355195.1. NCBI lineage: Eukaryota > Metazoa > Chordata > Actinopteri > Osmeriformes > Osmeridae > Osmerus > Osmerus mordax. The sequence goes on along the minus strand of NC_090054.1, from coordinate 13,568,222 downwards.
AGTTAGAGCTAACTTTGTTACAGCAGCTAGCATTATACTGGCACCGTCGACTGGTTAACTATCTAACCTGACAATGCGACATTCAGTTCTAACAGACGAATTTATATAATTTTAATAATATATTACTAAGTACTTTACGTGCGACTAAACTTGATGAAAGCGAAATGTAAACAGTGCACATTCTGATAAGGTCTTCCAGTCATGAGATGAAATCAGTCGGAAGTAAACTGTCCGCGAGACCACGTTCACTGGCGCGAAACTCCAACGGCGGCAAGTCTCAGCGAATGCGTGAGACTTGAGAGCCCTGGATACACTGACAGGGGAGATCAGGTTTGCCTGTCACAGGTCCATGATGAAGAGTGAAAAGCCGCACAGCATGAGAGTAGGGGGACCTAACTTTTGATACATAAGCTATGCTTACCCCCAGTAGCGGAGATAGCTTGGGTGCGGCCGCCCCAGGGCCTAGTGCCAATAATGGGCCCCTCAAACACGCTGATCTTGCATTACTTACTTACATTTTGACAGTTTAACCTTCAAATGCATAATGCAACCCTTCTGTCTGCTTCTTTCTCAAATAGCTTTTTCGTTTTTTCCAGAAATTAGACAATATTTATCCAGGGAGTACAGTTAGACAGTGGCAGCGCCATAGATATAACACTTAAGAGAATAGTTACGAAAATGGAGAGAAAATGTAAATCGGGCGCATTAAAAAGAAAAGAACGACATAGTAGGAAAAGTGTGGTAGCATCGTGTGCTCCACTCACATCGTACTTCTCATCATCTGATTGAGCGCACTTGGCCTGTTCAGCACCATCGCTGTCAATCAGCTGTCGTTGTCTGTGTTGTTGAAACATTTTTACTTAACTGGCAAACTGTTTTCTGTGTTCGTAAATACAAATTTGTCCAAAAATGTGGCTTTTCTTTGTGTTTTATTTGACATAGGCTTACTTGGCTCAACAAGTGACACGTTATAACATGTGCATTCATCAGATATTTAACAGTTTTTTTTTACGGTTTTAATTTAAAAATGACTTGGTAGCAGAGGGCCCCGTGATAAAGCTCCGCCCCCACTGTAGTGAGAGTCTAGCTCCGCCCCTGCTTACCCCTTAAGTTCTAATGCACAACATGGGTCCAAAATTACCCGCATTCATTCCCTATGATATTTCATGTATGGCTGAGTGTTTCTTTGCTATATCTTTTTTTAATCAATTCATTTCATTATTTAAAATTCTAATTATTAATTATCTTGTTTTTGACAAATTTTGATCTTACTTTCTGAGCAAAAAAACTTTTTGTGTTACTACATCAAGTTTACAGACATGGGTCAAAAAGTACCCCTATATTTGATATTTGCAATTTGGAAAATATTTAATGTGGATAAATATTCACATGCCACACATTTCACAACTCAACACAGCTGCTTTTAGGCTGGGAGATGTTCATCAGTGACAACATCATTGAGGAGGTTCTGAAATGCAACAACTTAGAGATGAAGAGCTGCAGCAGCAAAAGGGAAAGAGTGGAGACGCATTGACAAACAGGAACTCATGGCCTCTTTCAGTTTGTCCCTCCTTGCAGGGGAGGACAAGAGCTTAGATGTGGCCTTGCGGGAGCATTTCTGGATTCAATTGCAAAATCCAATGTATAAAGCCACGATGGGGCTAAAGAGATTTGAGGATATCCTCAGCTTCATAAGGTTTGATGATAAGTGCTCTTCTTGTGGCTGGGTGGTAGTTGCATTTTGTTTTTAAGCCATATCTTTCCATCACCTCTGTAATATACTTTTGGAGCTGTGACTTGGCCTTCATGTGCCTCTTATGGGCAGCCAGGAGCAGTGGGCAGTCATTAGCTTAACCTGGGGACCAAGTACAAGTGCTCACCCATGTCCTAAACCAGCAAAAAGGGCAGGAGAGCAATCTGGTCTGCATGTTTTTATATTGGGTTATTTGTCGTGGAAAACATGTGAGCACAGGGAGAATATGCAAACTCCACACAGAATGGCCCTAGAGTCCACCCGAGCACCAAACACCGCCCCATTCAGGAATCCAACCCAGGATCTTTGCTGTGGCAGTGCAAGGCACACTACCATCAAGCACAAGAAATTAAGAAGCAATGGAACAAAACTACTGTTACTAACTTAAATACTTATTTCTCTTCATAATTCTCAGTAATTCTTCTGGACGTTCTCTGTCCATTTTGAGAGGCTCTCCTTTCCTAATAAGAATGACGAAGAATGGTAAACATATGTTTTTTATGTTCACGTTGATACTATGTTAGGCACCATATCAAAACAAATATGTTGTCGGTGATGGTGTATTTTAGTGTCTCTATGTGACATGAAAACGCCATATAATAAACATAAGTTAAATCCTGAGGACATTATTATGAAAAACATTCTCAAATAAATGACAGCTTGTCACTCCATGAGTTGTCAACATAACAAGAGCATTATCATTGTCAATCACGCCACAAGTCATGTGAGGTGAAGTTATTTTCTTTGACTGTAACGCAGATTATTGCCTCCAACGGTCCTTGACTGACATCTTGTGGTCAAATGAATAACCACAGATCCATCTGAAAAGCTTGTCCATTGAGACAGCTACACCCCCTCCCATATTAAAGGATATTGGTAGTTGTAGTAGTTGTCCAATATTTCTGTATATTGTAACTATATACTCAACACACTTCAGGTGGACTGCCATTGAGCAGAAATACTAGTTGTAGACAAGAGTAGTTTGATATTCTTGTTAGATTAGGCCTACCCGTGTTATCCTTGGTTGGTTTACTCTATAACATATAAATATTATCTTTCATGTTATCAGTTGAATACTTAACTAAACATTATGCTGATTTAGCCTAAATAAAATAATCTACCTTGCTGCAAGCTACTAAAACATTCTCAGTAGAAATCATTTAACAATTTTCCTTTTCCTGTTGACAATACAGCTTGCTCTCAATAATAAAGTGGTATGCCATTTTTATTCATCCCATGTTGTCAGTCACTGGTTCAATCCATCCTATATTTCATTTCCTGTTTGATTTTACCCATTGAAAAAAACCAGCAACTCACATCTGGATTCAATGCCTGTCAGAATGTGCCAGTAGGCCAATTCTCTCTACTAATCAATTAACACATTATACAATAAAATAGTATAAGTTGCCCCTCCACTGGAACACCCCCCCACCCCCGGAGCTGGGCCCGAAGTCATCCATACACGTTGACCCTCCCTTGACAGCAGGCCTGGCAGATGGTACTGTTTGAATCGTAAGATATGACCAAAGAGTGACAACATTGGTTCAATCAGCTTGTTTCAAAATGGTTTCTTTATTAATGAAATGCATCAAGAATAAAACTGGAAAACATCAGTAAAAAGGGAAAACCTAATGGGGGAAGTCTAAGTCATAGTGTAGTTTAGGACCATTTATACAGTTATAGTTTTGACGAAAGCAAACCTCACAATTTCCCCAGAAATGGTACCTTCTCTAGTTTATAGATAGATTAAATATTAGCCTAAGATAATGCTAATGTAAAGATGTATTTTATATTAAAGTATTACATTAGCATTAGCTTAGACATTAAAAGTTGAAGACTGATTGATGGGTTAATGTTATATTATTGGTTGAAATTGTTTGGTACAAGCTTGCATAAACATCCATAATTTTATGTTTCACAGGGGGGGGAATTATTTCGATATAATAATTCAAATAAATATATTTTTGACATATTAAATATCGGTACAATATGGTAGGGGAGGTGATCTAAAAGGGTTCAAAAACATTTAAGCTTCAGCTTGACTTAAAAGAAGATATTTCTTTATTGACTCTACTCTCTGTCAATGCTCTCTTGGGTTTCCACACTTGTTCCAGATTGATATCCTTGGATTAACCATGAGCTAACTTTCTGTTTAACTCTTTCCTTTTCTTCAGGATCAAGTTTAGAGGTGTCATCTGTTCACAAAAAATATGCCAGTAAAAATTTCAGTTTTTTCATGGATTCTCAAAAGTATAAAGTTTACCATAATTATTTACCATCATTTGCCAGTTGAACTTTACACTTGTATACGACAGCATATATCAACATATTTTGTCTTCGACTCCACTCTCTCTCAATTAGTTTCTTCCATTGGGGTTTAAGTACCGTCTCGCCAGACTCAAGTGATTCAACACTTTTAAAAGAATAAAATATAACGTTTAACCGGAAAAGAAAGATATGGAAGGACATGCAATTGATAAGAGAAACAGCAAAAGTAGACAGCAAGAGTAGAGTCCAATTATATCTCACTCAAAGATTCCTGTTTGTGTTTGACAAAAGGCCTTAAGGCTTTCTCCATTAATTCTGAGAATGTCTCCTTTCCTCCCCAAAAGGAATTGCCAGGCAAAGTTTCTATTTTCTCCTCCTGTTTGAAACTTCTGTGAAGTTTCCTTCCATGTTTACCACTCACTTTGGCTGGAATATCACCACAGACTACATTAAGCACACTGATTTTTGATTGAATGAATAACAAGCACTGAAAAACAATCGCAAACCTAGATAGCAAACCTAACTACAAAGCGATAAGTATCCATGGTCTTTAAAATAGAAGGACATACTGAAGGTGTGCTAACCCTAACTTTAAGTTTCCAACTTTCAAGTTGTTTCATATATATTGTCAAAATATTGTCATCGTAGAAACAAAATGTGTCATAAAATAAAGTGCGGACACAGGCCCATCCATATGCAACTGACTGGCCTCTAAAATCATTCATGGTGTTAAAAAGTGATACATGTCTTTACAAGAACATTTAAATTTAAATTCACTTACAATTCCTTCTGGACAACTGTGGAGCCCCTGTTCTCCACGGGGCTCTGTGTTTCTGTGTTTCTCTGCTGTGTTTCTCTGCTTGCCTCAAATGGACTGTTCCCTGAAACCATTTCTTCTATTGTTCTCACCTGCTCTGGGACATTATTTATGTCCTTCACATCTCTGTCAAAGATGTGATACCTGTTCCCACATGTTTCTATCAGCCACTGTAGAGCTTCCCCCTCACTCTCAATGTGATCCTCAAAGGTAAAGTCTCCCAACCACTTGCAATCAGAGAAGACCACTATAGTGTGGCTCTAAACCTCCTCTCCTAGCAGCTTCATGTTGTCTTGTAGAACCTTCTTCAGTTCTTCTGGGAAGGACGTATCTGCAGGGATCACCAGGAGGAAGGCATGGGGATATGGAGAGCACATGGACACACCTTCCAGGATCTCTGCCTTCACTGACTCTGATGTGAACTCTGCTCCAAGGAACGTCCACCATCCTGGTGTGTCGACAATGGTTGTCCTACGTTCCTCTACCTCTCCACAATATTTAACACTCTTTGTTGTGTGTCCTTCTTTTCCAAAGTCGTCCATGTTTAAGATGACGTTTCCGGATGCACTTTTTCCAGCCATGACCATCCTAACATTACAAGTCTGAGTTCTATTAAGGTGCGAAAAGAGAGAAAAGAGAAATGTTGGGTTAGGTTATGGAAGTCAAGTAAATTACGCCATTGGCTTGCTACATGAGTGAAAATGTATAACCTGAAAATAATTATGACTGACTAAAAAGTAACCTTCTTGTCTTTTAGGCTGCTTTTTTCCCTCTTGCACTCTTAGACGTCTTTCTGCTGCCTTCTCTTCCACTTCACTCCTTCTTTACAGTGCGACTCAGCAGTGCACTGTCAATTTCAAAAGGGCGGCCACTGTTTCCTGTAACCATCTCTTCCACCTTCCCGAACAACTGTTCGACCTGAAGGTCATTCTGACCACTGTTAAAAACATGATACCTGTTCGCACATTTCTTTAACAGCCACTGGAGGGCCTCCCCTTCACTCTCAATGTGCTGCTCAACTGTGTAGTTGTCCTGCCAGTCCAAATGAGTGAAAAGCACTAAAGTGTGATTCCACACGTTCTCTCCAAGTAGCTCCAAGTGCTGCTCTACTGATCTCCTGCATAGGTTGGTGAATGGCAGGTTAGCCTCAATCTGGATTATGAAAGCATGGGGTCCAGGTGGGCACTGAGTTACACTGAGCACAAGTTCATCTTTCACAAGGTTAGGTGTATCAGACAGAGAATACCCTCTCAGCCAGACAGGGGCTTTGTCCATTCAATTCCTTCACTTGACTCTCACACTTCTGAGTAAAATTATTTCAAGGCTCAAACACCTGTCTAAAATGCTGTTTGCCACAGTGTCGGACCCATATCTGTCAAGTCTAATGAGCACCATTCGCAACTCTGGGTGTCAGAGAGACATAAAAATTAAAGTGGGAAGAGCATGGTACAGGTCAAAGAAGGCTTTAACCCTTACACCAGTGGTTCCCAACCACTGATGTAAGGGTTAGTTTGATACTATGTTGCAACAAAACATTAATTTCAACCATATCAATTTCATGTATTTTATTGTGGCAGTCGGAGGCAGAATAACCAGGATGAGCCACAGATTAGTGCACTGTTGATGGATGATACTTTATCATGAGACAAATCCGAATTGTTTCTTGTGTCACAGTATTTCCATTAGCAGTATCACAGAGATTAGAACAAAGAAACCAGATACACACAACAATGCAACAAGGGAAAAAATAAAGGGAAATAAAGTGAAAAGTTCTTCAACATCGAATCAGTGTGACCCATCACATGCAATGTGATGGGTCAGATGACTGAGCGGTTACGAAAGTGGGCTATTAATCCGAAGGTTCCTGGTTCGATTCCTGGCCGTGCAAAAATGACGTGTCCTTGGGCAAGGCACTTCACCGTACTTGACTCGGGGGAATGTCCCTGTAGTTACTGTAAGTCGCTCTGGATAAGAGTGTCGACTAAATGTACACATCGAAACATTTTACAAGATGGCTATGATCTAAAGTCATTACTAATTACATATGGTTAATTCAGGAATTTCCATAAATATGTTAAAAAACCTTAAAAACAAAAAACAAATAGTTTTTTTTAACCTTCATTTAACCAGTCAATTGAGAATCTCTGCATTTTCACTGTTTTAGGGTTCAGAGTAAAAAAGTAGATTAAAAAGTGTTATCCTATTGTACTGACTTTGTTCACAAGTTTCTTCTACTCTGAAGCGATCACCAGTTTCTTTGAGACACATCTAGAAAATCGAATAAAAATACATGATCAACAGGTTTGATTCATTTAATATTGTGTCATGCTTAACTCCAGCGTAGTGTTGGGGTCTTTCAGGCCATCCTGCTGTCCTGCCTCCCAGGGCAGCAAGGAGGAGTGGGAAGCCACATTAGCTTAAGCTAATGACCAAGTGCAAGTGCTCACCCATTTCATAAACCAGGAACATGGGCAGGAGAGCAATCTGTTCTGCATGTTGGGTTATTTGCAGAAGAAACCCACGTGAGCACAGGGAGAATATGCAAACTCCACACAGAATGGCCCTTGATTACCAAACACCGACCCATTCACGAATCAAACCCAGGATCTTTGCTGTGGCAGTGCAAGGCACACTATCATCAAGCACAACAAATTTAAAAACAATGGAACAAAACTACTGTTACTAATTTATTCATCTTAATATTTCTCAGTAATTTTTCTGGACGTACCATTTTGAGAGGCTCTCCTTTTCAGCCATAATTAAAGCAAACATGATTTACCACTTCTCTTGCTAAATGTATTTAATCATTCAATATATAATAACTAACAGTTACATCAAGTTGTTCCGTAGCATTTTTTTTCCATCCATCCTCGTACCATTTCTGAAGACAAAATAAATGCCACCACATCACAGAGATATGTAACATAATATAATCTTCAGATATGGTAAGAGATCGTTATTTGTGCTAGCACAAATAACTCAACAAACTTGGGACTCAACACTCCCTCAGAAAGGCAAATCGCTGCAAAATACAATGTTTTAGTTTAAAGTGTGCCATTTCATGATATGTATGGTACCGTTGCAGATCCAATGAAAGGATACACCAGTAGGTGGCAGTAGAACCTTATGGAGAGATGATTCGGCTCAAAAATTGTTTTATCATTTTGGGGACAGTAGAAAAATAAGTCTATTGTTAAAGGTGTAGAAAAGTCAAGCTGTATGCAATAAGCAGCATTTTCTAAATCATTCTCTTCATCCTTACCACTCTTTAATAAAATTATTGTGTTCTTCATTTACCTTTTTTTGAATACTTTCTAATATTGTGTAACATGCTTCATTGAATGGGCAGAAGCGAACCCAGATAGCATGAGGTGCTCCCATCTCTACTCAGACAGAACTAGAATCTTAACTTTCAATAATGCTCAAATAACTACAAGAGCTAATACAATTATTAATATAGATATTGATGGCCATCAAAGTGGATATCAATTTATTAGCGGTGTTCAGACAGTTTAAGATAATAATTTAGCGTTCATTACAAGAAATCCTTTTAATGGGGCAACCTGCATTGAGGTTAAGATTTTTTTCCTAATTTAGGGTAGTGTGTCAATGTGTGACACCAAAAACGTTTTCATACAGAATCTTATGGTCCAAGTAGGGGAACTAAAGGGTAGCCTAATGTTGTTCATACTTTAGCCAACAAGTGACACCATCACATGTGCATGTACTGTACTTAGAAAATGCACAGAAGTTTACTATATGATCTGAAAGGGCCATAAACAGTCATGACTGCATTAGAGACTATCTGGATCAAGGAAGCCAAAGTTCAATTCAGTAACTCCCAAACTCTGATTGCCACCAAGGCTCTGCTTCTGGGGTTGTGTGATGACCAGAAAGCACTGCTTTAGTAAAGTGGGAAAAACTTAATGAAAATGAGATGTTAGGATAGTTAAAAAAACAGAGTCAGTAATTGGTTGGAGTCACTAACATAAAAACAAAACTAGCGTTAACTGGTAAAGCCCTGGAAGCACTAATCACATTGGAAACAGAGAAGCAATATTACATCTCAACTGTCGCGCCAAATAGAAAAGAATGGATAAATGTAAGCAAGCTGACTTGAGCTTTAGTAAACAGCTGGAAGGGGTTAATACCATATTGCACCTACTGACTTTTTGAGATGTATGTAGTTCTGGGAGGAAGGGGCTAGAATATGTTTCCGGTCAAGGTTGAATTGAGTTTGTTACAAGAGTAGATAATTGCTTGCACATGTGGACTGGTATATTGTTTGTAACCAAGTTAGCAGCTAAGCATGCCTAGTCTTCAGGGATCATTCTCAGTTCTTTGTTACTGTCCTTTTCTCCTCCATCTTCAGCACTGGTTCACCAGACATACTGAACAAAACAGCTCTATGATAGGTCTCACATGACCCAACTGTGGAGACAGCCAAGGAAGGAGAGTACTGTAGCAATAAGACAAAATTGATTTAAAGATCCAAAGTGGGTTTTATACAGTTTTGTGGTATCTTTATATATAATATATATAGCACGTATCCACACACACTTCACTTCATTGGGCCAGTTTCCTTTAAAGTTAGTTTGTGAGATTGTAGACAAATACCACGCAATGTAGTCTGCATGGTAGACGTACATCACATCATAACCGCGTTTAGATTTTGTCAGGATGAATGAAGACAAGGTTTCACGGTTGTTGTCGTTTTGTTTTTTTTCAATTTATTGGAGGCAGAAGGTAAGTCACACATGACTTACTTCCCCCGGGCCAGGCCATCGTTCTCTATCTAAAAGTACTTTCAGTTCCTTCTCAAAGCAAGAGCTACATCCATGTTAGAATCAGTTTAAAAAACATCAACAAAACAATTGAAATCAAAATGTACAACATAAACTGGATTTGTGTGTGTGTATAAATATATATATATACACAAATACACACACACAAAATGTTTGCTCTTTTTTTTTTTTACATATTGTAAGTTTTTGTTTTGTTTAAATACATAGATAGATAAACGCTACACTTTTAGGCACTTGTAAATAGTTTTGGCGTGAGTACAACATATATTTTTGCCCTGGACAGACAGAAGAAAGCTTTTCCTTTAATGTGTTTGATGATTATTACAGGTTGAAGACTAGCACAACACTTCTCAACCAATTGGTATGGACTACAGCCCTGTCTGAACAAAACCATTTTCAAATCTAAGTGTCTAAGGTTTAGGAGCCCTTTAAAGACAAAGGTAGCATTTCTGGAGTGGAAAAAGGGAGTGATAAAACTCGAACATCATACAGACAGAATGTACAAAAGAAAACAACATATCATTTGAAGTAAAAGCTTGGTAAAATTACATTTTCCCACTCATTGTTTTCACAAAACGGTACTCAGCGTGAGTACACTTTATGCTATGTCTGGTATTTTATAACATTGATTTAGAGTTGGAAAGACTGTGTAAACGTAATGTTGTACCATTGTTGCATCCCCCACAGAACAACACGTAAAGCACTTGTTATTTTGTAGTGTTGTGCTTTTCAGCAGAGACACAGGATTGGACAGCTGCACTGTCACTCAGGAGTGTCACTCAGGAGACAGTGGATGTGGGTGGAGCAAAGAAGAGTGAAGTGGGTGTGTCTAAAAATAGAACTGATTGTACATTGCAGATAGGCTGGAATCTTTATTCCCCCAGTGAGCTCAATAGAAAACCGACTGTGTTTCATTTTAATCTACTGCATTAGAGAAATACTTTTAAATGTTGCAGTCCGGTTTCCAGCTTTGAGATGGTCAAAAAGAAAGATAAAACAACATATCTTATAACTTTACAGTTAGTACCTTTGGCCTTAAAAACTGAGATTTCCACCAGCATTTTACAGTTTGTGTGGCTTACACCTCAGTGATTTATCCGATCTTGTCAAATGTACAAACTGTAAAAAATCCCAATGTGAACCGGACAACTGAGTTTGATGTCACTCATTCAACATAAAAGCATCAAACCTAACCCCTTCAAATCCTCCATCTTCAAAATGGTTCTAAAATTGCAAAGGGCTTTCCAAAAACTGCTGTGTGGGCCGGTCGGTACAGTGGATCTATGCACTGCTTTGATACAATAAATCACCCCACATTAATATCACAGACCTAACATGATGGGACCATTGTGATTCAAAGGACCCCTCCCTAGTGTTAGATCAGGGCTGAGAAGGTATGGACAGTATTGAAGCATGGCCCTGGTCACTGTTTTTCTATCAATACCATATAGGTCCATGCCTGCTTGTATCCTCAGTGAACCCTTTCATAGCAAACTGTGCACTCTTTGGCTGGTGTTTCAATTCAGTGAGACAATCTAAATGGCATCTAAATGAATAACAAAAAGAAAGATTATCTTTGGATATTAATACATGAAACCTAGGTGGGTCATTTATTGAACTCTGAAGGTCGGCGTAGGCTGGTAACTGTGTTTTGGGCTGTTTGGATGGGCTGATTGTAGCTGTGTTTTCTGAGTGGATGATGATAATGCACTGGTGGGGAAGGCATCACAATGGCCTCGCAAGGCTCAGTGAAAATACACAGACACTGTGTATGCACGCACACACACGCACGCACACACGCACACACAATCATACCACTGTTTTAGTGTTAGGCTTTCATCCTAGATGTTCAGCTGGGTTTTAGTACTTGGGGCAGAGTGTCAGTTCTGAAGAGTTGAATGTGGAGGAAGAAGGATCTGAGCTAGCCGTAGCTTAACAACATAAAAAAAAAACTATACAGGCACCTCATCATCCAGATACACACAACAATGCAACAAGGGAAAAAATGATGATTCAAGTTCTTCGACACCGAATCAGTGTGTAAAGTATAAAGTACCTGCATATGTGATACATGACATTAGTTGGCTATAAAAAAGGCCCCCTGAAAAAGAGTGTTCTCTCAATGCAAACAGAGAAAGAGACAGCTATGTTGAGAGGGGAGGGAGAAAAAGAGAGGGAGGGAGACGGAAAGAGAGAACAGTACAGTACGGGATGAGCTTATCTTCAAGGCAAAGACTGTCCCAGCTTACTTCCATTGTCATTTTGGAATTTGTCGACAAAAAAACAAAAACAAAACCCTGACCGGATGAAAGAACACACTCCCTACGTTTTCCGGTGCACTCTGCCTACCTCCCTCCCTCCCCCCTGTGCTGGTGTTTGGTTGGGGGTGTATTTAGCGTTCAGGGGTGTTTTTCCCCGGCCAGACCGGGTCACCACGCGGCTTTGTGCCTGCCCCCGCAGCACCCGCACGCCAGTCCTGCCCTGTGGCACGCGTGCAGCGGTGGGTAGAGGCACAGGCACGGCGCCACCAGAGACAGCCCCAGCAGAGCCGCCCAGCGCGTGCCCAGGCGCCCCCCGCCGCCGTCGCCTCCGTCGCAGGAGCAGGGATCGGAGTAGTCCCCCTCGGGGTCCGACATGCAGTGGTACAGCAGGGTGTCCGCCAGCCACATGCAGCTGGCGCGCCGGATAAACGCCCGCACCGGGTCCGGGGCGTCATGGCACCCGCCTCGCCTGTTGTCCGTGCGGAAGAACGTCTCTCCGCAGTACTCGCAGTGGGCGCGTTCCGCCCCGTTGCCTATCCGGCCCTTGTCGCCGTTATTGGAGGAGGAGCCCGGAAGCAGGGGACGCGGCTGGCTGGAGACCACAGAGCCGAAGCCGTGACCGACGTCGAGGTGGCCCTTACCGGCAAAGGGTCCGAGGGCGGGGTCCGAGTCTGAGTTTATCAGGGCGGCGGGCGCCAGGGGGTAATTATAGTCGTGTTTGTGAGTCTCGCTCTTGGCGAAGTCCACATAGGACTCCGTGTCGTCCGGGTGGATGAACTTGTCGCGCACGGTGGCGTGGCGGTAGTCCTCGTAGCCCGTGACCGTGGAGCGCTCGGCGAGGCGGCCCGGGCGGGACTCGGACACGTGGCCCCAGGAGCACTCGCGGGGGTTGATGCGGACGATCTCCTCGTCTTCCTGGAAGGTGACGTGACGAGGGACCCGGGACAGTGACTGTGAGGGAGGAGGAAGATAATGGGACACACACAGGGATCCGGTTTCAACCCTAAGTACTGACTCTGAGAACGTGTGCTCTTCACGTTCGACATACGCATGCTGCCTTCCACTGCACTGTCATCCCACGACATACCTGATCCTGGAAGTAGTGGTCAGGTGAGAACCTGTAGGGGTCGTGGAGGTCGTGGCGATGTCCCAAGACGAAGTTGTGGCGGTGGGGGAGAGGGGAGGAGTCCAGCAGCTGCATTGACGTGTCCAGCCTCTGAGAGGAGTTTGAGGAGCTGTCTGTGGTGTTCTGATTGGGCAAACAGAAACAGGAAGCGTCAAGACTATGCTCTGACTGGATACACTGAGGCGTTAATGCCAGATTCAAAATGATAGTCTTTAAAGACCGGAAACGCGGGAAGAGAGGAATCTGCTAAAATAATCAATCTGGTGAAATCTGGTGTGAGTGCAGTAACAGTATCGCTGTGTTTCACTTCTGCCAATCTTTCCCTCTCTTATCCTATTTCTCCATCCATTCACCACACTCTTGCTCTGCCTTGCTCTTTGCTGCATGTGCTCTCTCCATCAACACCCCCCCCCACACACACACACGCTCTTCCCCACTCTCCCCCACTCCTCTCCTCTCTCCCCAGCTCTTCCTCCTCTCTAGATCCTCTTGTAGCCAGCATGCTGTATCCTGTCCCCTTTCCTCCCAGGGCTTGGCTCCAAGGTAAACCTTGGCCAGACACTAAACACACCCGCCGCCCTTGCAGCAGTGCTAAGACAGATATTTTAGACAGGCAAAGGCAGGGGGGGACCATCTCTGGGGGGGGGGGGGGGGGGCTCACAGAGAGAGTACCGGACGACAGGCTGGACATGGCTCTTCCTTTCCGCTGCTGCAGCACGCTGCCTGGCTACAGTGTGTGTGTGGCTGTGTGTGTGGCAAGTTGATTTCTCCATGCTGTGGTCTGTGGGGTTCATTGACAGATTTCTGTGCGAGTGTTTCCCCTGGTGTGTCTGCACGCTACGGACAACGTCGGAATCAGGCGCAGTGTGTGTGTCCTCCCTGTGGCCGGCGTTAAGCTAGCCACACATAGTTATGTGGTGTGTTTCCCTCGACTTTCTTAAAAAGCCCTCGGAGTGGCAGGCTAAAAATAACACAATGCAGGCTGCGCTCCAAGCCCCGCCTCCCTGGAGGATACACGGGAGCCAATGGCAGCATGTCGGTCGGCGCTCTCTGACAGCCCTGTTCAATCGTGGCCCAGCCTGGCCTGAGTCAGAGATGACTCAAAACCCAGATCCTTACATTATGTATATATATATTTTTTTAAATCTTGGTTTGGATTGAGGGGTTTGGTTGGTGGGGTGTGTAAAGAGACAAGGTGGAAGGGAGAGAAGTTGTTGAGGGGTAGAAAAGGTGAGAAATGAGAAGGGATGAAAGGGAAACACAGTGTGTGAGAGAGAAGAAGGATACAGGAGCAGACATGCACAGGAACAGGAAGAAAAAGGATCGTTCTCTCTCTCCCCGTACCCACAAACACAAGTCCTGGGTTATCCACTATATAGTCCCCTTCAAAACAACTGCACCACACCAAACTGTGTGCTTCGTATGAGATTACTATCCCTCTCTGAACTGTCAAAGTCGCTGCGTCATGTAATACTGACAGTATTAAGGAGGTGAAGGAGGACCTCTCCCTCGCCCCTCTCAGACGTCCCCCCCCTCATCTAGCCTGTCTCTCTCTCTCTCTCGCCACTGTGCCAGAACTCCAAAGTGCTCCTGTTGGCCCAGCCCCCTAACAGACAGTTAAAGTCAAAGACGAGCCACGCGGTACTTCCTCTCGTAAATCACCCGGCCAGTAAGCTGGGGAGCAGCTGCCAACGCTAGTTTGGAGCTTGCATTAGTTCCAACCAGGGAAGGGGGGATGGGAGGGGGAGGGGGGGGGGGGGGTTGGTTGGTTATGGTGGGGGAGGGGCGACTCAGGAAGTGACCCTGTGACCCTGCCTGCCGCTCTCCGTGTCAGGTTACTGGGAGAGGGTGGGGGGGGGATGGGGGGAGTCTATGCATCTGACAGAGAGTCGGAGGGCAAACAGCATCGGTTTGCATGCATGCCTGTGTATGTATTCACGCATGTATGCACAGCGCACATGCTGCTATTGTAACACTGCCCATTTGAGCGAGCTTCTATACACAAGGACTTCACATCAGGTGATTCCTAAATTCATACCTTTGTCATCTGGGCAATTTATTGAGAAATAGGCCAGGAGAGGAAATAACATTTTAAGAGTAAATGATTTCATAAAAGTTCATACACTTTAAAAGCCACTGTATAAAAGGGAGGACTAGTATGTCGGTAACAAGATGAGATGAGAAAATGAGCTTCAGGTTGATGTGCGATTGTTTTAGACAGAACAAATTGGTGCATACCGTGAATACATCATCATCGCCCAGTTCAGCTTCATTTTGGAGCGTTGAAGAGGTTGTTGAGCCTAAATAGTGCAAGAAAATAAATAAAAATTAACAGGCCATATTTAGGCACATTCAACACACAACACATTACACAGCATGTACTTGACCACAGTGTGGTGATGACTCACCAGTACCACAATTGCCTATTTCTGGGGAACCATTTGGTTTACGTTAGACTTACTTATCACCAAAGTAAATTCCTTGTTTGTGTGCACTTACTTTGTAATTAAACTTTAAAAACACCAGAGTCTGGCGTTAAACTATAATTAAATGACACCCAACAATGGACATCATACACGTCTGAATAAATCTTAAAAGCTTAAAATGTCCTGCGTCCAGGTCTCCAGGTTGTTTCACAGACTGGGTCGTCCCTTTCAAGTTAGTTTGAGCAGGATTAAGCAGAGGCATAGAACAGGGCCGTGCAGCAGGGTTGAATGTTTGATGTGGACCTCACAGGAAAGGCTTTTCTAGATAGCTCTACAAGCATATGAAGGTTGTGGTGCAACATACATTTTTCCACATATCAGCTTCACAAAAAGAGTGTATGCATCGGAGTTTTCTATAGGAGTGCCTTGATCGCTGTGTTGTGTTGCCAAAAACATTTCTGAAATATACCCCTAGATGGTGTGGTTACATCTGACTGGCTTCTTGACAGGTTTGTAGTCATAGTATAACAAAATCCTGTCATTGCTTACATCTCAGTTTCAATCCTATTTCAAACTCCAGCACGCACATACTGCCGAAGTTGAGTGGAATTTCAATTTAAAAAAATAAAGTTGCTGATATGGGAAGTTGTCAGTTAATTTTGGAACCGGTAATCTATTTAAGATGTCCAAAGCCAAAACTAGATAAGAACCATGGTCTACATAGCTGTCCCACACTATTCTAGGCTGGAACTTCAGAACTTCTCTATTTAAACAATAAGTCTTAGAATTAAAATGTTTTATTTATTGAACAGAAATATGACAAATCAAGTATTTTTGCCATTAAGGAATCTGCATGTGACTGGAATGCTGAACTGATAAGCAAGCATAATAAAATAAAAAATCATTGTATAAGCTTTTGATGCTTATAGGTCCTGAAGTAAAAATTTCCTGGAAGTGTTATGTCAATCATGCATGCTTCCACCTTGCCATCTAACGCCAGGTGGGCTGTCCCCACAGGGAGCGTACCTTCTGCAAGGTCCTCTATGGCTTTGCGTACACCCCGGTCAAAGGCACGGGCATCGGCTGGACTCTGAAAAGACAGGCCGCACCTCCTGTCCTCCACCTTCCAATGGTGGAAGGTGGGCGTGGCCGTAGTGTAGACCAGATCTTTCCTCAGGGGACACTCCAGTATCACCTGTCCAAGACAAGCGGCCATGTCAATCATAAGAGACACTTTAGTTATCGACAGTTGTATGAAAGCTAGTGTCAATGCACAAGTAATGGTTGATCTGATCGGGGAACTGGGGGGTATTCCAGGTAGCGGGTTAAGTGAAAACTCTGAGTTGGTTAACCCTGAAAAGTGGCATACTTCGGGTTTCCCGTTCCAGAAAGAGAGGTAACGAAACCTTTTGGTAAGTTTCCATGGTAACTTACTCCGTGAAACTAACCTGTTCGCTAGCAGGTTTTCCATGCCAAACTCTGTGTTTCTACCTATCCCCTCCCACTTTCTGAGCCTGATAGCATTGGCAGACATGGGATCCTTTCTTGGTTCAGCCGACCGATCTCGAACCAAATTGAATTAGCTTAGTTATACGCCGGGAGAGGATTTTAAGACTGCGATTGGATGTGCTTTCATTCCCTGATAAATACATAGGTTAAGTTTACCGTTTACCGTCACAATCTGTGATTTATTTTAGCAACAGTTTCAGCCCTTAGGCCTACATCGCTAATGTTACTCACCGTGGACATGCACTCAGGACTGACCAAATGCTTTTTGGCACTGAAATAAAGACAAATAATTGAAATTGTATTTCGTCTTCTTCATTGCCTACAAATATAAATCTAACAATGACTATGTTTATCGGCTATTGTTCCTATAATTTACATGATTCACCTGTGACCATGTACCGTCCTGTAACTGGTGTTTCTGCAAATCTATTTCAAGATTGTAGGGGATCAATATTGACCAAACAACCGAAATTCCCCTATGGTTTGAAGGAAGATGGGAAACTGAACAGTGTATTTACATGAACCAATAATGCCAATACCAATGGAATTACAGTTATTTGACTCTATGGGTTAAATCTGAGCAAGAATGGTCAAAGTAAGGTTAAATAATATAATCATTTAATCAAATTGCAAATGAATGAAATCAATGAAGGTTAACTCTTACCTACTCTACCATGATTATTGTAAACCAGAGATAGAAAGCAAAAGGTGAGGAAGAAGGAGTAGGACAAGCCAGAGCTGAGGAGAAGGTCTCAGGAGATCAAGAATCCACAGATGCTTCACAATTCCTTTTATACCCAAGAACAACTAATCACACCACAATCTTGACCCTTACTTATCAACATGACTAGCAATGCTACAGTAAGTTACACAATGATGTGTGAGAGCCATCAAGTTGAGACTCCATCCAGTAACTCCATATTTTACCATATGAGAGGTGGGGGCAGGTTGATAGCCTTACAAGATCAGCCTGTATTCTTCTGCCCTAAGTACACCATCTCTTGGTCAAAATAGAAATTCAACAATTAATATTCATATAGGCTATTTTTCCTATAACTAACATCACCTGTGACCATGCATCCTCCTGTAACTGGTATTCCAGTCAATCTTTTTCAAGATTAGCCTTTATTCTTCTACCCTATGAAGGCTTATACCATCTCTTGGTCAGTTTTTGGCACTTTCTCCATGAGGTGCAGTTTGTGCAACTCATTTACTTGTAACTGGGAATGCATGAGATTGCATTACATTTCACAGTTCCACATGCAGAATTCACCTGCCATTAAATGAAAATCTCACTGTATACTGCATCCATGCTCTGTTCAACAGGAGCAGAATGTGCAAATCGTTTTTTATATTCATTATTCTCATAATGTCAGTGTAACTGACAATTCCACACAAGCCTGTAAATAAAAGTACATGGGGAGAAAACTACCAGTAGCTACCATACATAATTCTCTGCATCCATTTCTGCGGCAGCAGTCAATGTCTCTTCGTCATCTTCATCATCATCCTCATCCTTTGATGAAAAGCATTCTGTTGGGGGAAACTGCTACTAGAAGTTGAAATAGGCACCAATTGATATTTACTTTGTATCATGTCGAGTGTGATTAAAACTAAGGTGACGTCGAGGCTACAATCACAAGCGTATAGCCTAAGCAAAATATGTCTTTCCTGTTCGTAGTATGTTTTTATATTTATTATAAATATTGAACATGCTATTTTATTAAGTCCACCACTTTTTCTCCTGTAATATTAACGGACAGTGGGGTTAAATGTTCAATGTAAGGACTGGCTATTATGCATTGAGTTGGCAGTTTGTCTCCCACGGCAATTGTATACGCTGCTACAGCCGTGTTGCTTTTTTTCCGGAATATGTGCTCAGATTGACCATAAACAAGAAATAAAACTTATATCTGTGTGGTGAAGTAGGACAACGTTTTTTGTTGCCGGGTGCCATGGTGGATCCTAGTATCGGAGCTCCATAGTTTTAATAGTTCTCATGCCCGCGCTTAACTCAGAGTTGACGTAGTCCGAGTTGAGTTAACAAGTTCAAATCAGCTTTTCTCGAACCGAGTTTTCGGAGTTTCCCATTTTAGAGTAACTCAACTCAGAGTTTACATTTACATTTAGCAGACGCTCTTATCCAGAGCGACTTACAGTAAGTACAGGGACATTCTCCCCGAGGCAAGTAGGGTGAAGTGCCTTGCCCAAGGACACAACGTCATTTGGTTGGCATAGCCAGGAATCGAACTAGCAACCTTCTTATTACTGGCCCGCTTCCCTAACCACTCAGCCATCTGACTCCCTAGAGTTCAGGGTTAGGCTCAGAGTTTGTTAAACCCGCTACCTGGAAAACCCCCTGGTTTCGCTGGGTGAATCAGTCAGTCAGTCTGTTTGTTTGGGTGGTGTGGCTCCAGAATGTCTTCACGTGTGGTCGTCTGCGTCTACGGTGCTGGCCTTAAGCATATCGCCTCGCTCACCTGTTTGTCCCGCTCTCCGTGGATGAGGAAGTGGTTTCGGCTGGCACGGGGGAGGGGCAAGGGGAGGGCGGGGGACAGCTCCTGGGGAAAGACCCTGCACACGCCGACCCTGCAGAGAGCCCCCCCGTCCTGGGCCAGCCAGCCCCCGCTCGAGTCGTCTCGCGTCATCAACACTGCTTTCACACGCACGATGTAGCTGTCACTGGAGAGGGGCGGGAGGAAAGGCACGACTGTTAGCGTCAGTGTAATGGGCAGCTGCTACTGCTACTACTACTACATGCCTCCATTGACATTGATGGCCATCAGTCCTTCTTGGGTAAATGATAAGTTGTTCTGGGTTTCCAGCTCCTAGTAATGGCAGGTTAACAGGAAACAACCATTGGCCAGATATTGGACTAGTACCCATGTGCGAGTGAGGTTCCATGGGGGAGAGGTTGGCAGAGATGGACAGATGGGTGAAAGAGAAAGACGGAGAGCTAGGGAGAGACTGGGAGGACAGCGCTGGCGGATGGTTTACTCTCAACATTCACTTGACTTTGCTATGCAAACAGCCCACTTGGCACACCCCGCTTCCTCTGTAGTGCTTACTAAGCCAGAAACCAGCCATATATGGCAACCCAAGCCTCTGTTCAATAACAGTACTAGAGAGGGCCAGTGTGTGTCTGATTTTTGAGTGTGATTTGGCTCCATCCCCTAGACCCCGACTCGCAGGGCGGGAATAGAAACAGGCCAAAATCCATGAGACCCTACTGTAATGTCAATCTCATCCAATTTCCCCTCTTCTCTCACACACACACCCACACGCACACACACGCACACACACACAAACACATTGTTCTCGCACAAACACACAGGAGATCCATGAGAACAACACCTAACACCTTCACCCCCACCTACATAAAAATAGGGTGAATGACGAAATGGAGTAATGGAAATGAATATGTGCATCTCCATGCAGACCTTCATGTGCAATTCTGGAATTTGGGGGGGGGGGGGGGGGCGAAAGTGCTAAGGTTTTTGTTGGATACTGTGTGTTACCTACTCCTTCAGATCCCCATGGTGATGGAACACGGAGTTTGCTAGTCTTATGGCCTTAGCACTGTGACAGAATGTTTGCAGGCGTCTCAAGTCACGACTCCGGTCTGATCCTCACTTTGGTAAGGTGGGAGGTGTTGCATGCGGATGGTGACACACACAAACACACACACAAAGCACACACACCGAGCCAAATACAAACACACGGAGGGGAGAATATTATCCTCAACAACAGCATGCACATAGGGTAGAGTCTGTGTACGTGCTCAGGACTGATGACTAACTGAACAGACTAGAGGCCTATCCCCACAAGAGTTTAGTCTATCTGATTACATCAGAGGATACAACGCTGAACAATACACCAGCGGACCACGAGTCAATACAGCCTAACACAATACAACACAATACATTCTCAAGAATGATCATGAGTGCCTCCACCCTCCCCATGGCACGATGACTAGGGGCACAAACCATGAATGATCTCTGACAATAACAGGATGCAGTTTGTTTGCATATTACAGCGGCATGGCAATTGACAGTGAGTGTGAGAGCGAGTGTGTTTGTGCGTGGTTGGGTGAGTAAGAGAAGTGTTATATAATTACTTTTGAGACAGGGATTTGATAGCAAGCACCCCCACACACACACACACACACACAAGTGGAAGAACAGGTTCACCTCCTCCCACCTACACACATTCACAAGCTTGAGGAAAAACAGAGAGACTGACGTGTAAACTCAAATTGTCCAAATGCATTTCATGTCAGTCGCAGTGAGGAGATTGAGATACACACACTAACACACCCCTCTGCCAGGGCCAAACTCCAACAGACACTTATATAACATAGCCTGCAGGTGACAACTGCCCCTGGTGGGGGAGGCACCAGGCAGTCTTGTACTATTACTGGCTTCTTTTTGCAGGGAGAGTTGTGAAAACAGAAATGTCTCGCAGGCAACATCCATAGACATCACGACACATTCTCTATGTTGCTTGAACAAAATGTGGCCCCACATGACCCAACTGTCTTGTTCTCAGGCTACACCGCAGCTCCTTATTAAGAACATGTTTGAAAGTACGGTAGACCAACCGACCTAGCTACAGGGCTGGAACAGGTGCGATGCCTGCATTGGTAGGGTTGGCGTTGTGCGCGTGGGTAATCATGACGATTTCCTTTCTTTCAAGGCTTTTCACAAACCCTAACTCACCACACAGCATACTTTCCACTCTCAACTTGAACAAAGACACTTTGGAGCAGCAAAGTCAATTCTAAACAAAGAAACTTGCGTGGCTGAATTCAAATCTGTTATCTTAGTGCCTTTCCGGTATCAAACTTCACTAGGCTTTGCAGGTGCTTTAGGTTTGTTTTTATATTGGTCTGAAAGGCTGGGTAATTAGTAACGACCCTTCCATATTGCGTCATGTTCCATTCATTTCAAGGTATTCATGAAGATTCTTTTTTCGTTAAAACCATGTTAGACCTACACAACTGTTATGGAGCTTTTCACCAACAGTGGTTAACATTAGTAGTCCTAACGACCCCACTGAGAACACAGTCAAAGGTGAGGCAACTCCTTACACAAGCAACGTGCCCCGCATTTTTAGGTCACCCCCAAAAATACTTGACTCCAGCCTGTCTACTAACACTACTACACGAACTAACTAGAGGTAGAGGGGGAAGAGGGGAGAAGTTATCAGGCTTGGAATCCAGCCTATTTGTGATAATAAGGGCAGTATAGGGGACAGACCAACCGTGGGTGATAAGAGCTGACTCACTTCCTCTGATAAGGGCCACTCCGCCCCAACCCACCCATAAACCACAGGAGTTGTCTATGGATATGAAATTGCCATGTCAGATGCTACTAAGCCATTTGTCATTTGGCTTGAGACATAGTAGAGATGGTTATAGCTACAGATTAACAGTGCATCAAACACACACTCAGATCATTGGTGGAGCTAGGGACTGTCCTACCTCCAGCTCTTGTATCTAGCACCATGAAATAGTCAGTAGCTCCAATTATAATTGACAGGGAGTTAGAGGAGAGCGAGACAGACAGACAGAAAGAATGAGGGAGGGAATGAGACGGAGAGATGGGGACAGAAAAAGAATAAAGAGAGTGAAAGAGAAAGAGAGAGCAAGATGAATAGTCGTTAGGTTGGGGGGTGGAAAAGGAAAGTTCATTCAGGACTATTGACAGTTTAGGCCCCAGAGGGAAAGTTATTTATTGGCCACCCTCTGTCCAGGCAGCTCTGTGTGTGTGTGTGTGATAGTTAACATCACAGAGGTAAACAAAGGTCACCCCACAGGACGTTACTAACCAACTAGTCAGTGTAAAAACAATTGTTTCCCTATTCTGTTCACCACAGCCAACTGTAGAGCCAGGAGAAACCTCCTCCAATGTACATGATGGCTCCTGTGTTTTCTACACAGTAGCCTGCATAAAAAAGCAGACTGTTTAGTAACACAGTTCCAAAAATACTTGTATTAAAGAGCTGCCTTGACAGAGAACTAAGTATAGTTGACTTCACAATCTACTGCAGACATTTGGCTAGCTTTGGGCTGACATGCCAGATATTAAATCCCAACTCACTGGTTATCAGACCATGAATGCTATAGGCTTTTCAAGGGTTCACCTGCCAGGTTCATGTTTACACAAACCACAGACTCAGGTCAGTTTTCACTCCTAGAGAAACAGGCCAAACTTGAGATGAGCACTGGAGGCCATTACTATTTTCAATGTATTTGCCATATTTTGTATTTATTTTTGATAACTCAATGTCTTAGGCAATGACTTTGTAGGCGCTGAGAAACACACACCATCACAGTTCGCATCCCACTCGTTTGCACTCTCACAAATAGACTCTCACCCTGGCCTACCCGACCATTTTGAATACCAGGCTTGTTCCAGACTTGGTCATCCGGCCTAGTCTGCTGATAAGATAGCCTTCCTCAGAAAACAGCCGACTATCCGAGGCTGTTGTTTAGCGTCTTAGATGATATGAATGATATAAATGCTTTAAAAAGCAACCAGTGAAAAGGTGCCCTGGCTGTGAATAACTTCCCCATGGTGGGGGTGGGGGGGGGTGGTGGGGGGGGGTGGGGGGGGGGCTAAACACAACCTGATGGGTGCTAACTCTCGAACTTAGTGGTCTGGAAATTCATTCAACTGACACACTTACTACATTTATGACTTTTTCTAAGAACAGGTTTTCTACCCTAGCCTTATTGGTAACATTTGAGGCAGGTCATTCTAAATCGGTTGCATGTTCATCTGGTAGGCCAACTCAATCAAAAACCTGTTTATATGCCTACCGAAGTTTATAGAAGGTTGGTATTAGAAGATATTGCCTCCCCTGACCCAAAACATACGTCAACTTCACTTTCTGGATTGAAATGGAACTCACATGGATTGTCTCCTGTCAGTGAAAGCCATTAAATGTTTGTACAGTGGGTGTGAAATACAGCTGTTAACAATAATATGTATTCCAAGTGTGCGCAGAGATCTAGGTTGATTCAATCAACATTTTGCTGCTTGGTGTTGCCTAACCTACTCTGACCTCTGCTTAATGTCACTGAACATCACGGTCTAAAACTGATAGTACAGAGCACATGGTTCAATAGGAGACCATGCTACAAAAAAAATCAATTCCACTTCCAGTGTGTGTGTGTGTGTGTGTGTGTGTGTGTGTGTGTGTGTGTGTGTGTGTGTGTGTGTGAGTGTGTGTGAGAGAGACAAGAGATTCAGCTGATCCTACTGTTTGGCAAACACAACAACACAGAGGGTGATTGTTACAAACTTCCAAGAACCATACGACATATTCAGATGTATGTTTTCACAAGAATTTGCAATACCCTCTCTTACATGCACACGCTTTGTATTCACGTCATCAACAATCTAGTGAATATAAGGTCACCGTTTCCCATTGAAATACTTTCAGAGGAATGATGTGCCCTCTTGACAAGGTAGCTGAGCGCAGTAGCCATGAATGGGAAGCGCTGAAGGTTACGGATTTTATGAATGAGCAGGCGTCATGCGACTACCGCGCAAACATCCTCTCCCTTGCCCTTCCGTTCTACCGACAACAATTTGCACTAGGCCTACTGGCATTCTCCCTGCACTCTGCAGAGTAGCCTATGCGTGAGCCTATGACAGAAAAGCAAATGATTCAATCTATTATATTGCTTAAGATATTTGATGTTTGACAATACATTTGAAAATAGGAGAAATGTAAAAATATTTTTTAATTGGTTCAGATGACAATATCCTCACAATAGTAGCGAATACTATAGACGCCATATAGGCTAGGCTATTCTTGAGGGTCAGCGTAATTTAACCGTCTTTATTGAATCAATGTCGAGAATTGAATTTGTAAACTTTCGATAAATCACCAAATCTGTGTTTGAATGTATATTTCGATACTTTAAGGCTAGCTTTAGATGGAAGAATACCATTAAGCCTATATATGTAAATAAGGGAAGGCTAACATTAATCTACAAATTCTAAGCCTCCTTTGGATTTCAACCCGTCGTTCTCGATTGGCGTTTTTATGAATGAAGCGCGGTATGCAAATGAGGGTGATTCAGAAAAGAGATGGCGGATGGGGGATATCGGATATCACATATCCTGAAAGACTTCCCCCGCAGTCTGAAGCCAACATATTTAACTGGATTTCGCAGGTATCCATGCCAGTGTTCTTACTTATTCGAAAATCTTCTGCATTCTACGAAACGTGCACATCGTGATCGTATTTGGTAATGTAGGCTACATGTAGTTCGCCTGAGTTTTAAACTTCTGTAGGCCTGTTGTAAAGGCCTCGCTGCAAATCTCTTTAGAAAATGTTTCCGATCCACCCACGCTCATGCCTCGCTCCCCCTCTTTTCCCTTCTCCAGAATACAGAATCCGTAGGCTACAACAAGGCGGGGGAACTAAATCCCCCTTTATATCAGTTGTCATTCCATAAAACAATCTCAACCAAACCGTGCAAATGCATTATATAAAATAAGATCTGCCACCTCTAAAGATATGACTGTCTTATAGATCACATACCACAACTTCTAGAGATACCTTTCTGGAAGAAAAAACATTTTCATAGTGCTTACTCGTTTGGGTGTGTTTCCTCTATCATTTTCGCGTTTCACCGAAAATAATATCCCAAAGCGGGTGCATACTTTTTGTCCGTCATTTTTAGCACCTATCTCCTACATCCATTCAATTCCGCATATCTTTCCCCAGCCTTTGTGTGATTGTAGCTCTGCTTCAGTCTTCGCCTGGAATAGATGCCTCCTTTCTCTGCTGTTCTTCGCGAGCCAACCAGTTGCGTGTACAGAACACAGTGGCCTCGAAAGTTGATATTCCTGTGGTGGATATAGACAGGTTAAAATTCCATTCTGAAAGCCTAGATGATAAATTCTGTGACAGTCCAAGTTCCGTAGTGCTAAATGCGCGTTGCTGTTACCGAGGGGTGGCCCCGCTAGAGCCCCATCTCTCGCTACTCCATGTTGGATTGTGCGGGCAGCCTAGCAGCCCTTCACCACCGACTCCGGGGGAGGGAGAAGGGGAGAGCGCAGAACAGGGCGGAAGCGATGACGACATTCTCGTAACACATTTGGTTTTGTGAGTGGGCTGCAATGGCTAGCTGAATGCTTCTTTGGATAGAAAAGTGGCCCATACTGTATAAATCAAAGTCCGGACTTGTCACCTTTACTGTCACCGTCCGAGTGACTACATCCTTTTTACTAATTGAAGACCCCCGACCGACTGGCTTCTCCGTTTTTTCTTCTTCTTTTGTCTATACTTTTGTACGTATTCCATACTTTCGAACACGGTCAATCTATTTTTATGAGGACATTGTGAAGAATGCAAAAGCCATGGCAATAGTTTGAAATAGCTTATCCCCGAAACTATAAGCTGCTTGGCAAGCATTTAATTTTATTGTAGGCTAATTACAGTGTAGTTTACAACAGGCCAACAAACTTGAGGGGATAACTCAATAATCTAATTTAAATGACCCTCTAAACTCACAAAGGGCATTACTGTAACACCACTGGTTAAGTATGTCTGGTCGGCCACTTTGCAAATACAATCATTATAGATAGAGATATACTTATCATCTTTTGATCTGTAATGATTAGTGAAAGTCATGTGACTGTAGGCTACTCAGGTAGATGTTGTTGCAAAACGTATCGTAATTGATTGTTATAGATGAGCTAATTCCTTCTGAAAAATCTTGATAATCTTGAAGACATTCCTGTTTTTATTTTAGGTAGCCTAATAATAATAATTGCTGTATGCTGTATGCTCATGTCTTCTGCTCGGCACTGGCCTCCCATGAAAACAACAGAATTTAGAACAGACAAGCTTGATCATGCCGTTTATTCGAGACTCCCTCAAAATGACATTACACCGCCCTCTTGTGGTCATTTAATGTTACTACCACAACAGTGTTGTCGAACTGTCATTAATGGCATTTGGGATGAAGTAAAAGCTAATGGTATATTTCTTTTGATTTTCATTCACACTTTGGACTAAATATCATAATTTGTAATATATATATATTTTTTATAGTGTTGTTTTGACTAAATTGCTGTGAATATATCTGAGATGGATAAGAATGAATGATGAATGAATGGGGGTAACACATCAGATGCAGTGGAGGAACATGGGGGGGGGGGGGGGGGGGGGGGGTGAGGGTTGAACCCAGGCTCCCCTGAATTACATATTTGATCTCCCTGAGACATCTGATCAAAAATGATTGTTGATTGTTGTGTGGGTGCTTCAACTCCAGAATACAGAGGAGGCTGTTCATGCAGTTCTGATGTTACAGGGCCCTCTAGAGGCCAAAACGAAGGCTATACTCACCTCTTAATTAACCTTGGTCTAGGTAAATAAAGTGTGACGTGTGAATGAGTAGACATCAACAAGAGGAAAGTTTGTGTTTAGTAATGAAAAGTAATGGGATAAATGTATGTATATGTGCTCAATACAGTGTGAATATCAAGTATCTGTGTACTGTGTATTTTAACGTTAATTTAAAAGTTCAGTATACGACTGAGAGGTGACTTTGATTATGGTCAAACGTTGGTGACAATTACAAGGTAGTGGCCTCAGTCATTGATATGGCATACACTGTCCCCGATACACCTCATTTTCACAGGTCTAGCAGGAATTTTTGTTTTGCTTTTTAGATACTAGTCGTACTCAACAGGGGGAGACAAAGACTAGTTGAACTCTTCATCGGAGGACAACACACACAGTAACACAAAGAGGTCATAGAAATCACAGTTTATCTTTGAACTTTCTTAACATGAGGGTACATGGTTGTTTATAGTCAATTATCAAGGATAGAACATCTTTCGATCCTCTAAAATACAGGCCGTGGACAATTTTATGCCTCAAATGTGTGAGTGGTACAATGTAAAAACATTCAAAACCAAATGATCAGAATGAAATGGAATACTTGTAACAGCATATCATGTTTTTTCTAGTTATTGGTTTCACTTTAATCTGAGTTAGTTCAATCAAGATCTCCAACACCAACTTGTGCCCTGGAGGTGACAACACAAGAAGCCAATAAGGTTCCTCCAGGGTGATTTGTGAATCGATAAACATTGAATACATTTTATATTCAGGTTACATTATACCATGCAATACACTTGGTCAATCACTGTAGGTGCATGCTGCTATGTTTGCTGGTAAGGCACGGAAATGGGCTATACTCTAGCTATCTCTAAACCGTAACACAGCTGAACCATTCCTGTTTGTTCAAACCCTTGTTGGAGAACACTTTGAGAGGATTAAAGGGTGTTTCTGTCGCTCTTATCTAGTGTTTGAGCACTTGATCACAGAGGCGTGTCCTAATCTGAACATCGATGCAGCTCCATCAACACGCTCTCATGGAGCAACACGCCGACAGAGACACGCCGACAGAGACAGGCCGAGGAGACGCTCGCCAACCAGTTGAAGGGGCTATGTGCGCCGATCAGTTTTTCAAGGACCTTTTGTTCCTTGAGTTGTCTACTTTGATAGTTGAAGCCCAACGTCTAATCTCTTAACCTTCACATTGGATCACCTTTTGCTTCATGCTCGTGGACGGCGGCTGTGTTAAGGGCAATGTGGTGTGTGGCCTCTTCTCATTTCTTGTTTGGAGATCTGAGCGAGAGATTAAGTCAGCTTGGTCGATCACAAGAGAGGTTTGTTTACAGGACTGAGACTGAGATGATAAGCTGTTTATGTCAGACATGTCAGGAATAATTGCATGCTGTTGGGGTTTGTGGTCGAGTTGTTCTGTGTCATTTGTGTGTGTGTGTGTGTGACAATGTGTAATGCCCCCCCCCCCCGACTCTATCTGTTAGAAAACAAAGCTAGACCAAGTCCATTTGCTTATGAAGAGTAGATACAAAATTAGTTGGAAACATTGCTTTTGTAGGCCTTCCTGTCAATAGCTGTCACTTTAAAATAATATGAGAATGCTATGCCTGTATGTGTGCCCTTAAATCTTTTCAGCGGCTGACCAACATGCCCCACAACTGTCTTTGGGGTCTGCTGGTTCCTTGTCAGGGTCGTAGATCATACACGGATGAGTTTACTTGCGAGTGGCTAGTACACGGTGGTAACATTGAGGAGGGGTGTCGCGTTTGCTGCAGATTCTTGAGGAAATTGCTGTCATATGCAACGGCTGGAGGTGAAGCTGGCCCTGGTGGATAGAGACAGGGTCTGGTTCTTGGCAAATGGCAAAGTTAATTTGCCATTTGTAACAATTAGAGGTACATT
Source organism: Osmerus mordax (assembly GCF_038355195.1). Classification (NCBI taxonomy): domain Eukaryota; kingdom Metazoa; phylum Chordata; class Actinopteri; order Osmeriformes; family Osmeridae; genus Osmerus; species Osmerus mordax. Next base: position 13,538,975 of record NC_090054.1, on the reverse strand, counting down.
GGAATAATTTGGTCCTACTCCTCTTGCAATTTTCCCAGTGACCCATCCAAACCTTTAATACATAGGTTCTAATACTAAATGAGTTATTATTTGTGTCAACAATATATATAATCCAAATAACGAATTGAATAATAATCAACCTAACTAAGAGCAGCCTAAATGAAGAATAACAACCTAAATATATCTGTATCAGTACATGAAAGAATGTTTCTATGAGTACATGAGAGAGAGCTCAGGTTACAGTATGTTTGTACGTGCACGCACCACACTGTGTGTGTGTGATCTGTTTTTGTGTAGGTGTGTTTGTGAGTGCAAGTGCTGTTAGACGTCACACAGTCTGCAGCTTGTGCCTAGACGACACATGGCTATAAATCTAGCCGCTGTGGCAGTGGTGTGAGCGGAAGGCTGGAGTCTCCTCTCCTACAGGGGAACCTCCAGACTAAACACAGTTGACCCCAGTACTGACCTCAGGGTCACTCCCACTAGGGTAGCAACACGCAGACACACACACATATGCGCACACGCATCATCGTATTTTGTTAGAGATGCCTTGGATAGAAAAACTATATTGGGCAGAAGAGAGTCTCGCAACACAAAATAGTTTGACAATTATACTTATACTTCATAACTGCTTTGGTCCAATGGGACTTCAGTTCCCTGAGAACAAATAATTGTCTTTAACTGGGTGGAGATATGATAGTGGGTGTGCCCCACTCAGAACGCTAAATCAAAAGGCCATTTCTTTGTGAGTTTTAGCTCCAAGCGGAAATACTTCTTTATCTCTCTCTTTCTCTCCCCTTTTCATTTTCACCCCTCCTTCCTCACATTTTCGCTACAAAACTGTTGAAATTGGATGATAAAATACCTTTGCTTTAGCAGCCTGTCAGCTCTGAGGAGACGTGTGAAAAGGTAATACGTCCAGGTAATTTTTCCCTGGGAAAAACCCTCTTTTTCTCTGCGACACTGACCGTGGTGAATTCACACTCTCCTTTTTCCAACCGCCTCGAGTCAGAAAAGGAAAGGGAGAAACACAATAGTGTTATAACACATCATTAGAAACCTCTGCAGTAAGCGACAGTGGGTAGAACCACAAAAGGGTGTGTTGACAACATTTGAGAGAAGTAATCTTCCCTTGTTTGTCATATAGCCGAACAATGGTTAGTCTGAGCAACTAAACCAGTACGAAAGATGATGATGAAAGTTATAGTCCGCTCTTAAGGTATATCCACATCTTAGTGTCTACCCCTGCCTCAAAAAAAGATCTAAGTACCTGACCATTCCCTTCACTATACTCTATCTCATTACATCTGAGCTCCCAGGTCGTCCCCATACAATTAAGCCTAATGGTGACGGTCGTTAGCCCAAAATGTCAGAGAGTCATTAGAATAAGTGAGACCTCAGCTACATTAAGGAAAGTGTCAGGGTGATGTTCCGCTCTCTGTGACAGAGATCCTCCTCTATCCCTTCACACACACACACACACAAATGCAGATAGACACACACATATACTTACACTAGCATAGCACACACACTCTTACGCCATCATAGATGCACACACACACAGCTCAATTTCTTTGTCGTTATTTGCGAGAGAGGAAAGCCACAGTTCACTGTAATTGGTTACGATTTTATGCGGTGTGACCTAAATTGCATGAGGGTGGCTAATGTGTAAGTACTCGTCGGCCTTTCACAGTAAACAACAAGCAAAGGAGATTCCTCTGGGCAAATTCTCTTCCCTTTGGAAATGTGGAAGCACAGTGGAAATTTTCCTCTGGCTTTTCTCTATCACACTTTCACAGACTTGGGAAAGGTTATGAGACATTGTTTCATTGGAAAATGGACCTTGAAAACTTGAAAATGTAACAAAAAACAATACTTTACATTAAAATTACATTAAGTACCATATAATTACAAAGCAATACCTATAGTAAAAACTTTGAGTTATAGTGGAATTGTTATGTAATTAAATGATATTAAGTGTTAGCGGTATCAGTTATTACAAAAGTGTAAGAAGGCAAAGTATACAGGAGGGATGTGAAGGATGAGTGGATGTTGTCAAAGGAGCAGTTGAAGGTTGCGTTTTGAGACAAGATCAATGTTAACATCCACTTACCCATTGAAAGCCTAACCAACCCATACAGTGTTTCACTTGAGTAATAACCTGGACCACTGGACTGTGATGAAGGGTGCCTACATAGCATTTCCTATGCAACTATGGTGTTGTTACTATAAGTACTGCTTTACAATCACACGGTAGTTAATGTTAACTTAGTTGAGCCAAAGATATACAATGAAAATGGTTACACTGACAGATTATCACTGACAGTACTGTATGTCCATTTCATTCATGTGTTTATTAACACATTATCATGTGTTTATTAATAATCTGTTTTAAGAAATTCATTTTACAACTCATTAAATGAAACATTTAATTAACACAATTCTTACTTGTTTACAAGATGATTGTCCCTTTTGACTGATGCCTTGGTTTTACAGTGTGCCCGCCTATCTGGGAGATAAATAACAAGATTAATTACCACACACAGATTAAAAGCACCTGTAGGTAAACAAGTGAATTATTATATTTTATTCAACAGGGGACATGCTCTGCGTTCGTACACGCATCCTCCTGAAACCCGATATTCCCCAGTAGACATCCTACTGATTACCTCTGCATGCAAATCTACCCTCTCAATGAAGGAGGAAGATAGCGGGATATTGTGTGTATCCGTGTGTACATGTGGTTGTTGTGGGTGTGCATGCATAGTGGAGAGTATACAGTGTGTATGTGTGTGGTGTGTGTCTATGTATGTGTTTACGTGTGTGTGTATACTCCAGGCTCAGGTAGTGAATGCATAACATGTCTCATCCCCGTGTCAGCACAATTAGTTGCTGTATAAAAAGCCCCTGTTGCCGCATTTTAATTAGGCAAACCGACTGAATTAGTGCTCAGTTTAACTAAAGTAAACAGTTCTGTTTGCCAAAGTAAAATTTCCCTGGAGTAAAACACTGAGGTTGTTCGGGGCAGAAAATAAAGATATAGCAATAATTTACCCTGAAGCAAATGGATCTTGGTCTGGCTGTGAGAAGGTAAAATGAGGAGGATATAAACCATTCAGTGCTAAGTTCCTATTTCTTTTCAGCGGTTGTTATGGGGTTCTAGACAAGATTCTTTCCCAGCTACTATTACCAGCGTTGCTTAGGCTCTTAATAAAGAGAGAATTGTTAGCTTCCTCTCTTTTAATACTTCAACACTTGATTATACAGAAACCAGAGTGAATTTGCAATAGTTTCTTTTGACCACATACCACTTTGGATATTTTGGTGGCCTGATCAACCAGTCAACTGACAGACTGAGCTATAGAGTTGCTGGTTGCAGTTGAAAAGTGGGATGTTTTTGAAGTGGGCCAGAATAAAAAAATAAAAAAAGTAACCTTTCAATACACTAGATGGCCTGAGGCCAAGAGGCCTTATCATCCATACCATTAAGCATATTTTGGGCCATTTTCTACTACTTGGTAATATGAAGCACTTGGAGTGGTGTATTTTATAAACCAGTAAAAGGAGAACTGATTTGAGTGGTTTGGGGAAAGAATGAAAACGAGAACGTGGAAAAATCTTTATGTGAAATCGCCCTCCCAACAACAAAGAAACATCTTCCAAGTTTTCTACAAGTGGAACAGTACAGTTGGAGGGAAAAGCGGGAATGTTTGGACACATCCATGGTGTTTCCCCATAATAGCTGCTTTCAGAGTCTCAGCTGATCCCATCATGCTTCCTAACTCTTGACAGAGGGGCCCCTTCCCGTTCCGTCATCTTGCCTGTCGGGAAATCAGCTTTCCCAGAGACACTTTCTTCTCCTTAACCCTCAACATATTATTCTCTGAGCCCAAACCCACCGCATCAAAAAACAATACAGAAAGACAGACTGAGACCAACAAACCTAAAAAAAGAAAAAAAAGAAACATTGGATCTCGTTCTGAGACAATAAACACTTTCCCCCGTTTTTGGGGTCTTTTGTTCCAGATGCATCTTAAAGAATTTCTATTTTTGTTTTCTAGGCCCCCACTCCCTCCATTCTTTCTGCGGCTTAGGCTCTGGTGGAGTGAGAGAGAGAGAGAGAAACAGAGAGAGAAGGAGAGATGGCAGAGTTTTGATGAGCTGCACTCCTCTGAGCAGAGGAGAGGCCGTGTTTTGCAGAATGTCTTCTGAACAGACGCTGCACTTACATTCCCATATGGGGAGATGGCTTGTCTCTCCATCTCTCCTTCCCATTGGCACAGCACTTTTTCTTTCATTCCTTCTCTCTTTCCATCCGTCCATCTTTCTTTCTTTCATTAGTAATAGAGAACAGACACCTGCCTTCTGATCTTTTTATGGCTGTCCAATTGTATGAGAGCTGCAGATCTGTCCCATTTGGGCCCTGTCCATGTTCTCTTTCCAAGTTGCACCCCCCCCCCCCCCCCCCTCCCTTCCTCACCATATATATATTTTTATTGTTTTGTCGGTTTCTTGTTGTACATGTCATTGTCAGCCATTCTCACCCCTCGGTTCCACAAGGACTGTTGGAAAGGAAGTGTCTCCTCTGTTCTACTTTTGTTTTCTTTCCCCTGTCTCTTATTTTTTTCTCTCTTTTGCAACCTGTCTGTCTGGCCCACTCACTCCCCTAGTCCTGCAGTCTGTTTTGCTCCCTGGTCAGCTCACATATGTAATATCCGTATTTGATGGTGCCTCATATGTTCCATAGGGACTTGGATGATAGAATTGAGGTATATAGAGAAACAAGGTGAATGTGCATATTGGAGCATGATAAAACATGATTTAATAAATAACAATGAATGCTATATCCATTTGTGTCAATTTAGGGTTTATGTCAAGGTGTGTGTGTGTGTGTTTGTCTGCATTGAGATTTGGCGATGCACAAGCTGATGGAGGATGCTGGTCTCACTTTGACCATTGGAGGGCAGTATAGCCCCAGCACATAGCTGAAAAGTCTAATACGAGGCCATTCTCAATCACTTTTCACAAGAATGAATGAAGGCCCCTGAATCTTAACTGTCTGAACTCCTGGGTTTGTAGTTCCCCAAAATGGACTCTACATCTTGTCTTGGCTCTATGTCACAATTATCACTAATCCATTATCCACTATGTTTTGAAGATGGATCAGAATACCTTTCCATAAATAATTCATTAGAATGTGTGCATGACCAACATACCTGAACTATATTACATAGTAGTATTGTGCACAAAAACAGTTGGACTTTAGGAAGATATCAATATTCTTATGAGAAGTTTTAAATCTTGTGTTTGTTTTGTTAGCATTTTCAGTTGGATTAGATGCAATTACTATTATTATGAAAGATATTTGAGTGATAGGTGGATGTGTCTTGAAGTTTTGATTTAGTTTGAATGTGTTCATTTGTCAGTGTACTAGCAATCAAGGCATTTGTTTTCAAACTAAATTGTTTTCTTGTCTAAGAAAACTGGGCCTAGACTTTTGCAAGTAAAAGTATGCACCGAATCCTGTAATATCTTTATTAAATGGCAGCCACAAAAAACAAAAAACATCGTAATTATTGTTAATCAGTCCAATTATTGAACTAACAAGGATCCACTTTCCTCCTGGTTGTCCCTTGCTGACCAGCTATCCTTCGGCATAATAAGATGGTAAGTTAAACAGGCACAAACAGTCCTTACCTCTTCTGTTGTCCTGTAACAGAAAAAGGAAGTTCATTGATCAGGCCGCCAATCCTGATCAGACTTCACTCTATAACGTCATGAAAGCAGCTCACAACTAACTTAAGGAAATGGTTCCTCAACAATGCTGTTGAGAAATGATATTGATTGATGAACATCAATAACACAGAAAGTGTTGATCTCTCAGAGCTTAAACCCCTATGTGTGTCTCATTCATTCTTTAATGGCAGATTTGGGTAAGATAAAGTTTGAAACATAGTAGGGACAACGTTTTGATAAGATGCATTGCATAAAATGCATAATTCTTTCCTTGATACAGTGTAGGTATACTTTTGGTGTTTTTACATATTTCACATTAGTAGCGTATGAACATTTAAGTTTACATTATTGGTATTATCAGTGCTATTGTTGTTGCAAAGTTCTTACAAACTAAATTTATTACATATTGTATGTTTATTCATCCATCAGATTTACCTTAGGTTGTACAATTTGTCTTTGTACTTGCTGGCTAACCAGCAAGTAAGCAAGCATGTGTTTTACCAAGGTTGGCAAATTGCTACATTAGCTAGCTGTGCCAAATTATACAGCCCCACCATCAGCTGGTCCACCATTATGCCCAAAGGAAACACGCAACTACTATCTTGTATGCAACACTACTAGCACTATCTTGTTAGCTGTGACTTTGTCAGTTGTGAGTCGTGTTCTACCATTGGAAAAGTGACAGTCTACCCAAATAATGTAAAAGGGCTTATACTGATACAAGCATTGCTCAGTTGCTGCAAGTTTGTTTTGATAACTAGTGCTAGCCAAAAAATCAGTCAACTGTATGTGGCACAGACACTAAACAAGAAAGTTACTTCATTACAGTTGTCCTCCTAGTCACATGGGAAGCAATGTTCCCCACCAAAAATCATAACTAGCAAGTTATAATTTTCTCATGTACCGTTTGAATGAGCTATTTCCTCAGAGATGTAATAGCTGGTCTAACGTTTAGTTACTAGAGCTTATTTTTGGTTGCTAAATATTTGTAGTTTTCTATCCACATTTTTGGGCTCTTGAATCTATGATTAATATGGGAAAATATTCATGGCTAGGGAGTTGTAACTCCCCCTATGACAATATAAAAAATAAAAATGTCTTTCCTAGCATAATTGCTAAATCTCTGTGTATGTTTGTACCAGTGCACAGTCAATACCTGTTTGATAGATTATCAACAAAAAAAACATCACCATAGTGGCCATCTAGAGCGGTAGGTGCACTGAAAGACGATATTGGGACCATGCTCAATTGGTGCCATTGGAGTTATCGAACCCTTTGACAGTAGCGGTGTAGCCTTGTGTGTGAGACTTGTGTATATTTAGTTAGGCTCCCACTGAAATAATGAATGAATACTGGGCAATGTCACTCTGAAAGGTCATTTGTCCTCAATGTCATATGTCTCTATGCACTTGATCAGTCAGGAGACTTGGGTAGGCCTAGTATTGAACTAATATTGCATTTAGTGTAGGCCTACAGACACAACATTGTCTTGGTAGACACATCATATTGGCGGTATGGCGGTAACAGCTCTATGCCCAAGAAGCCCAACTGAGATTCTGCCTTGACATCAGTATCCGAGAGCTTAGATATCCATCATTCCTCTGACAGACTGGCAAAGACAGAACCAAGGGTGGAGGCTGGGGTGTGTGGTGGATATTCTGAGAATCAATCGTCATATATTCAATAATTCCATCACAGGTGGTGGAGGGAACAATTACAATTCTTAGCATTTGTAACGTATGTAGCGGTGATGTCAGCGAAACATGAGAGTTCTGGTCTTACATAGACTGCATTGCTAATGTTGGTGAAGATGATTGCAAGTGCGCAATATGACAGTGACATTTCCGGCTGAAGCAGTGCCTTTCGGAGCACTACCCATTTCAATCAGGAGAGACCTGGGATGAGTGAAAGATGTTTATTACATAATAATAAATGTACTATGGTGTTTGGAGCTTGAACCCCACGGGGAATTATATAGATCAACGGGCGCCTGTCCAACGCCCGAAGAAGAATCCCCCACGGAGTCCAGACACTGGTGGCGGTGGCGGCAGCCGACGACCAATCGAGCCGAAGACTGAGACAGGAACCGGGTGGCGACGGGGTGGTGGAGGGTCGCACACTTGATAGCATGGACAAACTACACAGGGAGAGAATCATATTTAAAGGCACGGATCATGTGACACCATTAATTGATAGCGGGAGCGCTAATCGACCTGAACCCTAGTGACCGCCCAACCAGGGAACGGGGGAAGGTAGGGCATTCTTAGCGGGGGGAGTGAGTAGTGTACACTACGATTAAGCCCGAGTGCAGAGATCGGTCTAGCCTGACTGAACTTGTGCAAGCTTCATTTATGGAATGATGCCAGGACACTTGAGCAAACTGGAATGTGAGTTTTCCCGTTTATCAGCTTTTACTGTAAATGGTTGATCAGTTTTCTTTTCCAAGCTCAGTCTCACACAAATGTTTTGATCTTGGTGTTTCAGTGTACAGTGCACCCTACTACCGAACAACTTTGAAAAAGCAAAATGTCAGGGTCTGTAATGTCTTCCTTAAATGGTGAGTTTCTTTAGAGACTTCTCAAACTTTGCTACTTTGTTTCAATCTGTAGTTAAATGATTATGATTTATTTAAGGGTGTTAAATGCCAGTCTTTCATTAGCATTCAGTAATTCAATACTTTGGAGTAAGTTATGTGGTTGAAGTTTAGCAAATCTTTTAATTATGTGGCCTCAATCTTGATGCCTGTGTTTGTTGACTGAAAATGACCTCATATACTTGTATTATAGTACATTTTAAAAGTAGCATACGTTTTACCAAGATAACATGTTGGTTTTAAACAAGTTTGTACCATCAAAAGATAGGAATCAATGTTTCAATAGAATTCACACAAAACAAAAGCAATGTTAACCCTCCCCCTTCATTCTCTTTCGCTCTCTCACCCAGAGTTACGAATGGTACTCATTAGACCAGGCAAATATGGTTCATACACTGTGGCAGATACCATATTTGGAGAAAAGAACTTTGAGACTGAAAGAATCACTCTGAAGTGTAGTAGTAAAAATGGGGAAGTGAATGGAAGGAAGATCTGTTTGGTCTAGCCTCCAATGTGGACAAGTGGGTATTATCTGTGTGACACTCCTAACCTTGTGAAAGATGAACTTGTGCTCAGTGTAACTCAGTGCCCACCTGGACCCCATGCTTTCATAATCCAGATTGAGGCTAACCTGCCATTCACCAACCTATGCAGGAGATCAGTAGAGCAGCACTTGGAGCTACTTGGAGAGAACGTGTGGAATCACACTTTAGTGCTTTTCACTCATTTGGACTGGCAGGACAACTACACAGTTGAGCAGCACATTGAGAGTGAAGGGGAGGCCCTCCAGTGGCTGTTAAAGAAATGTGCGAACAGGTATCATGTTTTTAACAGTGGTCAGAATGACCTTCAGGTCGAACAGTTGTTCGGGAAGGTGGAAGAGATGGTTACAGGAAACAGTGGTCGCCATTTTGAAATTGACCGTGCACTGCTGAGTCGCACTGAACAAAGACGGAGTGCAGTGGAAGAGAAGGCAGCGGAAAGACGTCTAAGAGTGCAAGAGGGAAAAAAGCAGCCTAAAAGACAAGATGGTAACTTTTTATTCATTCATAGTTATTTGTTATACATTTTCACTCATATAGTAAGTAGATAATATACTTGACTTCAAGGACCTAACGCAACATTTCTATATTCTCTCTTTTGACTCAGACCTCAGACTTGTAATGTTAGGATGGGTCATGGCTGGAAAAAGTGCATCCGGAAACGTCATCTTAAACATGGACGACTTTGGAAAAGAGGGACACACAACAAAGAGTGTTAAATATTGTGGTGAGGTAGAGGAACGTAGGACAACCATTGTCGACATACCAGGATGGTGGAAGTTCCTTGGAGCAGAGTTCACATCAGAGTCAGTGAAGGCAGAGATCCTGGAAGGTGTGTCTATGTGCTCTCCATATCCCCATGCCTTCCTCCTGGTGATCCCTGGAGATACGTCCTTCACAGAAGAACTGAAGAAGGTTCTACAAGATAACATGAAGCTGCTAGGAGAGGAGGTTTGGAGCCACACCATAGTGGTCTTCTCTGATTGCAAGTGGTTGGGTGAATTTACCATTGAACATCACATTGAGAGTGAGGGGGAAGCTCTACAGTGGCTGATAGAAAAATGTGGGAACAGGTATCACATCTTTGACAGAGATGTGAAGGACATAAATAATGTCCCAGAGCTGGTGAGAACAATAGAAGAAATGGTGTCAGGGAACAGTCCATATGAGGCAAGCAGAGAAACACTGAACCCCGTGGAGGACAGGGTCTCCACAGTTGTCCAGAAGGAAGATGCACCACTTTTAAAGATGGTGGAAGTTCTCTACAGGGGATGGGACTGGAGAGCTTCAGAATGGTTCAGAATTGAGCATCAACTATGCATGGAACCCGGACCACCTCTTCCACAGGGAGATCGGAGCATAGATGTGCCATCTAATTGTAAGTGATTTTCATACTTTTATTTTAAAGACATTTTCCACTGTTCAGTGTTATATGATGTTAGAAGGGCATGTCAGCATTACTTGATGGGTAAGAATATGATGGTTAAAAAATATTCTGTAGCCTCAAAAATGTGTGCTTTATTCTCAAACATTTGCTTCTTCAACCCAATCTAACCCCAGCCCATACCTCATAACAACCTGCAACCCATAACTTCACCACTATTTCTGTCAATCCCTGTTTAATCATATCCTGTAATTCATTTGTTTTCTGCAGTCAGTTGCAAACACAGAGGGACACATCATAGACGTGACAAACAGGAAAAGACAATAGAAACTTTGTTTGGCAAATGTTTTGGGGGAGGAAAGGAGAGCTTCTCTGAATTAATGGAGAGTGCCTTGAATAACGATGTCAAAAAGAAACAGGAATCTTTGGGTAATAATTGTCATTATTTCTCTTCTTTACTGTTCCCATACCATTTATGTTTTTATATGTCTTGCTTTGAGGTTAACAGCCCTTGTATTTCATTCTTTAAAGGTGTTGATTCACTTGAGTCTGGTGAGGCAGTACTCAAAGCCCAATGGAAGAAACAAATTGAGAGGGAGTGGAGTCGAAGAGATAACAAATTGATGTATGATGTCATACGCAAATTGTCAGAACGAATGACAAATACTGGTAAACAACTTGATACCATCAGTGTACTTGACTCGTCAACATTTGGAAATTCCATTGAAAATTCTACAAGCATTGACAATTTGTCTTGGTCATTTAATATAAATGTAATTTGCATATTTTAAATCAACAGATTGCACCTCTAATCCTGATTCTGGAGTAATGGAGAGATCGAAACACAAAGTCAACACATGGTTAAAAACATTGAATGGAGTCAATGCATGGGCGGAAACCTCAGGATATGGCTCTGCACCAAGCTTGGACAAACACTAGTGGCAGAGAGCTTTTGTTTTGAACTGGGGGGACTGAGTGTTCGTCAGCAGGAGAGGAAAGGTTATTATAGAATTATGCCAGGATATTCATTCTGGTGTGTTATTATACAGCAACGGTTTTCTTATAATATCCTTACACTATTATTAGTGAGATCAAAAAGTATAACTTGATTACATTTGTCAGAGATGGTCAACATGAACCGAACACAGAGTTCAAAACAGCCATGTTTTGCCATTAGTTTGTTACTTGCTTGTTACTTGGGAGTCTACACCCTAGCTTGCTGTAAATTTGCAGTAAGTTTGCACTCACTTTTAGCTCAAAGTGCAAACACATGTAACCTTGACCTCATGCAACCACTGTTATCAGTGCCAAATAATTAATTGAACTGTATAAGTGCATCTATGTAACATTTAATTGTTTGTCTAATCATTCTTTAGCCTGTCAGTCTAACAATTTATTTTGACAAAATTAATAGATAATCATAAATAAATCATCTGAGTTAGCATTTCAGATTATTATAGGAATAGTTATTCATTTGATTATGTTCAGAACAAACAATGTATTATTTAAATAAATATGCCAAATACATACCATTACTTTTTCCCTGAATATCTGTTAAACCACACCACCATCATCCTGAATGGACATTTTTACGAGGGCCAAAGAGCATCTGTATGTACAAACACTGTAAACTGCTGTAAACTGCACAAAAACAATGCAACACTAGCAGTCTTTAACTATCTGACTATCTGCAGTATGAAAATAAATCAAACTGGAGGAAGATTGAAAATCACCAATGCCAAATTGATCACCAGTAAACGGCGGATACTTTGCACTTTGGAAGAAGAAGAAGAGAGAAGTGAAACCAAATGAAAGGCAAAGGATAGGATGGGTTGAGTGAGAGGAGGACAAGTCGGGTGAGACACATCAGATAGCAGCGTGATATCAGTATTGTAACGTGAGGAAGAGGAGAAAAAAGAAGTAAGGATATAGGCAGGGAAAGAGAGAGAAGAGGTGTGTGATAGCTCGTGGGTCTAAACAGAGTCATAAAGTGCTGCATGGTTAAGCCTGATGAATTAATAACATGGAGGCAGATGGGTCCCAGGGGCACAGTGGGAGCAGAGCAGCATGGAGAAGACGTAGATAGACACACACACATACACGCACACACACACAAACACACACACACACAAACCTAAGTTATGAGATGTAAATGTCCTCTAGAAATTTGGAAAAGGCAACAAGAATGATCTGTCAAGACACACACAGTACTACACTCAACTCCATGAACAAAACTTTTGGATTCAAGACCAGAACTCAGACTAAGAAGCTTGATAAATGAGGGCTCTACTTGCACTATGGTGGTGTAGACAGAAACACATGATGTGTGTTGGCAGGTTAAAATGTCCGAAAAGATGTAAATCACTGAATTCAAACAAAGTCATATTGTGATACTATAGATAATAAAGTTGACCTCCTAAAGTGTTTTACAGTTTTAAAAGTGCAATTCTATAGGTCGGTTATGCTGCGTAAGTATGTGATGCTGCTGTGCATATGCTCTGTGGAGGAATGTACTAGGATGGAATAGAGAATGGATCACAATGTTTATCTATCACAAACAAAATACCTCTGCTGTAATTCACTGAGCCCTCCGCACTGTGATATTGAGTGCTGGGTGCATGCTGATGACACACTAGGATGAAGTGCCGGCCACGCTCGTCGTTTGATTTACGACAAGCAGTCGGGTCAAGGTTACGATGCAATCTTCTATCTGACAGAGCACTATGAAGGAAGGGAAGTGTGTGTATGTTTGTGTGAATGTGTGCTGTATGTGTGCTTTGGAAAGAGTGAGATTAAGAGAAAAGGTCTCTCTCTCTGTGTGTGTGTGTGTGTGTCTGTATACGTGTGTGGGGCTATGAGGGCCCATGCCTGTGTATTGTGTGTGGAATTTAAGGATTGCGATACGTGGCAACCATTTCCCAAGATTCACCTTGCCTTTCTCAGATCACAAACAGGTCATTCTTCGCCCTCCGTAGTCTCTCTTCGTCCCTCCCGGTCTTGCTCCCCCCCCCCCCCCCCAATCCCCCCCCCATCCCTGTTTAAACGGAGAAAGAACTCTGAGCAAATTCTGTAATGACACATCAATATCTTCAAAACAAAACAAAAGATATATATTTCATTGGTGGCGGGTAGAGGCGTTTATCTTTGTCACAACACATTCCCTTTTAAAAGGTCATGCTCTGGCGGCGCTCCACTGACGCTCATTTCCAAGTTGAATAATTAATTTTTTTCTCTGAATGTCAGAGTTGGAGATAGAGAGACGAGTTATCAGGATGCTCGCCGGTTCTCTGGTAGGCTAACTGTCTGTGTGTGTGTGTGTGTGTTAGCTTGACTTTTGACAGGGAGTTGTCGGATGCCTGTGCGATGGTGACAGTGTGATTTCTCACTTGAGTTATACATTACATGGTTATGGGAATGCTGCGATATAGTGTTTTGCTTTTCACTCAATGTATCAGTTTATGCATGGATTTTGGATGGAGCAAAATGTCATGGGCCAATAGAAAACGTTACATATACAGTTACAAAACAAGTTCATAAATACTCTAGCACAAAATCATCAAGATGGAAATGATCTAAAAACAGACCCTCCTTTTCACATATATTTGTATACACATTTCACATTGAACCCCAATAAATACACACATAGCACAGAAAATACATACATTAAACATTACACACGCATGCACACAGATACTGTTTGTCTGGACCACACCATCCACACTAGCTAGTGGTATGTGGTGATGCGCTTTCCTTCACTGCCAAACCGGTAGGGAGCAGGAACAGGAAGAGGCTAGATGGTTAGAGGGCCTGTTTATTTATTCATTACCCAGCGGCCTCTGCGGTTTTCAGAGGGGACATGGCAGCACTTGGCCGGGCCCTTTAGCCTCAGTCTGTGTGTGTCTGACTGGGCCCTGCCAAAGCCTTCAGCTCACGGCCCCTCTCTCTCTCTCTCTCTCTCTCTCTCTCTCTCTCTCTCTCTCTCTCTCTCTCTCTCTCTCCTCCTCTCTCTCTCTCTCTTCTCCTCTCTCTCTCTCTCTCTCTCTCTCTGTTGCTCTCTGTCTCTCTCTGTCTCTTACTCTCTCTCCTTCTCTCTCTCTCTCTCTCTCTCTCTCTTTCTCTCTCCTCCTTCCCTCTCTCTCTCTCTCTCTCTCTCTCTCTCTCTCTCTCTTCTCTCTCTCTCCGCGCTAGATCTCATTTCACTGATCCCATGGCCAAATTCTGAGTTTTCTTCCAATAAATACTTTCCTTAGAATGCAGTCAGGTCACTGTGACATGAAAAAAAATATTCACAACAGTTCTACAGTCTTTAGAAGAAAAAAAATCCTACTTTTTTTCCAAACTTTTTTTTTTACCAATTATCATCTTTGAAGAATGTGTAAACATTTTCCTAATGTTTGGCAATAGAGAAAAGCAATAATGAAAAATGGGGCATGGAGAAGTTGGGGAAACTTTGTTTGAAAAAGATGAAGAAATCTTTGATGATTTGTTACAATGTGATTTTTTGGAGAGATGTGAGCCTTTGCACATCTGCTGTATGATGTCTGTACTTTGCCTGTCTGGTTACCTAAGGTGGAAATGTGCATATTTCGGGATCCTGGCTGCAAACCATCTTTACACAAGTACACTATGAAGCTCCTGTTGTTTGACTGTCTGCCACTGAGGACAGAGACAGCTTTATTTGGCTTTGGCCTGAGAACAAAGTATGTTTCTGCGTACAGATTCACCTCTCAGCAATGCCAATCAGTATGTCCACGTAATTCATGTCTCATCTAGACAGGCACATAAAGTACACATATCTCCTTTACAAATGCACAGGCACCCCCAAACCCAGTGCAACACCCGATCACACAAAATTACACATACAAACACATGCACTGACAAACAACAAAAGATCACTCAATATGTGGAGGACAGACTATTTCAAGTACACATGCACACACACAGACACAAGCACACAAACTCATGCTGGGCACCTCACATGACCTGACTCGGGTAATCTTCCTCCTGGCGCGAGGGCATCGATTCCCAAAACAAAGGACTGAAAGAAAAACAGAGGGAGCTGGACCGACCTCCCGTCCCCCCCAGCCTGTGCTCCAACCCCTGGGAGATCAATCACTTCTCCACGGGATCAATTCCTCAAGCTTTGGGCCTGTCAGATGCAATATGGCTGGGGGCCGGGTGGTGAGAAAGGGGCCGATATGAACACAGGCTTACTGAGGTTTCAAAGCTCTTCGTTTTTCTCCCTCCCCCCCCTCCCCCCCCCCCTCCCCCCCCCCTCCCTCCCCCCCTCCACCCCCCCCTCCCGTCAATAGAGCTGTTCAAATCAAGATTCAGATTGGTTGGGAATGAGAGCGCAGTGAGGATGAGAGGGCTGGGTACAATAGGCCAATCTCTCCAGCTTTGATTTGAGATGTCCTGATTCCATGAGGAATCCAGTGGTTCTGCTTTGGAGAAGAACCTTGGAACTTCTGATGGAACGCGGGTATTTGCTGTCCAACTGCTAAAGGCCTCAGCAACACACACACACATGCATTCATGCATGTGCACAGACACACAGGCAAGGAGGGCCGTAGCCTGCAGTGGGTTGAGGGCCATGTAGGCCGGACTCGTGGGGACGGCAGCACTGCCCACTCTCCTGACATCCCCTGGAGCGTCAGACACCCGTGTTACTCACACCTGAACTGACAACAGGGTCACTCTGCAACCCAGCCATCCTCTCACACACGGTCAACCCCCGGACTCACAACGCCACCACCGTTCTTCAAACATCACCCAACCCCACCACAACTACTACACAGCAAACTGTGATGGTGAAATCATTCGATCTTTGGGTGATTCTCTGATGGAAGTTGATCGAGGATGGGGTTTTCATTGTTTGGGACAGGCCAGGCGACGTCGGCAGACATTCATTCATTCATTTTGAGCTTTGACTCACCGTTGCTGTGGTTTACTGCAGTACACACAGTATAATAACCACAGTCTGTTTACTTCAATGACTCAGTTAAAATCTTAAATTAAAAGGCTGACTGGATTGAGTGTTTTCACAACAGTGGACTTTGGTGGTAATGTTCCCTAATAGAGGACACAGGAGATGTCCTCAAATGATTCCATACTGCTCCAGGCAGTTCTTTGGGGAAAAATAAAAAGGAGAAAAGAACAGGGGAAGAAAAAAAAAAACACACAAATGTATGAAAATTTAATTGAAAAATAAAAACGATGTTGTTCCGT
This sequence comes from Osmerus mordax, assembly GCF_038355195.1. Classification (NCBI taxonomy): domain Eukaryota; kingdom Metazoa; phylum Chordata; class Actinopteri; order Osmeriformes; family Osmeridae; genus Osmerus; species Osmerus mordax. The sequence continues at coordinate 13,522,492 of NC_090054.1, read as the reverse complement.
AAAAACATCCTAAATGGACTTGGCGGGGCTGTGTAAGGCGCGGGTAGCTGCACAATGTACGCTGCGGCACTGAGAAGTGATAACACAGAAAGCACATCAGTGAGAGGGGTGGTAGGGGGGCGCAGGGGAGCTACACAAGGGCTCAGACCATTCCTCGCATGATAATTAATGTGCTGCTTGCTCACGGCTCGCACACACGCACGCGTGTCACGCAATGCACATACTGCATGGTACAACACATGGTACATACATGTTGTGGATGAGACGGTAAGCTACTTTCTCAGTGTGTTATGTTCACGTCAAGCCCCATTATCTATACTGAATGTACAATATCTCTAAAGGACTCTATATATCGCTACAGCCATCTCCACCACAATATTTTATGTCTTACATTAACCTCAGCAATAGTGCCCTCACAACTATGTCTTGTGATATATTTTGTAAGTGTAAATAGGACATTTTCCCATTTGGTTTCAAATCATTGTCTGCTGGTTGTGATCATGTGGATATTGTGGTGATTTATTTTTTATTTTTGATGCTTAGTATGTACAGTACATGTGTGGGCATGTAAATATGCATGTGTGTGAGTGTGTGTGGAAACACACAAACACACCAACGCAATAATTCAGTATTAGAGAACATTAGTTTTGAATGCAAGCTCGATCAGCCGCAGTGAGAGGAAAATATAGAAAGGAAAAAAACGTGTGTTAGTTGAAATATCTCAGGGATACATCCCTTGCCTCCTGTCTGCTCAGTCGGAATGTCAAACTTCCCTCACTATCAAAGTATCTGGGAATAGAAGACACCTAGGACAAACACCGAGGCAGAAGATGACAGGAATGCCCTTAAACCATAACACACACTTTAGAGACGAGGAACAGAAGTAAACACAGAAGAGCTGCCATCCTCCCAGAGATGTGACAAAACCAGTCCCCCCCTCCCTGCAAACACACACACACACACACACACACACACACACTTACACACACTCACCAGCAAACACAGCACAGTAGCCCACATCTTCCTGTTCTCATCAAGCCTGCCATGAGGATTTCGTAGTCATGGAGTCATCTGTTGAGGCATTGTGGCGGACCTGACTTCAACACACCTGTGCTCTTAATTACTGACCCTCAGCGCCCTGTATTTAACACGCTGGGATAACACAGCCTTTGAAAGCAAACAATGCTGAGACCTACCTCCCAGGTATAACCTAACCCATTATGGGTCAGTCAGTATCTGACTCTGGATCAGTGGTTTGAGGGAACTTTACTCACACAATAGAGTGATCAGCAGCCCCACTGACACTTCCCCCCCAGAGCTACCAATCCATTTCCCTTGTGAAAGGCTTTCTGTCAGAGTACTGTTGGTGAGTCCCTGATAAGGCACCAGTGACTAAGCCTAATATAAGGTGCTCCATCTGATAAATGGGTCTGATATTATCTTGGTGCATTGGGGCGGGTGCGGGTGTGGGGGTGTGGCGGGGCTATGCACTCCGTGGAATGCCTGCCTCACCCCCCCCCCTCCCCACCCCCCCCCCCCCACCCCCGCCCTCCCAAGGGTCCTGTTTCCCTTTTATAAACGACCACACACACACGCATGCCCCGCACGCTCGAGACCCCGCCCTCTCCGCGCACACGCAAACACACTCCGTCCCTGCAGCGTCACCTGTAGATATTGACCGCTGGCCTCTCCCTTGTTGCCCTTTTCCCATCGTTGTAACCCCCCCCCCCCCCCCCCGACATCAAACACCCATCCTGTTTCCATTTGATTGACTGTGGTTTGTGTGAGAAGTCTCTCCCTCGCCCGGTGTGGGTGTTGAGAGTGGGGGACGGCGATGAGGAGGACCTTGGTGAGGTTATATGGCCGGTTGTTAAACGCCTGAGAGAACTGGAGGCCTTGGGGGACCCTGGAGAGACAGGGCCTTTATTGGAAATGTAATTTTCGTTGTCGGCAATTACCTTCCCACTCATTTGTTTTAGCGCCGCGTTGTTGTGTGGTTCTTCGTGAAGTGCAGGGCGAGGATTCTCCTTGGACGGTGGTTATGAGTCTAGGAGTTTATTACAAATAGGAAATCTTTTATAGCAGATTGCTGCCGCTCTGTTCAGAGGTACGCTGACCCGATCCAGACAAGCAGAGGTCGAGTCTTCAGGGTAGAATTTACTGACAGAACGCAGCAGGCATGTTTGTTTCCGTGTGTCAGTGTGTGAGTGTACCGGCTATAGACTGTACTGTGTGGTGCACTTCCTGATTTGTGAGTACACATTCGTTCTTTTGATGTGTGAATGCGTGTGTATATTATGGTGTGTGAGTGTGCAAGTCCTGGTCTCTATGTATATATTTGTCCCTGTGTGCACATTGCACATTGTATTAGATGTGATACAAATCTTCACAAGGGGTGTGTTTTGTGATAGTGCAGTTGATGTGTGTGTGCGCGCTTAACAGCTAATCACTTTATCATTGAGGCTTAATGCTTGGATGAGGTCCACTGCTCCCTGACCTTTGACCCCTGTAACATGGCAGTCCAGCTCTAGCTATTAGTCAGCCTCTCACAGGCATCCGCCATTATCACTCAAGGGGGAGAGGCAGTAATTTGATTGGTTGAGAATTAAGGCTGCTCCTGCTGAGGCATATGGAGTTCCTGGTGGGTCATTCTAGCTTCACTTCCTCCATATTTCTCAGCTTGATTAAAAATTGATCGGCGGCAGTAATGTGAATATATTATTGGGCCCATTATTCACCCCTGACAGATAATTGGATGGTACACAGAGCTCTATTTTCTTAGGAGGGGTT